>NW_028318005.1:882500-1235000 GCF_062004578.1 Staurois parvus
CTCACCACCAACTGATCTCTTCATGGTGCAGTCTTCAAGACTGAGAGTACTCCATTGTTGGACCACCAATTTAAACTGTTCACATTATCCAGGCAGGAACATAGACACTCGAAGAAGGACCCTCCTACTCTGAAGTAAGAAAAAGATCACGTAACCACTGATTTAGGTAATCAAATGGAGCTTTTAGATAGCTTTAAATGACTGCAGTGTTTCTGCTGTAAACTTTAAGAATGAATTTTTCCTCCATGCCTGCAGCTACAGTCAGCGAGTTGCTTGCTTTGATAAACTTAAGGTGTTAGAAGCTTGAATGTGTAGGTGGCATTCACAGGCTCAGCCGATCCCCTTGAGAACATTCTTTGGATGAAACGTACATCAGCGTGGAGCCTGGGCTGACGTCATTGTGCACGCTGGAGCCAGTACTAGCAGCACTCTTTGTGGATGTTATATGCACAATACATTTGTAGCACCCTCTAGTGTGCTAGTAGAATAGTGTAGTGTATTATAGGCAAAATCATTGTGTGTGACTCATGGTAGTCTTGTGAGTCATGTGATTAACCAATAGCCGCTTGGCGGCCGACAAAATGCTGTAGATTTCCGGGTGGACGCCATATGGTGTACTCCCGAGCATGTGCAGTTTTCACGCTTGCAGAGCCGCGCAGCGGCGCGATCTGTCACCGGCCGTGTACCTTGGACACGGCCGATGACAGATCTGATTACCGACCCCGTTGCTGGTACCATGTGACCTGCTGTGACCAATCACAGCAGTTTACATGACAGTTGTATACATTGGATTGCTTCATTCATGCCATCCATTGTATACTAGTGTCTAGCTGTGAATGGTCACAGCGATCACATGCACATGTCATACGATTAGCTGTGGCCAAATCACAGCTAAGCACAAAAAAAAAAAAAAAAAGCCTGAATGAATCGATGTCATTCAGGTAAATGCTTGCTTATAGCAAAGTAATTCTTTGCTATAAGCAAATTGTGTAAAAAAAAAAAAAAAAGAAAATACTGATCACTTCCCCAAAGTAGTACAATGTTGCTATGGTAACATTGTACTACTTTGGACATAGTGAAATATGAAAAAAAAATCTTAAAAAAAAGAAACAAAATGTAATAAAAAATTAAAAATAATTAAAAAAAATATATATATATTTTTTTTTCATACTGTCACCAGTCAGTGTCCCTGATCACCGCCATGCCAGTTATATGATGACGCTGTACTGCACTGGTGACAGTATGTAAAAAAAAAATAGTGAAAATAATTTTTTTAATTTTTTAATTTTCCGAAAAATTATGACAAAAAAAATACAACTTCAAAAAACTCGCCATTCCTCTTATGAAGTACGTCGGACTGTCTACTTTGCAAAAAGGGGTCACTTGGGGGATATCTGTACTGTTCTGACATTCTTGGACCTCAAGAAATTAGATTGGCTGTCATTACTTCAGGATTGATCAATATTCAGATCTATACCATAGTTTGTGAACTCTATAACTTTCCTACAAACTAAAAAATACATCCTAATTTGGGTTATTTTCACCAAAGACATGTAGCAGAATACATCTTGGCCTAAATTTATGAAGAACAATTATTTATTTGCAAACTTTTATAACAGAAACAAAGAAAAACGTGTTTTTTTTTCAAAATTTTTGGTCTTTTTTTGTTAATTTAGCAAAAAATAAAAACCCCCGATGGTGAATAAATACCACCAAAAGAAAGCTCTAGTTGTGTGAAGAAAATGATAAAATTTTAGTTTGGGTACAATGTTGTTTGACTGCGCAATTGTCATTCAAAGTGTGAGAGCGCTGAAACCGGAAAAATGGCCTGGGCAGGAAGGGCATAAAAGTGCCCGGTATGGAAATAGTTAGGGTTGGGTTATTGTAGGTCAGTTGGATGACTCAACAGGTTGTGGCTCTACTGCTTCCTTCCTCACTCTGGGGGACTATAGAACCTTCCAGAAGTCGATAAGCAGGAAGGCGTGGAGGCCTAATCTGCATATTCATGGGGGATCTAGCCAGTCCCAGGTTTGGAGATCCTGTTAGAGTGGTGGACTGGCCTTTTCTTTTCCTTTTGCGTTTTCCTATTTCTCTCTTTCTTATTTTTCTTATTTATTTATTTAGGCCCCTTATCATTGTTGATGCATCACTGCAAATTAACTTAGACTCAAAATCATTTTAATGCTCCCTTTACTGTTAATTTGATATAGAGCCCACATGTGTTTGCTTATATCCCCTCAATTAAGATAATTGCAGTCCAGATTGTCAATTGTCAATTATGTTCTCGTAGGCAACGTATATAAGGTCGGTCTTCAGCCTTTGCCATTCCTAGCTTGACAAAGGAGCACACTTCCGCCATTAGAGGCAAGTGCATGCTCCGAAACGTGTTGCAATGAATTCTGGTCCCTGATGTCATCACGCCAACGCCGACGTCGCGCCTCAACATGCGTTCCAGTCACCATCTTGAGGAGTATGTGTATGCTGGCCAGCTTCCACATCTGTCTCCCTCCTGTTACCACGCTGGTCATAGCGCAGAAGTGGATGTCAGGTACCTGTCACGGCCGTTCCTTACTGGATATTACACACATGCCTGGTTTACTCCTGGAATATGTGAGTGTTCCTACATTTGTGCTATATTAAAGTGGTTCTGCTGCACTTAGAGGGGCTTCTTTTTTCCTTCTGTCTTCTATTCAACTCACTGCTCAGAAAGACGTCACCATTGGTAGTCATCTTTATCAATCAGTAAAGATATCTTTTAAAGCTGGCCATAGATGGATCAAAAACCCCTCCATCTGTGAGATGGGGAAACAGCTCTCATTGTTTGAACACTGTTTGTGTGGAAGTAAATTAATGTTTTGACTGGCATTCCCTGGTTTAGCCACAAGATGTCCCTGTTTTTCTAACACAGCCTCAGACTGCATAGATATTTGTATATTCATGAAGAGTTGGGGTTTTGCACACAGAGTTGGAGAGAACAGGAAAGAGAGAGAGAAGCCATGTTTTGGAGCATGGTGAATGGGGGGCCGTGTGAGCTGAGAATCTGATGACATCCAGGTGTGGGGGCGTCCCTCAGTGGCCAGAGCTGCAGCTGAGTGAATCTGATGAGATTGCTGCCAGGAAGCTGATGAGATTGCTGCCAAGAATGCTGATGAGATTGCTGCCAGGAATGCTGATGAGATTGCTGTCAGGGAGGCTGATGAGAGCAGAGGAACTAAGCAACATATACGGCAAGACTGCATGCTTGTTGGAGAGACATTTGCTTGTTGGAGAGACATTTGTTCTGTTCAGAGTCAGACCCGGGTCGGTAAGATCGTACACGCACCTCATTTCAGTGTTGGCGCCTTGAGACTGAGTCCAGGCCTATAGTTAGTTAGTTAGGGTCTCTGTTTGTGTCAGGCCACAAGTGTTGTTACTGATCATTGGAAGGACTCCACAACTTAAAGTGACATTTCACATTGGAGAGCTGATAAAATCCTACAAACTCAAGCCAGACTGGCGTTTTTCTCAGAAGGAATACTCAGGCATGTGCTACAGGACCAGTTATGGGAGAGGGAATACTGTAGATTTGTGTAAGATTGTAAGCTGTTGTGCTGCACCGCATTTCTTCATAAATTTAGGTCAAAATGTATTCTGCTACAGTTCTTTGCTAAAAAAACCTCAATATGTGTAAATTAATTGGTTTACGTGAAAGTTATAGCGTTTACAAATGGGGAAGAAGGATTCTTTCACCAAAGAATCCTTCCCTCTGGGACATTGTATTCTGACAGCGGGGACTCTGTGCCATAAAAATAAACTGATCTGTGGCTGAAGCCCATTAACTGCATCAACTGAACAACAAAAACCTTCCAACAAGTCCATTCAACAGAAGGTGATCATTAGATTGACTTCTGTTGAGTGGGGTTGGCCATGCATGAATCAAAATTTGGCTAGTCCCTGATGAACTGGTCAAAGTTAAATCCGTGTAGGGGCAGCTTTAGATAGACACTGCAACAAAAACTCAAAAATATGCCCTCTCTGCAAAAATACTGTACCTTTAGGATTTAAGGGAATCGTGAAACTACCCTATTCTGGGAAAATAGAAGAGATTTGGGGAGAGGAACCCATCTAATACAAGCATAGGAGTTGTGTTTTAGTTTAACCTGAAAAAAACTTTTTATCCTATTCTTTTCATAAATGTGCTTATCAAAACTTGTTTATAAAACAGAAGAAAAAATTGATTTAATCTTTTGTAGAGCTAAAAGTACAGTTCTGTATCCTTTGAAATTACTTAGCCATTTGGTTTAAATTCTTTCATTACAACTGTCAAGTAAATCTTTGGATAGCTTGGCTGATGGATTGCAAGTAAGAGGAGACATGCTTTGAAATTTCCTTTAAACCTCCTTGTAAACTCAAAGATTATATATAATTGCAACAAAATGCCATCTCCTTATAGTTTGTTTTCCAGCTGTAACGTCCAGCCTGCTTACAGCAAGTAAACATTTTTATTGGTTAGTGGATTGTACAATAATTGGTTGTAAGTTTAATTCAAATCACTTTACCAATAAAAGCTTTGAAAGATAAGACCATCTTAGCTTGACTGGGCATGTCAGATGTAAAAGGACAAAGAAAGGGCCATTATCCGTGGAAGGCTTCATGCACAAAGACATACAAGGGCCATACAGCATGCAGATCAGTCTAAAGACATAAAAACCAATTAAAAAGCAAAGCGCTGCTGACTTTCACAGTACCTATAACATTAACAAAGTGACACTGACTTGACATTGACAGTGACTTGACTAAAACCAATGTGCACTAATATAACACACTAAACATATGAAGAACTCCAAAATTATATAATCAGTGTCCACAGTTAGTGCAAAAAAGGGTTAATCAAAACATAATCAGTGCAAACTGCTCAGTAATTAAAACTTTCAATGTGGAACATGTGACCAGAATTCAGCTGCAACTAAATTCACACACATCAGTGGTCAATATGAACCCTCACCTTAACCACTTCAATACAGGGCACTTCCTGCCCAGGCCAATTTTCAGCTTTCAGTGCTGTCGCACTTTGAATGACAATTGCGCGGTCATGCAACACTGTACCCATATGAAATTTTTATCATTTTTTCACACAAATAGAGCTTTCTTTTGGTGGTATTTAATCACCACTGAGTTTTTTATTTTTTTGCTAAATAAAACAAAAAACACCTGAATTGTTAAAAAAACCCACACTTTTCTTCGTTTCTGTTATAAAATTTTGGAAATAAAAAACATTTCTTCATAAATTTAGGTCAAAATGTATTCTGCTACAGTTCTTTGGTGAAAATAATAATAATAATTGAATTTGTTTTCAAATGTTCCTATTCATTTTTATTTTTTATTTTTTTTTACTAATTTATTTTTCAGTGCACTGTGACCAAAGCAATACAATGTTATCATAGTAACATTGAACTACTCTGGGCAAGTGATCAGGATTTTTTTTTTCTTTTAACACATTATAACTACTAATACCAATGTATTTAATTGATATTTGCAGTCATTGTTACTGAATGAAACTGATTTATTCAGTCTTTTGTTATGATAAGCTGTGATTGGGCAAAGCTGATCATATGATACAGATGGGCTGTGATTTGCTCTGTCTGTATCATGTGACTGCCTTGACCAATCACAGCTAACAACATAATTGTATACAATGGATGGCATGACAGGAAGCCATCCATTGTATACAATTGACATGTGATCTGCTGTGATTGGTCACAGCGGTCACATGACACTGGCAACGGGCCGGTGTAGTGATATGTCATCGGCTGTGTCCCGTGGATACAGCTGGTGACAGATCGCTCCCCTGCGTGGCCCCGCGGCCACGTGAGCTGTCCGTTTGGACAGGACGTCATATGACGCCCAGTCACAATGGTGAGTGTCCCGCCCGGCTGTCAATCTGCTATAGGCCGGATGGGAAGGTGTTAAAGATTGAACCTATAGGTGAGTGTAGTTCAATGCATGCCTTCACCAATCAATGGCTCAGGACACCTCCAGAATACTTCTGCCACTTTCACACCCAAAAACAGAACCATCTCTTTAGATATCCAATAACATTGAAGTGGATGCTGTGAATATGCAAAACCATATAAAAGTCACAATAGTGGTGGCATCCCACACAGGGAAATTGCTGTGCCCAATCGCCCCTAGGTGGCAGTTCGCCTAGTGGAAGCACCAGCCCTGTATACAGCAAGCATTTACAAGGCATTTTAAGCAGATTTCTTGAAGCATTTGAAGCACCCTTTAGTGCCAGTTCCAGAGATCTTAATGGGAGTGTTAATCCATCCCATAAACAAGCTGTTAGCAGGATCCAGCAGACCTTCAATCAGTAGTGCTGAAAGAACGTCCTTCGTGATCAGTTTGTAAAGCCCAATTAAAGTCACAAAGAGATAAGCAGTCCGATAGGCTTTGTACTAACAGTTTTGAATTTCATATTAGCTGTTCAGAATGTTTCATATAACTGCTGTTTAAACAGCTGTCACCCCAAAAAACTTAATTAAAGTACACAGGGCAAGTGTAGTACGCCTTGTCCCTTTTCTCCACTACCACTCCCCCTTACATTTGCTGGCAATTCCCAGCTGTCAAAATGACAGGCAGGAGTTTTTGTGCTATTACAGCGGCTGCTGTTGAAAAATGAACCTTCTATAATTCATAACCACTGTTCATACACAATACAGAGAGATAGGTTGTTACTTTTGTATTTACATTTGTCTGCAGATCAAAGGAGTGAGCTTGAATTTGTAGATGATGCCATTTAACCACTTGCCCTTTAGAAGCTTTACCCCCTTCCTGACCAGGCCATTTTTTGCGATATGGCGCTGCGTTATTTTAACTGACAATTGCACGGTCATGCAACACTGCACCCTAATTAATTTTAAGTCCTTTTTCCCCCCACAAATAGAGCTTTTGTTTGGTGGTATTTGATCGCCTGTGCGTTTAAAATGTTTTGCGCTATTAAAGACCGACAATTTTGACAAAAAAAACCCTATATTTTTGACTTTTTGCTATTAAACATGTCCAGTAAAAAAATAAAAAAAATCTAATTTCATCATAAATTTAGGCCAAAATGTATTCTGCTACATGTCTTTGCTAAAAAAACCTCAATATGTGTAAATTAATTGGTTTACGTGAAAGTTATAGCATTTACAAATGGCGGTATATATACTGGAATTTCTTTTCTTACAAGTAATGACAGCAATCAGAGACTTATAGCAGGACTGCGGCAGGTATTCTGACACTGGGGGTAACTGACTTGGTGTCACTGGCATTCCCAATGATACTAATACAGTGATTAGTGCTAATAAAAAGCACTGACACTGTACTAATGGCACTTGGCAGGAAGGGGTTAACATGTGGGGTGATCAAAGGGTTAACTGTGTGCTGTTTTACTATGGGGGCGGTGTGTGCTTTACAATGTAAGCACACTGCTTTGTATGGGTCTGCTATGCAGTGTGTAGGAGCTGACAGGGGAGAGATGTGTAATGTTTACTTACAGGTCTCTCCCCCCGTGGGAAATCCTCGGAGATTGCCGGGTGCCAGTGGGGAATCACTGGTCGGGACCTGGTGATTGACAGCCAAGGCCACGAGTGGTGGTGCGGGTAGGGTGTACTTGCACCCTCTACCCCGAATTGCAAAACCACGTATATATACTGTACGTGTTTTGCGCATCCATGCCTCCCTGTAGCAGGATTTCTGCTATAGAGCGGCACAGAAGCGGTTAAAATGTAACTAAAGGCAAACCTTTTTTTTAGTTTTGGATAGAGTGGAGAGAGATTACAACACAGTCAGTTTTTATTGCTGTCAGTGGCCCATGTTAGGCACCAACTCTTTGTCCTGTTTACTGTTCTCATCAAAAGAGAAAGTAAAATAAAATCCCAAATTATGGGTGGACCTCAGAACACTAACAGAGGGGAAATCTTTTAATGAGGACACCTGGTGGCACACTGGGATTCCCTCACTCTGCAGCAATTTCCTTTTACTTCCTCTCTTGGCTATGGAACAGGAAATTAAGGGAAATCTCCACCAGTGGGACACAGATAGCAAAAAAAAAGAGGGGAGTAATAACCCTCCCTTACTCTATCCACAAAGAAAAAATTGCCTTTAGTTACACTTGAAATTGATCTTTTTTAAAATAAAATAAATATGTTCTCATTTACTCCTTTTTAACCCTTAGTTTACGTAATCAGCCTTTTTTAATTCATTATCTCCATCTCCTCTTTTCCCCTAAGCTATTATTCCCTGCTGATTTCCCTGCTTTTTTTTATTTCTATTTTTCTAACCATCAAAATTTAATCTTTGTAATTTATATTTGTTTTGTTCGTTTTTTGTGTGTCTCATAAAAAAAGTGCGAAATTGAAAAATATATTTTATTTATAAAAACTTTGCTTTGTGGCAGCATCCTAATTTTAAACAGAACTAATTATAGAATAAAGTGCAATGTTTGTATTTACAGTAATGCTAGTTACAATTTTTGTGTATGGATTGGATTTAAAATAAAATAATTTTTGCAAGAAAACACCAAAAGAAAGCCTTATTTGTTGTATAAAAAGTTATTTGTGTTATGTTAAGTTAAAGTTTTACTAAACCCAGGCCCCTGCATTTACTATACAGAAACAGCAGACCCAAATACTCCTGTGCTTAGGGATGGACTCAATGAAGATTAAGGGCTCTGAGGAAGAAACGCGTTAGTTATTGCAAGTCCAGGGTTCCCATTGTGGTTCGACACGTAGTGTGGATTGGACAGAGCTGTTCTTTGATGATATGCCTTTGACTGTATAGTCGTTTGTGAGTACAATACCTACTTTTATCTCTTTAATAAATGCTTTTAGGTAATGCACTAGGCCAGTGCGCCCCGTTTGTTTTTTTCTATTCAATGCATTTACTATATCTGGTCTCACACAGTACAGACAAGGAAATGCAATTATTTTAGTAAATATAAACTGCTAAATCCTTTTTCTCATCAGCAGTTAAACCAGTCTTGTGACTTCCATCAGTGCCCAGCTAAGCACTGGTTAAAGCTTATAGGAGGAGTTTTCATTCTCCCCTGATTGTCCTATGAGGCTTCAGGGCCCCTGATCCTCTGTCTGGCCAGCGCTGTTTGGGCCTGTGCTGATCACATGCCAAGAAAGAAAAAAACGCTTTAGCAATACACACCAAACTGAGCATGTGCAGCTAGCCCCCATGGCTTTGTTCTATCAGAAGATAATTTAGGGGCTGGGAAAGAAGGGGAGGATCAGAGAAGTCAGGATCAAACAGCGTTTTTACACAATGCAGAGGATTAACCCCTTAGGTTCCACAGTGAGTATAACAAGCATGCTATAATGCATATACAGACTGATTTTATTGTTGTGGGTTTAGTAACACTTTAATCAATGACAAAGTTATTACCAAAATAAAAATAGTCCTTTTTAGGAAGTTTGTGGCAGTTTCTAGCTTTGTAACAACAAGAACTATATCTATATAGACCAAACATATGGAATTAACTAGCTGATCAAAGTTTGCCAACATCTGTCCTTACATTTGACTAACAGCTACTGATCAATTGAACCCTGAGTGCTTCAATTATTGACAAAGGTTTTACCACTTCCAAAGATTGCAGCTGAAATGACATTGAAATGACAATTACCAAGACAGCTAAACCAAAAGCAACTATTTTATTTTGCACGGGTTACGCTACGGTTGCTACGTAACAGACAAACAATAGAAACCATAGTTTGACCTTCATAGATTGCAATGGTAAATCATTTTGTTCTTTGTAACAAAACTGAAATTTGCTGCTGGAACAACAGTGCTATTATATATATTAATTGTTGAACAATGACAGAGGTTATTTCACATGGCAAACATATTAAGCATGCATTTAAATGCATAAAACAGGGAAGTGTGAATTAAGCGGTGCTTAATCTGTGCCAGAAACTCATTGATCTATTTCTGCCAGCTGGAAATCTCCTTCACTCCATATGACCTCAGCCTGAATAGTAAAAATCTATTATGAATTCTTGGGTTCCACCATACAGGACCACCTTTACTATTTTTACTGCTTTAGTCACTTGGTAGGCAGGGCTGGATTTATTGTTTTCTGAGATAAACTGTTTTCTGTCCTCAGTTAATTGACTAGTTTTAAGTTATACTAAAGTTTCAGATGTTTTGTTTTAAAAATGAGAAATGGTTTTTCACAGAGAAGCCCCTGTTGGTGCTTCTGGCCCATCCCCCCTGCTGAGTGCCTCCAGAGCAAGCTTGCTCGGGGGGCACTCGTGCGCGCTTGCTCCTGAGCCACCTCTGTGTGTCTCTATGACACACATAGCACAGCTCGACCCCTGCACCCTCCTCACTGGCTGTAATTGACAAAAGTTTGAGCAAATGGTTCCAGCTGCAGCATCTGAGCAAATGAGGAAGGAAAGACCTGGAGAGCTGCTGCTCTAATGTACATTGCAGGATTGAGACCGGGCTCAGGTAAGTATTGGGGGGCTGAGGGGGAACTGCACACTGAATGCATAGAGGTAAAAAAACCTTAAGCCATTAGATTTACTTTAAACTTGCCATACACTGTTCAAATTTCAACTAGTTTCTGGTGAACCAACTGCAATTCGCTTGGTTGGTGGCCCTATCAAATCCCTTCTGCCCAATGACCTTCAATTAAAAAAGTTGAAGAAGCAGAGTGGAAAATTGCTGGCTTATTAGATTAGCAGGAGATTTGTCTATCCAAGTTGTATAGGAACCTCTTAGGCTGGCCATACATTATATAATTTTCTTGAGAATTTTGCGTTAGATTTACCAAAAACCATATAATATGAGGTCAAACCTAAACAACACTTTCAATTGTATCCAATTAGGCAGGCCCTTGAACTACAGCACATAGTTGAAGGTAAACATTTATATGTAAATGGGCAGTCATAAGATGGCCATACACAAGTAGAATTTCATTCAAAATTTTTAATTTTAAGAATGTTCCTTTCATTTTCTAATGATTAGTGGGGTCAGATTGATATTCGTTATCAGCGATGATGACAAAAGTTGAAGGAGCAGGATGGAAATGTTATCCTGAACAAACTAATTTGGGTGGCACAGTGGCTTAGTGGTTAGCACGTCTGCCTTGCAGTAAATGGGTGATGGGTTCAATTCCTGAATATGGCGCCTCCTGCATTGAGTTTGCATGTTCTCCCTGTGCTTGCATGGGTGTGCTCTGGTTTCCTCCCACACTCCAAAGACATGCTGATAGGTTAATTGGATCCTGTCTAAATTGGCCCTAATATGTGTATGTATGAATGTAAGTTAGGGACCTTAGATTGTACACTCCTTGAGGGTTAGGGACTGATGTGAATGTTCAATATATGTGTAAAGCGCTGTGTACATTGACAACGCTATATAAGTACCTGAAATAAAATAACCATAAATGTGAATATTGGTCAAGAAAGTCCATTCCCTCCAAAATCAAATGCTGACAGCAAAAATTTTTTTTTACGTATTTTGGAACAACATTCATCTGAGAACATTCGTATGAATGTCTTTACGAATGTTCTTTTGGACATTTATTTGGAAGTCAACCAGGGGCGGACTGACAACTCATGGGGCCCCCGGGCAATAGGGGATCATGGGGCCCCTGTGTCCTTGCCCAAACTCAAAAAAGCCTATGAAAAAGGTACCAGGGGCATCTCATGGGGCCCCCTACTGACCCTGGGCCCTCGGGCAGTTTCCAAATGGTCAGTCCGCCCCTGAAGTCAACTAGTGTATGGCCAGATTTAGTATCACAAAAACAAGATCAGATTTCACACCCACACGAGGCATGGCAAAGCAGGGGTCAGAGCAGTTGAAAGAAATAGTGGAACCAGCTTTCACAGAGACAGGGCAGGACAATTTTAAATATCAATCTTAAGTTCCTCCTAGATTGTAAGCTCTAAGGAGCAGGGCCCTCTGTTTCCTCTTGTACCAAATTGTATTGTAACTGTAATGTCTGCCTTCATTTTGTAAAGCGCTGCACAAACTGTTGGCGCTATATAAATCCTGAATAATAATAATAATAATAAGTCCAAGAGACAAATGGGGGGGAATTTACTCAAACTGGATCAGACGGAAACTGGATTAGCTGAAAATAGTAACCAATCAGCTTTTATCTTCAGTTTGTTCTGGTAATCTTTGAAAATAAAAGTTAGAAGCTGGTTGGTTGCCATATACAGCTACTCCAGATTCTGGCTGCTCCAATCTCAGTAAAGTCCCTTTTGAATAGTACAAGTAAGGGTTTTACTACAAAAATGAGGGGACCTTAGAGCTTACAGCAGTGTAAAATTGGCCAGCAGCAGGACAGTTTTAATTAGGGATAATAGGCTTAACTAGTGTATAGGTAACATTCATTGGGGATAGGAGGATAGGGGGTGCATTGAATCTGAGTCATATAATGGGAGGTGTTTTATTTTAGTTTGAAACTATGAATTTGCATGCTGTGAACAAAAGGCGACGCCAAGAACAGATGGTCAGGAATAAGTGAATGCTATAAGTAGCTAAATTAGCACACTCTAATTTTAAATTATTGAAGTAAACCCAAGGAAAAACATTCACTTTCACCCTTGAAAGCTGACAAAACTATAAATTATAAAGTCTTTTTCCTTTCTCAAATTATATTAATACATTAAAAAAGTAATCATAAATAAAATAGAGAATAATAAATAAATAATAGAAATAAAATAAATAAAATAAATATAGATAAATATCCTCCTTATCCAAATGTCCACAAGTGCAATTCCAAAAAAACTATAGTCCTCTTTTTTCTTCCAAGAAAATATCTCTCTTATTTTCAATATTTAAGTAATGTCCAAATATTCATATACCTCAAAGACCAAAAAAACTCAACATAGTGTATTATCCTTATATCAAAAGGAAAAATGTGCCATACATAGTGAGTCACATCAAACACTAAAATTGTGCATGTGAAGAAAAAAAAAAAAAGTATATATACGTGCCTAAACATATACACCCATATATATAAAATATATAAACAACTCCAAGTGTGAAAAACACTCTATCTGTGAGCACTGCAACCAACAATAGTGATCCACTCAAGTGACCAGTGCTATCATACTCTGTGACAATTTAGTGTTATTATTTAACCCACTGCACAAAACAAACAGCACTCCAACTCGTGTAGTAGTGGATAATTACCCCAATAGTGTTTCAAACAAACTTTATAAAACATATAAGAGATGGCATCAAACTCCCGGGTCCAGATCAATCCTGGTATTCCTCCTCCACTCTCCCCAATGATGTTTCAAACAGACTTGTCAAACATATAAGAGATGGCATCAGGCTCCTGGGTCCAGATTAATCCTGGAATTCCTCCTCCTTAAAACTAAAAAAAGCCCCCATCAACATAAAATAAAATTAATAAACCTCTAAAAGAAACAAAAAAAGCCTTGCTGTACAAAAAGGTTGTATTCCATAAGAACATTGTGCCGAATGTGTGTCCCCTGGTGACCAATGCAGGGTGCTGGAATCCAGAGGGTCATTCTGGCCTGTTATTGCTACCCTAAAAAGAAGAAGAAATAAGAAAAAACTGATGAAATGTGAAGAACCAGTTTCAACTAGTCTCCTACCATGCCACACCCCAATTAATCTCATGGGAGGGCAAAATGCATTAGCGGGATGGGAAGTGACTAGCTGAAGTCAGTCCTCACATTCCCATCTCCAGGCTGATCTATTGTATGCGGCTTGATTTTTTCCTATTAGAGGGTGGCAAAAAAAATGGTTGCTATGGATGGGACAGCATGACAAAAGGGACTGCTAACCTTAAATCAACTCCAATAATAGTAAAAAAAAAAAGCATAAAAGGGGATTGCTCAAGAAACTAGCAATCAGAATTAAAGTAGAATTTTCTGACTTGCCCTAATCTCTCCCTATGCAGTTGGACAGCTTACCCTATACTTACCATGTAACAGTTTCCAGTGACACTCTGACTGCCTCCCAACCCCCTTTCTTTTTATAGTGAGGGGGCTAGTACATAAAGCCCCCATTATTGGCCTTCTGAACCACCTGACCAACGAGCTAAGGCAATTTCACTTCATTAACATTGCAACATATTATGGCTGATGAATTGCAGCATTAGTTTGCAGGATTTGTGAACTGTGAGTGGGCTGGGTTTACCTTGAAAATATAATATAAATAGATAGGTGCTACATTAGCCCAAACAATAAACTTCATATAGTGCAATAAGTACAAGATTAGTATCACTTGAGGGTTATCTCAATACAACAACTGGTATTCCCAAGCAGTCTCCCATCCAGGTATTAAGCAGGTCTGACTCTGCTTAGCTTCCAAGATCAGACAGGATCAGGTGCATCTAGGGTGATGGGTGATGTGGCCATCTAAATGTGCTTAGACCAAAAAGATATTGTAACCCCTCCATATAGCAATTCAACCAATAGTGAACATGTGAAGTAAATAATAAAAACCATGAATATAATGACAACTCTTGTAACTGTCCCAGAATAGATTGATAAAAAATTCCAAAGAGGGTCAAAAAAAAAAAAAAAAGTGAAATTAAAAATAAAAAAATATATAAAAAATAAATATGACTGTGCTCTTCCCCGCGTGAACCCATGTTTGACCTGAATCTCATCCCTACCAGTAAGCACTTATCTTTTCTTCAGCCTAAGGGCTTTAGGAGTAAGTACCGTATGTGTCACATCAATAGTAGGGAGTCCACATTGATTTATTTCATCATCAATAAATATAAAAGAAAAGCAAATGTAAGTCAACTGCAAACTGAAATCAACCATTAAATGCAAGCAGTTGAGAATAATAAGAGCTGTCATTGTTGGTTTTCTTATGGAAATGCTACTGGCCTAACAGTTACAGTACATTGGTCCTCTACCTTCAATACTTTCAGAAGAATTGATCCAGAACAAAATGCAGCCAGTGAAATCGGAGTTAAATCCCAACTGTGTACTTAAATCTTCCCTGCAATACGAACTCCTCACTCCCTTTAAAGCATCTTTTTTCCAGCAATCATTGGTCTGGTCCAATTACATCACAAGTACTTTTTGCCTTCCTTTTTCTCCAGTAATCCTATGGGCCCTTTCACAAGGATCGGCTCTGCTCCATTCATCAGGGGATCCGGGAGCAGAACCCCTGCTGAACTGGAGCTGAATGGAATGCATGCCAGTTTTTTGGTATCCATGCCTTTTCAGTTTTTGTCCGCACTTACACAGCGCACAAGGGAAGACCCATGATGGCTCTGTGATTTGGCCTGATGTAAACAGACTTTTGCCCATTTACACCTACCTAACTCCAAGTCCCTTCAGATCTAGAAAAAAAAATGGAAAAGGACTGCATCTGTCAGGGATCCCCTCGATCCCCGCCACGATGGTCCTGGCGCAGGCGCAGTGCACCGCCCTGTGCAGGGACATGGGCACTAGGTCCGGGCCGGCCGCGGCGTTCGAGTTCGCGCATGCACAGTAGAAGCCGCGGCCACCCGCTGTGCACCAATGGCAGCGCAGGGCGGGATATTTAAATGTCCCTGAGCTGTCATTCAGTGCCTTCTGGTCTTACCTGTATCCTGTGATTCTGAACCTGTGCCTAGTAAGTTATTTGACCCGGATTGATCTTGACCTGCTGATTTCTCCTGCCCAGACCCTTGCTTTGCCTGACCTCTCTTCTGAATGCCCCTCACTAGATCTGACCTGCTGTTGCTGACCTGGCGTGTGACCCGACGATTCTCTGTCCGCTCCCTTGTACCTTACCGTCCTCTACGTTACCAACTCGGCCCGTCTGACTTCGCACTTGCTCAGCCATCCATCCATCCATCCCATCGGGGTCACCCGACCTCCTCACATCTGGCTCTCCCTGGTTGGAGCCCCTGGCGAACACCCCTACCACTGACAGGTGTTCTCAGTAGTGGCGACCTGGTCCCGGGGTACTCCAAGTCCATCCCCACCATCAGGGGCTCTGGTGAACAAGTACCCTGGGGCTTAGACTCCGCGCTCTGGGCATGCCTGACCAGTGGAGTGCTAGTGGTGCTGCTCGGCGGTCCCTCACAGTACCAGAAGGCCATGACTGAGCCTCGAGGAGGACCCTCCCCGATGGAGGAAGTTTGCAGACACCTGGCTACCCTGACGCAAGCAGTAAACGTGTTACAGGACAGATGTTTGCAGATTGAGAATCGGTTCCAGGCCTGCACCATATCTGCTCCTGTTTCACAAGCCCCGGCTCCTGCACCCCCGGTCGCAGCAGCCCATGAGCCGGCTCCCGGGCCTTCCGCATCACTCCCTGTGGCGGAACCCCGAGTACCCTTACCCGAGCGCTTCCACGGGGATCGCACATGCTTCCGGTCATTCCGTGGCTCCTGCCTGCTCTATTTTGAACTGCAACCACGGACCTTTCTGACAGAATCAGTGAAAGTGGGGTTTGTTATCTCCCTGTTGCAGGGTGAACCCCAAGACTGGGCCCACCGACTAAGGGGAAACAATGATCCCCATCTGGTTTCGGTGGACAACTTTTTTTAATGCTATGGCCATCTTATACGATGATCCACAACGGGCAGCCTCGGCCGAGGCCACATTATACGCACTCCGACAAGGTCGGCGAGCGGCAGAGGAATACGCCTCTGACTTTAGGCGTTGGATGGGGGACACTCGCTGGAACGAGTTTGCGCTCTTGCACCAGTTCCGTATGGGCCTATCAGAGGCTCTGAAAGACGAGCTCGCCCGGGTGGAGGTGCCCGAGACATTAGAGGACTTGATTGCACTAACCATTAAAATTGACCGTAGACTACGGGAGCGCAGGTTGGAGAGGTCTGGTCAGGGTCGCGGAAATACCTGGTGGTCATTCCAAGGATCCAGTCAAACTACTAGGCCAAACATCCAGAGCCTGCCGTCTGAGGATGCTCCCGAACCCATGCAGCTAGGCCTGGCACGGCCTAAGCTACCGCCAGAGGAACGCCAGCGCAGACGCTCCCAGAACCTGTGTCTCTACTGCGGTGAAGCTGGTCACATGGTACGTTCCTGCCCGCAGAAACTGAGTAAGTTCACCTCATCTTCCTTATCTATTGGCAATATGAATCCGTCCCAATACTTAGTTGTGCCCCTCTCCTTTCAGCTTTCAGAAAGGACCGTGGAGGTGACGGCCATAGTTGATTCGGGGGCATGCAGCTGTTTTGTGGATATCGATTTTGCTCACTGGCAGGGTATCCCCCTCCATCCAAAGGAGAAGGGGTTTCACATCTTTTTGGCCGATGGCTCCCGGATAAAATCAGGGGTGGTTAACCAGGAGACCCCTTCCATTGTTACTTCCATCGCCGGCCAGCACTGGGAGCTCCTCCGCCTGGATGCTATTGCATCACCCCTTTTCCCAGTCATTCTGGGGCTCCCATGGTTGCGGGCCCATAACCCCCAAATTGACTGGGAAACTGGGGTTGTCTCGTTCCCTTCCCCATACTGTCGGGAACTTTGCCAAACTTCGGGCCCGGAGGTCCCCCAGGTCCTCCTGTGCTCTGAAGGGGATGCCAGCCTAAAACAAGTGATTCCTGCAGCCTATCATGAGTTTCTTGATGTGTTCAGTGAACGGGAAGCAGATACTCTACCCCCCCACCGCCCGTATGACTGTCCTGTTGACCTATTACCTGGTTCAGAAATTCCCTTTGGGCGAATCTTTCCCCTTTCTGAGCTGGAATTAGGGGCCCTGAAGGACTATATTGAGGACAGCCTCCGGAAGGGATTCATCCGTCCCTCCACTTCTCCAGCAGGTGCAGGGATCTTTTTTGTGGAAAAAAAGGACAAGACCTTGAGGCCATGTATTGACTATCGGGAACTGAATAGGGTCACAATCAAAAATCGTTACCCACTACCACTGGTACCAGAATTATTCCAGAGTTTAAAGGCTGCAGTAGTATTTACCAAGCTGGACTTAAGGGGAGCCTACAACTTGGTTCGCATAAGGGAGGGGGATGAGTGAAAAACGGCCTTCCGCACCCGTTTTGGCCATTTCGAATACCTGGTCATGCCTTTCGGGTTGTGCAATGCACCGGCCACCTTCCAGCACTTTGTAAACGACATCTTTAGGGACTTCCTGGACATCTTTGTCATCGTCTACTTAGACGACATTTTGATTTTCTCATCCTCCCTGGGGGAGCACAGGGTACATGTAGCAAAGGTGTTGGAGCGGTTGCGGCAGCATGGGTTGTACGCTAAAGCAGAGAAATGTTGCTTTGAACAGTCTAGCATTACATTTCTGGGCCTGATTATCTCCACCGCGGGGGTCGCAATGGACCCTCAGAAAGTCTCTGCGATCCTAGATTGGCCTGAACCCACGGACAGGAAGAGCGTCCAACGATTTATCGGGTTCGCAAACTTCTACCGGAAGTTCATCAAGAACTTCTCGGGTCTGGTCTCCCCCATCACTCAGTTAACCAAGCTTGGGACACGATTCAGATGGACGCCAGAGGCACAGGAAGCTTTTGAACATTAAAGAGGTTATTCACCTCGGTAACCATTCTGGGTCACCCTGACGCCTCCCTGCCCTACATCTTAGAAGTAGATGCGTCAGAGAATGCGGTTGGATCCATTCTTTCCCAGCGAAAGGGCGCCAAGGAATTACTTCACCCAGTAGCATTCTTCTCACGGAAACTTACCCCTGCGGAGAAGAATTACGACATTAGCGATCGGGAACTACTGGCTATCAAAACAGCATTAGAGGAATGGAGGTACCTGCTGGAAGGTGCCTCACACCCCATCCTGATATTCACAGAACACAAGAACCTGGAGTATCTGAGGACCGCCAAACGTTTGCGCCCACGACAAGCGAGATGGGCATTGTTTTTCTCGAGGTTCCATTTCCACATCACGTACAGGCCGGGATCAAAGAACACGAAGCCAGACACATTGTCACGCATGTACGAGGATGCCAAGGAGATCCCAGTACCTGACACTATTCTGCCTGCCGGAAACTTCTTGGCCCTCCAGACGAACCTTCGCTCCGAGATAATGAGAGCATCCACAGCCATGTCTACCTCCGATGGGGCGCCCCTCCAGAACAAGGGGAGACTCCTATGGAGGGAGGACCGGATTGTGGTGCCGGAGGAAGCCCGAACCCTAGTCTTGGGACATTGCCACGACCACCTGATGGCAGGACATTTTGGCCCGGTCAAGACCCTGGAACTTCTCCGACGTTCCTTCTGGTGGCCAGACATGGCCAAGGATTGTAAGAACTACGTGGGCTCCTGTGTCATCTGCCAGAGGAACAAGCCTTCGAGGAATAAGGCTTGGGGTCTGCTACGTCCATTACCCATTCCTGAACGGCCTTGGCAGAAGATCTCTATGGACTTCATAGTCGAGCTTCCACCTTCACTTGACCACACAGCAATTCTCGTGGTCGTGGACCGTTTATCCAAAATGGCCCATTTCATACCATTACGGAAGACTCCATCGGCAGCCGAGACGGCGCAAGTTTTTATTCGAGAAGTTGTAAGACTGCATGGGGTCCCTGAAGACATCGTCTCAGACCGAGGGGTGCAATTTACCTCTAGATTCTGGAGGGCATTGTGCAAAGCCCTGGATATCAAGCTATCCCTTTCCTCGGCATTTCACCCTCAGACCAATGGGCAGACCGAGAGGACCAATCAGACCCTGGAGCAATACTTGCGATGTTACACATCATTTACTCAGGACGACTGGGTGCCACTTCTCCCTTTGGCGGAATTCGCGTATAACAACGCTTGCCATTCAGCAACAGGGCAGTCCCCGTTCTTCTCCAACTATGGGTTTCACCCTGTCTTCCTCCCGGATTTGGTCCTGGAATGCCCAGTTCCAGCAACACAGGATGCACTAACTTTTTTCTCTTCGAACAATAAGAAACTACAGGAACCCATCAGTCAGGCCCAAGAAGATTAAAAAAGGCTTTTAACAGGAAATGAAGAAGAGATCTGGTGTTGCGGCCCGGAGAGAAGGTTTGGCTGGCTACATCTAACTTGAAGATGCTCTGCCCTTCGAAGAAGTTGGGACCTAAATTTATAGGCCCTTTTTGCATTAAGCGGATGGTCAATGAAGTGGCCTATGAACTTGTTCTCCCTGAGACACTCAAGATCCACCCAGTCTTCCACGTGTACCTGCTGAAACCGGTGGTCCCTGATGCCTTCCCGGAACGAGAATCCAGGCCCCCGGAAGCCATAACAGTCAAAGAGGAAGAAGAATTTGAGGTGGAAACAATCCTGAAGTGCCGAAGAAGGGGGGGCCAGACCCCATTTCTTATCAAGTGGAAGGGCTACGGTCCTGAGGACAATTCTTGGGAACCAGCCCATAATGTCCATGCACCCAGACTTGTCCGGAGGTTTCTTTGTGACCACCTGTGGTGGAGAGATCGGGTGGGCATCCGGAGGTTGCCCGTAAGGGGGGGACAATGTCAGGGATCCCCTCAATCCCCGCCGCAATGGTCCCGGCGCAGGCGCAGTGCACCGCCCTGTGCAGGGACACGGGCACTAGGTCCGGGCTGGCCGCGGCGTTCGAGTTCGCGCATGCGCAGTAGAAGCCGCGGGCACCAATGGCAGCGCAGGGCGGGATATTTAAATGTCCCTGAGCTGTCATTCAGTGCCTTCTGGTCTTACCTGTATCCTGTGATTCTGAACCTGTGCCTAGTAAGTTATTTGACCCGGATTGCTCTTGACCTGCTGATTTCTCCTGCCCAGACCCTTGCTTTGCCTGACCTCTCTTCTGAATGCCCCTCACTAGATCTGACCTGCTGTTGCTGACCTGACGTGTGACCCGACGATTCTCTGTCCGCTCCCTTGTACCTTACCGTCCTCTACGTTACCAACTCGGCCCGTCTGACTTCGCACTTGCTCAGCCATCCATCCCATCGGGGTCACCCGACCTCCTCACATCTGGCTCTCCCTGGTTGGAGCCTCTGACGAACACCCCTACCACTGACAGGTGTTCTCAGTAGTGGCGACCTGGTCCCGGGGTACTCCAAGTCCATCCCCACCATCAGGGGCTCTGGTGAACAAGTACCCTGGGGCTTAGACTCCGCGCTCTGGGCACGCCTGACCAGTGGAGTGCTAGTGGTGCCGCTCGGCGGTCCCTCACAGCATCCTTATCCATTTTTCCAGACTTTTGTAAACACGGACAAAGGTCTATTCACATAAGCCTGCATAAAGACCCACATGAAGCTTCGGATTAGGTTCACCTGATCCAAAAGCTTGTGTGAAAGGACACATAATTTTGTAGCAAGTGGCACAATGTAACAATGTGGAGCCACTCTATAGCATTCATCTGTGAGTCCAGGGTGAAGGGCGAAACCTTGATGCCCTGGGCTCACAGGTAGTACGCTGATTGACACTGGACCTGCACTGGGGGGATGCATTTTTGTAGCTTATGCCCAAGCTGGAGTTTAAATCAGAATTTCTTCTCTGCCTATTTGTTATGAATACGTAACTCAAAAAATATGAAAGACTTTTGATCTCCATGATAGCTAGGAATCATTTTCAATAATAAAGGTTAACCATGACAGGTGCCAAGTTTCTTTAATGCAGTTGAATGTGTAAGTATTTATTAATTCAATTAATTACTGTGGAGTTTATGCTAGAAAAGGAAAAGTGCGCTTCCTCCTCTAAGGTGACCAAGAGTGAAGTCTATGCCATTTCTCATTTTGTAATATGCAATGTATGTTTCCAGTGGATACATCAAAAACAGATGTCACAATCTTAAAGCAGAATTAAACAAAAAGTCCATTTGAAATTAAATAATTCATAGTTATTTTTTCTGCATGAAATGCTGCATGCTATTTTGGTTTTCTTATCTAGAATATATTTTGGAAAGTCATCAAGGAATTTCCAGGTTTTAACTTTAACCTTTTTTTCTGAGCCAGAGGGTAGGGTTCTCAGTCAAGCACATAATGCATCATTTTTTTCCCCGCGTTTTGATGTTGAGTATATATTTTCCTTCATTGACTCTAATCTTGTTAAGAAGGTACATAGTTTTAAATGGACGGCTTATTTTTCCTCTAGGGATTAAATAAAACCAACAAAACATGCTGTCAAGTGTCTGTTTTTAATATGGGAAAAAAAGATAGCAGCTCTTTGTGTATGACTAGATCTTTGTTGTATATCTACTCTAATCTATCTAAAAACCAGACACCTATGTGTTTAATGTGTATCTCTGGAATATTAATCTAAATATTCAACAGATTAGGTTTGCACCACAACAGAAATCTACTATGTAGTGGACTGGTACAGCAGTTTTAACCCTCCAACCTTTATGCATAGCAAAAAAGAACCCCCTTATTTCCAAACCTTATAATCTAATTACACATACTGTATATTGAAATTATGCGTCCAGTTTACTAAGGGCCCCATTGTTGCTTTTTAACACATATGTTTGTGGGTGCATGCAGCGTGGGAGCAGAGAACAGCTTGCAATTAACAAACTTGTATTGCAGGAATGACTCAAAGATACAACAGCCCAGCAGGAAGGTTACTTGCTGGAAACACTCACAGTTCTGTGCCAAAAATGTAGAGTGGAGCAGGTTCTGATGCACTGACAGTATCTGTCCCCGAGAATGGAATGCGGCCTGGCTAGTCTGAGATCAATGGGGAAGGATTCCTAGGAAGGATTGGGTGCCCCTATCCTGACCCTACTCTTCCAGAACCTTTCCTTACCATTATTCACTTTCCCTGACAGATGGGTAATTTATTCCTGCCCTGTCCACTCGCAAAAATGCACGCCACGTCCGAGAGCCAGGGTATTAAATAGACTCTGCCTGGCCCAAGATGGCCACCAGAGTCACATTTGGTGGCAGCATCAAACCGGAACACTTACCCAGTTACCCAGGAAACCATAGAGGAATATGTTCCTCTTGACCTCCTTTCACTCTGCAGTGACATTACAGTTAAGCACCACCTTCAGTGAAGAAAATAGACTGCACCTGCCCACATGTTTAATGTTCTAAAATGTATGTGTATAACTTTCCCATAATAAAAATAGTGTATGTTCCCATGTTAATGCTGCAGTGCAACATGTTTTGAAAAATATATGTACGTTTTTTTCTGTGTTTTACTGCACTGAGAGGTCCGTGGAGGTCAACATGCAACATGCATTTTGACCTGTTTTGATGCATCAGCAACAAGTATTATTAAGCCTTGGTCAATGACTGTTAACTCCCTCCACTCTGAATTCTAAATTTAAAATATGCATTAAAATTTCATGTCAACATGTATCAAAACACATGTATGAAAACAAAGAAAACACATGATGATGCATGGTAACTCACCTGCCTAATGCTACCAAAAACACATCTCTACACTCATAATCCTAATGGTCCTACAGGAAACTAATAACCAAATACCATATTTGCACTTTGGGCTCACATGAGCACTCAGATGTGTGTATACATAGCAAATTAAAGTGTATGTACAGCACAAACTTTTTTTCAGTTTTAGATAGCATGGGGAAGGCTTAAAACTTTTTACATGTTTTTTTTGTTGTCTATGTACTTCTGGGGAAAGTTATCTTTACTTTCTGTTCCAGAGAGTTGTCCCCAGAGCGGGTGTCCCCTTAGAAGACTTCCCTTTACTGTATCTCTTGTTCTGGGGACAACTCTAAAAATGTGAATTTCCACTCACTTTCTTTCTTGATGACAATAGTCACGTGTAAGCGATATATCTAAATATAGGGAGGGAAACTCAAAAGGCTCAAAAAGAATATCCTCATCCTGTGGGATGGTACGTGGGAACCTTTGCCAACTGTCTAGGTGTGAATTATTTTACTCTATCCTTTACCATGACATGTGAAACGTATATCATTTCTGGATGTAGAAATCTTTGTAAAAGAAGATATGACTTTAGGATCAACTCTGTTTTGCAAGCCTACTGCAGGCAACACAATTTTAAGAGCAGATAGTGGTTATCCACTTAACTTGGTTTACTCCATACTATATAGTTAATATGTATGTCTGCAGATGAGGATTTCAAATGTGAGCCAGATGCTTTAAGGCACAGACTTTCGGCTCTCTGATATTCTAAAAAAGTTTGAAAAAAGCTGATCAACGAGCCAAACAACAAGCATGGTACAAACTGATTTTCCAAGCACCGCGCTCTAAACAGAACATAGTGGATACAGCCAAGTTGACTTTGCAGTAAAATAGGCAACAACAAGAGACCTGCCATATCATCAATAGGTAGTAGTATTTAATGCAAATTGACCCTATAGTAGCTACATATACACTGCTCAAAAAAATTAAAGGAACACTTTTTAATCAGAGTATAGCATCAAGTCAATTAAACTCCAAAACATGCCATCGCCAGAAGGTTTTCTGTGTCTCCCAGCACAGTCTCAAGAGCATGGAGGAGATTCTAGGAGACAGGTACTTACTCTAGAAGAGCTGGACAGGGCCGTAGAAGGTCCTTAACCTATCAGCAGGACCCGTATCTGCTCCTT
Source organism: Staurois parvus (assembly GCF_062004578.1). Lineage (NCBI taxonomy): Eukaryota > Metazoa > Chordata > Amphibia > Anura > Ranidae > Staurois > Staurois parvus. Next base: position 906,929 of record NW_028318005.1, read on the forward strand.
TGTGCAAGGAGGAATAGGATGAGCACTGCCAGAGCACTGCAAAATGACCTCCAGCAGGCCACCTGTATGAACGTCGCTGACCAAACAGAAATAGACTTCTTGAGACATTCTCTAGTGGGTCCTGTGCTCACCCACTGGCACCTTAGAGCTCAATTGGTATTTGCCATTGAACACCAGAATTGCCAGGTCTGCCACTGGCGCCCTGTGCTTTTTACAGATGAGAGCAGGTTCACCCTGAGCACATGTGACAGATGTGAAAGGGTCTGGAGAAGCCATGGAGAAAGTTATGCTGCCTTTAACATCGTTCAACATGACCGTTTTGGTGGTGAGTAAGTGATGGTCTGGGGAGGCATATCCATGAAGGGACGCACAGACCTCTACAGGCTAGACAATGGCTGTCTGACTGCCATTAGGTATTGGGATGAAATCCTTGGACCCATTGTCAGACCCTATACTGGTGCAGTGGGTCATAGGTTCCTTCTGGTGCATGACAATGCCTGGCCTCATGTGATGAGAGTATGCAGGCAGTTCCTGGACGATATGGGCATTGATACCATTGAATAGCCCCCACACTTGCCTGACCTAGTATTGGCCTGGTCAAGATCTGGGAGGAAATACCCCAGGACACCATCTGTCATCTCATTAGGAGCATACAAGCACATGGGGGCCATACAAACTACTGAGTACCATTTTGAGTTGCTGCAATGAAATTTCAGCAAAATGGACTAGCCTGCTGTATTATTTTTTTACTTTGATTTTCGGGGTGTCTTTGAATTCAGTCCTCTGTAGTTTGATAATTTTCATTTCCATCAAACCTCAAAAGAAAAAATTATATTCGCACAAAGTGCATAATTCACAATATGTGATATGCTTCACAAAATGCACTAGTGACAAATCGTGCAAAAACTCCACCTTGTGTTCACTTCTAAATAACTGTCATCCTTATTCTTACCCTATGTGAACTTGAAAAAAGCTTTAACCAATTCCACTCTCAAATCACTCAGTGATTCCACTTCCCAAACCTTCCTCCTCAACGTAGGAGATGCACCTCCGAAGAAATCAGATATAGTGTTATATCCTTAAAACAATATACACTCTCTTGTGCTCCCCTCACGTCTCCACAAATCACCAGTGTATGTGAACACATAAACCGCCACCTCATATATCATGCACCTTACCAGAAGGTAAGAATCCACCAGCATTGAATAGATATAGGTTCCTCTCATTCCAGAGTATATATGATCTCCAATGGCATCATAACATATATCAGAACAAATCAATATAGTGTAGTAGGCAATAGTAGGAATTGCGCTTACAGAAAAAATTCTTGTGTCTCAGCATGTATTCATTCATAAAACAAGCATGCTGTGTAAAAACCTTCTCCAAAATGGCCGCTCCGCAACTTCCGGTTTCTGTCCGACTCTACGTACTAACACGTTTCATCACTTCCGACTTCATCAAAGGCTGTACATGTCAGACTGGCGGCCACTTAAATACCCATATCCGTAGGTAGAGGAGGATGGATTGGGAAGTGGAATCACAGAGTGATTTGAGAGTGGAATTGGTTAAAGTTTTTTTCAAGTTCACATAGGGTAAGAGTAAGGATGACAGTTATTTAGAAGTGAACACAAGGTAGAATTTTTGCACGATTTGTCACTAGTTTGGAAGTGCGTTTTGTGAAGCATATCACATATTGTGAATTATGCACTTTGTGCGAATATAATTTTTTCTTTTGAGGTTTGATGGAAATTAAAATTATCAACCTACAGAGGACTGAATTCAAAGACACCCCGAAAATCAAAGTGAAAAAATAATACAGCAGGCTAGTCCATTTTTTGTGAAGCATATCACATATCAAACTCTCCAACGACCTGCTAACCGCCAAAGCTAATGGCCACTATTCAGTGCTCCTACTCCTTGACCTCTCTGCGGCCTTCGACACAGTCGACCACCCCCTTCTCCTCAAAAAACTACACTCCCTCGGCCTCAGAGATTCTGCTCTCTCCTGGCTCTCATCCTACCTGTCACAATGCTCCTTCAGCGTTACCTATAATGCTACCACCTCCCCCTCACTCCCCCTCTCTGTTGGGGTCCCTCAAGGCTCTGTCCCCGGGCCCCTTCTCTTCTCCATCTATACCTCCTCCCTTGGCCAACTCATACACTCTCACGGCTTCAACTACCACCTCTATGCCGACGACACACAAATCTATCTCTCAACCCCCCACCTCACCCCCTTGGTCTCAGCCCGAATCACACACCTACTGAGCGACATATCAGACTGGATGTCGCTCCACTTCCTTAAATTGAACCTCTCCAAAACCGAGATTCTTGTCTTCCCCCCAGCCCAAACACCTCCCCCCATTGATTTCTCCATCACATCCAACAACGCTACCATCAAACCCGCCCTGCAGGCCAGAGTACTGGGTGTCATTCTGGACTCCAACCTATCCTTCCAGCCCCAAGTCCAATCTTTAACAAACTCGTGCAGACTCCACCTCCGCAACATCGCCAAAATCCGCACGTTCCTAACCCCAGAAACCACTAAACAGCTCATCCACTCCCTCATCATATCACGACTCAACTACTGCAACTCCCTCCTCACTGGCCTGCCTCGCCGCTGGCTATCCCCTCTTCAGTCCATCCTGAACACGGCTGCCAGACTCATTCACCTTTCCAACCGCACTGTCTCCGCCACCCCCCTCTGCCAATCCCTCCACTGGCTTCCGATTGCGCAACGGATCAAATTCAAAATCCTAACGCTGACATACAAAGCTGTCCACCATACTGCCCCGAACTACATCACTGACCTAATATCCAAGTACCACCCAGCACGCACACTCCGCTCCTCACAAGACCTCCTTCTCTCTAGTTCCCTGGTCTCCTCCTCCCATGCCCGCCTCCAGGACTTCTCCAGGGTGTCACCCATCCTCTGGAACTCCCTGCCCCAACCCATCAGATTATCACCTACTCTCCTCTCCTTTAGGCGCACCCTGAAAACCCATCTCTTCAGGGAAGCCTACCCCACCCCCTGCTAACTTGCCGACCTCCCCCACTCTTCCTACCACTCCATCCCCCACAGCTATCTCCTCCTGTGCCACCACCCCCTCCCTCCTAGATTGTAAGCTCGAAAGAGCAGGGCCCTTGATCCCCTCATGTTTTGCATTGTATTGGTATTGTTCTGTCACATGTTCTGTCTCCCTTTTGTAATGTACAGCGCTGAGCGAACTATTGGCGCTTTATAAATACTGTATAATAATAATAATATTGTGAATAATGCACTATGTGCAAATATAATTTTTTCCTTTGAGGTTTATTGGAATAAGAAGAATTCTCACATTTTGGAGGAAGAATATTAAAGAATAAAATAATCACATCCATGGGTGTTTTAGAACATTTAGACGCTGAAAGATTTGGACGGTACATTTTGGACTTTCGGGGAAAAGGTATATTATTTTGGCGTTTGGGTTTTTTTTTAGACATATTGGCTCACCGATATATTCACTCACATCACACTGGCAGGACCCAGGTTTAATGGCAAGCAATTCAAACTGATTGTAAATGTGGTAATTCCTCTTGCCAAATTGCTATCTTCAATATCTTTTTTTTTTTTTACATTTTTCTCTTCTCCTTTTCTTTCCTTCCTATGTTAATTTCTTTGGTTCTCATGGAGGTGTAGCATTATGGCCTCAATTTGTCCCTTTCTCCCTTCAGCCTATACTCTAGCGATCACTCTCGAGAGTACCAATATGGTTTTACTCATGATGCCGCAATATCAGTGCGCCAAAAGCAGTGATGTGAGTGGTGATGTTATTACACGTATGCTTGGTATCGGCAAGGCGCCATTTTTGCCGCCATTTTGAGAATATAAAGCAGAGCATATGAGGAAACTCATATGGCCTAATCCACCTGACCCACATCAGAGAACCGCTGAAATCCACGAGTACAGGACTTATTGGGAGACAGATTAAGGAGCCCGGGGCACCTCTTTCTGCTGAAGGACAGCATTGGGTTTATTACCCTGCTGATCTTCTTTATGGTGCTGGCAATTGCTATGGGATACGTACTTTTTTTGTTGAACCCCCTATATTGGGTTACTTTACGAGGGGAGAGTGAACATATATATTTATACTGGTATGTCCCACAATTGGAGAGTAAGTCTGTTTTTTGCACTATACATGATAAATCTAGTCATAGGGTTGATATTTATTTCATAATATGGGGAGTAGGGGTGTAGCTTGGAATTCCTCTGACCAGTATTCAATAATATACTGTATTTACGAATTAAATTGAGAAAGTAATCTCTTTGACCTTCGCCATTCCCATAGGGGGTATAACCCTTTATTTACTGCTACCCATCTATCTGTCTCTATTATTTTTTCTGTAAACTTTGTTGACAATTGGGGTTAACAATATTTATGATCACGGAAAAAACTGATATTACCTTTTTTCTATTTGATGATTACCTTTTAGGATATTGACCATGAATGCCCTATAATCTTGAACTTCATTACCCTTTTGAATAACCCGGGTCCCTCAACCCATATGATTTATGTGGCTCTCTTTATTTGGGAATTGTCTGGGGTGTCTGTTCACTTAAATGGGTTGCAGTTGGTGGGCATCATTCTTCCGGAAGTGACAGGCGGTATACTTCCTGCTGTGGCCATGAAGCAAAGCATCACAGCTGCGGCATGTGAACATCCCCGACTACTGTTTCTGCAAGGGGGGTAGCTGTTAGGGGTTAGTATAAAAGCAGCTCAACTGTGGGGTATAACGGCCCCCAAACCTCATGTGTGAATAAGCAACAACTGCTGCTTCCCTGAAAAGCGAGGTGTCTGAAAGGTGGTGGGGGGGTGATATGTTGTCTTCTCAATGCCTGTTTTACCCCCCTAAATCTCGTATCTCTGTGCTCCAACTGCATTTTACCACACTGCAACTTTACATGGTCCTCCTCCAAACAGAAAGAACCGTGGCCCTGAACCCCAAGCGCACAAGACTCCTGACTGGACCTGGGGTACTCTTAGTCCACCCAACTGAAACCAGGTAGGCTTGTATCTTTGGGAGACCTGCCGAGGCAAGGTCTACTCAAGTACAAGATGGGGCTCCCCCAAAGGGAAACCCCATGGGAGGGAGAGAAACTGCTCCCCCAAGACTTTTAGGGCAAGCCCAAGAAACTATACTTTAATAGTCAGCTCTGTGGTGCACTGTGCACACTCAAAACTAACACCAGGTGCAAAAATAAAAGTTAGCACACAAATGTGAAGCATGCAGAAAAGTTCACACGGTGTAAACATGGTCCTTCTCTGAAGAGAAAGGACCCTGGTCCCTATACCTAGTAAAGGAGGTGTCTGTTGGGGTACGTTCAGCTGTGGAGTTGTAAAGGATAAGTTCACCTTTAAAACATGTTACATGTTCTACCCGTATTTCCAGCTCCTGTCTGTTCTATTCCCCCTCCCCATAGCCTGAATTTAAAAACAGCATGGCCTCGTAGTCCCCTCCGATCCCCGTACCCACTGTCCGAATTTAAAAACAGCATGACCTCCTTCCCCCTCCCTGTACCCACTGTCCGAATTTAAAAACAGCATGGCCTCATAGTCCTCCCTGATTCCCCTCCCCGTACCCACTGTTCGAATTTAAAAACAGCATGGCCTCATAGTCCCCCCTGATTCCCCTCCCCGTACCTACTGTCTGAATTTAAAAACAGCATGGCCTCATAGTCCCACCCAATCCCCCTCCCCGTACCCACTGTCCGAATTTAAAAACAGCATGGCCTCATAGTCCCCCCTAATTCCCCTCCCCGTACCCACTGTCTGAATTTAAAAACAGCATGGCCTCATAGTCCCCTCTGATCCCCCTCCCCGTACCCACTGTCCGAATTGAATAACACCATGGCCTCGTAGTCCCACCCAATCCCCCTCCCCTTACCCACTGTCCGATATTAAAAACAGCATGGCCTCATAGTCCCACCCAATCCCCCTCCCCGTACCCACTGTCCGAATTTAAAAACAGCATGGCCTCGTAGCCCCCCAATCCCCCCCTTACAGACTGCTGTGTAAAAGAATAATAAATGTACATTTTCTTCTTACCTGCAAAAAGATATGCATTTATTAAAGGTGAACTTACACTTTAAAGCCCCAACCTCATGTGCAAACAGGCCCGAAGGGCTTGTTCATACTTGTGGCAAAGACTGCTGTTCCTCTGAAAAGCAATTCAAGGTTGGATCACTTTTCAGAGGCATTTGAGAAACAGTCTGGAGGCAATTTGTTGTTTCTGCATTGATCACGCCTGCATCCTCTTTAAGTCTTTTCCACTTCTCACTTGCCTCTTCCACTATTATCCTCAATCTACTCCTCTCCTCTGCTCTCCAAGTCTGACTCTAATTTGGTTATCATTGCTCTCCTCTCCTGTCTATTTTTCTCCTCGTCTCTCTTTCTCTCCTCTTCTCTCTTCTCTCTTTCTATTTTCTTCCATATTTCTCTCCCACTCAGCTATCTTGCTGTCCTCCTCTCTTCTGCTCTCCAAGTCTGACTCTAATTTGGTTATCATTGCTCTCCTCTCCTGTCTATTTTTCTCCTCATCTCTCATTCTCTCCTCCTCTCTCCTTCTATTTTCTTCCATATTTCTCTCGCACTCAGCTCTCATTTCAGCTATTTGTTCTGAAATGCAATCCTCCTGTAGTTTTCTCTCATCTGCTATCTTACTGTCCTCATCTTCCCTCTCTCTCTCTTCTTTCAGTGTCTTTACTGTACTTATCAATGCATATATCTCCTCTTCTCTCTTCCTCTGATTCTTCTGTCTTTTCTCCTCTCTTCTCACCCAATTTACTTTGCTTATGTTTAATTGTCTTGTAATTTCTCCTCTCTCCTCTTCCTTCCCATTCTTTCACCTCCTTTGCTCCCCTCTCTGGCACTCCACTTTTCTTTCCCTTGCCTTCTCTGCTGCCCTGTGTATGATATTTGCAGCATTCTCTGCTTTCCAAAGCGCCATCCTCTGTCTCTCCTCTTCTCTTTTCCTCTCCTCTGCTGCCATCTCCAAGTCTGACTCTAATTTGGTTATCATTGCTCTCCTCTCCTGCCTATTTTTCTCCTCGTCTCTCATTCTCTCCTTCTATTTTCTTCCATATTTCTCTCCCACTCAGCTCTCATTGCAGCTATTTTGTTCTGAAATGCAATCTTCTCCTGTATTTTTCTCTCATCTGCTATCTTACTGTCCTCATCCTCTCTCTCTCTCTCTCTCTCTCTCTTCTTTCAGTGTCTTTACTGTACTTATCAATGCATCTATCTCCTCCTCTCTCTTCCTCTGATTCTTCTGTCTTCTTTTCTCCTCTCTTCTTCTCTTCCAATCTGCTGTTATTGCCCGTAATTTGCCCAGACATCCTCTCTTCCCCTCTCCTTCCCTCTGCTTCTCCTCCTATTCCTTCCCTTTCTCCTCTATTCTCTCCCAATTTGCTTTGATGATGTTTAATTCTCTTGTAATTTCTCCTCTCTCCTCTTCCTGCCCATTCTTTTGCCTCCTTTGCTCCCGTCTGGCACTCCACTTTTCTTTCCCTTGCCTTCTCTGCTGCCATGTGTGTGATATTTGCAGCATTCTTTGCTTTCCAAAGCTCCATCCTCTGTCTCTCCTCTTCTCTTTTCCTCTCCTCCTCTGCTGCCATCTCCTTTACATTTGTGATATATGCAGCATTCTCCTCTTTCCTCCTCTGCTCCCAGCATTTTCTCCCATCTTCTCTCTTCCTCTCCTTCTCTGCTGCCATCTCTTTTAGATTTCTGATATATGCAGCGTTCTCCTCTTTCCTCCTTTGCTCTTCTATCAGCTTGTCCCTCTCCCGCTCTGCTGCCAGCCTCCTCAGATTATTGATGTAGGCCACATTCTCCTCTTTCCTCCATTGCTCCCTTCTGTTTTTCTCTGCCTGTCTTCTCCTGTCACGCTTGGCTATAGCATCCCTCATACGCTGGATGTATTGTCTGGTCTCCTGTCTTGTAATTACCATTTCTGCAATGTCAATATCAGTAGGAAACAAACACAAGTAATATTGCACGGAGCGTTCAAAAGCACATCCTGCTCTATCAAATCCCAGAATAAAATGATAGCTGTACAGAGCCGCAGCGCTCTACGCAAACTCCTACTGTTGCGCTCCACTGTGATGTCACAGAGTGCGTGCCTCAGTCATTGGTTGCTAAGGACGCCAACGTCCTTAGCAACCGATAATGTCGCGCATGTGCGTCTGAGTGCCTGACCTAGGCCTGCGTAATCGGCAAGGGGCGACTGTGCTGTGATCGGCTTTCAATGCCTCCCTGTTAGACTCCTCCCCCTCCCTGTGCTGGCACCAATCTGCACTGCGCTGTGCCTCTTTCCGCACAATGCGTGGGGTGGACACACTTTCCTGGCTTCCTATTGGCTGAGCCTCCTTCAGTCCATGCGCAGTGGTAGCTCTGTTTTCCCGCAGTGCTTTACGGCGTCGCTGAGGTATGTTGCAGTGACCAGAGCACAGCGCACCTACAGGGGGTACGATAAAGAGAGCAGCGGTATTCACCTCCCCCATTAGGCCCCAAGGCCCCCCTCTCAGCAACAATTCCCCATCCCCCACTTGGCAGCATTGCCCCCCCCACTTAGTTTAAGGTTGCCATTTGTCCCTGTTTCCCAGGGACTGCCTCCAAGGAAACGAGTCTCCACAGCAGATTTTATTTCTCATTGTCCCTGGCAGCTTTCCAAAAATGACGCAAACAGAGCACGCCATGTGTAGCCATTCCTGCCGCCATGCATGCCGCGTCCGCTCCAGCCGCGCTCTGCAAGGTTTACAAGGCAGCATTAGCGGCTAGTTCATAAACCGTGCCAGCAGAGCGCCCTGCCACGTGTGCGGCCATCCAGTGCCGTCACCCACTTACAGATCACCTGCGCTGTTTTAAACTTTGGCGCTTGCAGTGTGAGTTGGAGCCTGTACACAGAAAACTTCACGCTACCTGGCGTCTCTTGGGGACATTGCTGCAATCTGTGACTGCAAGTAAACACTGATCTGTGTTTCTTCTGTTTCTGTGTAAAAAAAAAAGCAGAAGAAAAATGCATAACCATGTATTCCTATGGAACTCTTCACACTGATCTGTTGCGGGTCTGGTGAGTTTTTAAATTCACATTTTTGGGACTGTAAAAAACACACCTCCCCAATGAAATCAATAGAAAATGTGGCAAAATAACACATAAAAAATGCACCTGTGTTGCGTTTTTGGTGCAGTTTGAGTCACATGCCATGTTAAAAATGCACCACAAATGCGGCAAAAATGCATATACCATTTGCCATGAATCAGTGTGACAGGAGCCTTAATCTGGACCCCTGAGCTTTGTGAGTTCCTTAACCACTCGCCCTCCAGAGGATTTACCTCCCTTCCTGACCAGGCAATTTTTTGTGATATGGTGCTGTGGTATTTTAACTGACAATTGTGCGGTCATGCAACGTTGCACCCAAATGAAATTTGTGTTCTTTCCCCCCCCCCACAAATAGAGCTTTCTTTTGGTGGTATTTGATCTCCTTTGTGTTTTTTATTTTTTGAGCTAAAAAAAAAAAGACTGCCAATCTTGAGAAAAAAAACAATATTTTTGACTTTTTGCTTTTAAACATGACCGGTAAAAAATTTTAAAAATCGAATTTCGTCATTAATTTAGGCCAAAATGTATTCTGCTACATGTCTTTGCTAAAAAAAAACCCCAATATGTGTAAATTATTTGGTTGACATGAAAGTTATAGCATCTACAAATGGCGGTATAGATACTGGAATTTTTTTTAAATTGAATACTAGTATTGGCAGCAATCAGCGACTTAGCGGGACTTCGGCGGGCATTCTGACACTAGGAGGGAACTAACTGTCACTGACATCCCCACTGACACACATACAGTGAAAAGTGCAACTAAAAAGCACTGACACTGTACTAATGACTCTGGGCAGGAATGGGTTAACATCTGGGGAGATCAAAGTGTTAACTGTGTGCCAGGGAGTGTTTTTACTCTGTGCTGTTTTACTAGGGGATGTGCTGGTTTTTATTCCCCGCTGTACAGGGAGATAAAAACCAGCACATCCCTGCTGACAGGAGAGAGATCTGTGTTTTTTACATTCACAGATTTCTCTCCTGTCAGTTTTTCCGCATGAATCGCTGGCCGAGACCCAGTGATTGACGTGCAAGGGAGCCAATGACAGCAGATCCTGCACAGAGCGGCTGCAGCAGTTAAGCTACAATGGCTGGTCAACAACTGGTTAATCCTAACCCCTGAGCTTTGTGCATTCTTTAATCCTGATCCCTGAGCTCTGTGAGATTCTTCATCCTGAGCTCTGTGCTTTACCTAATCCTGATCCTCAAGGCTCAGTGTCCCTTAATCCTGCCCCCCCAAACTCTGTGCGTTCCTTAATCCCAACCCCCGAACTTGGTGCGTTCCTTAATCCTGAGCTCTGTGCTTTCCTTATATTGGTTGTAGAGCTGAATTTCTTTTTGTAAAATAACAAACATGTTATACTTATCAGCTGTGTACAGTAGTATTGCACAGAGTAGCCCGAACCTCCCAGGGATGTTGAATTCCTATTGCCTGATGCTCGGGACAAGCAGTTTTGTTTCACATTCAGCCTTGCTGTGGGGAAGCAGCAGGGTTTAGAGCCACCCTTATGCCGCCTTCCATGGGCTGTCCCCATGCTCTGCTCTGCAGTGGGTTCTGCTGCCTCTATGATCAGCCGATGGAAGCTGGGGCTTCCATCGGCTCATCATAGAGGTGGCAGAACCCACTGCAGAGCATGCCAGGAACAGATCGGTAGCTCCTCCCCCAGCAGAGAGCAGGCAGCTCCCCAGTGTTTGACTCATCCCCAACCTTGAGGTGGAGTCTGCTGCAAGGCTTGCAGTGATTGGGTGGGACTCCAGGAGGGGGTGTGGCTAACCTCGGAGGTGATCACTCCTTTCCACAGGTGTGCTGTTGTGAGAGAAGGCTGCAGGGCTGGTATGTGTGTTGTGTAGCAGTAGTGGAGAGATAGTGATCAGGAAGCACACGCTAACACTTTTATTGCTAGAAGATAGTGAGTGGTCATGGTTAACACTTTTATTGCTGGCAGATGAAATCCCAGTTGGAAGTGCATGATTAATCCTTCCAGATCTGTGTTGGAAGTGTATTTTTATTTTATTTATGTATTTATTTCAGGTACTTGTATAGCGCCGTCAATTTACGCAGCGCTTTACATATATATTGTACATTCACATCAGTCCCTAACCCTCAATCTAAGGTCCCTAACTCACATTCATACATACACATACTAGGGACAATTTAGAAAGGAGCCAATTCACCTAAGAGCATGTCTTTGGAGTGTGGGAGGAAACTGGAGTACTCAGAGGAAACCCACACAAGGAGAACATGCAAAGTCCAGGCAGGTGGTGCCATGGTTGGGATTCGAACCAACGACCCTAGTACTGCCAGGCGGAAGTGATTACCATTTAGCCACTGTCCTGCCCATGGTTAATACTTTTATTGCTGGCAGATGAAATCCAAGTTGGAAGTGCATAATTTATCCTTTCAGATCTGTGTTGGAAGTGTATGATTAACCATTTCACTACTAACCGATCTCAAATGGAAATGCATATTTCCACCAGAGATCTGCTCACAATGAAAGGGTTAATCATACAGATGTGGTACCCCCATACTCGGGAGAAATAGCAGAATGTATTTTGGGGAGTAATTCCACATATACCCATGGCATGTCTGAACTATAAATCATTTAAGTGACAATTTGGTGTAAAACAAATTGAATAAAATTTTTTTTTTATCATTTTCCAAAAACTTGTGGTAAAAAAATAAATTCTACATGCCTCTCAGCAAATAGTTTGGGGGTGTCTGCTTTCCCAAAAGGGGTCATTTTGGGGGGTGGGGGCATTTTATGCCCAGCATTAGAAGTTTATGCCACACATCACTTACCCCTCTAACCACCTAAAGATCAAGCCTTTTCTGACACTTTTTGTTCACATGAAAAAAATAATTATTTTTGCAAGGACATTAATTTAAACCCTAAAAATTATCTATATTTTTTAAAGCAAACACCCTAGTGAATAAAATGGTGGGTGCTGCAATTTTTTATGTCACATAGTACTCACGCTGCGATTTTTCAAACGCAATTTAAAAAAAATACACTTTTTTTACTTTTAATGCACAAAGAACACAATATATTGGCCAATTATTTGGTACAGTATAAAAGATGATGGATTGCAGAGTAGATAGATACCAAACATGACATGCTTTAAAACTGCCCATGCCCCGTGCAATGGCGACAAACTGCATACGGTTTAATCCATAGGCAAAGTTTTAAAAGCCTTTACAAGCTACCATTTTAGATTTACAGTGGAGGTCTAGTGTTAGAATTACTGCTCTTGATCTGATATTCACGGCAATACTTCACATGCATGGTACAACCGCTGTTTACATACCGGCACAGGGTCAATGCTCACGCATACAGGTGCGCGCTTGGGAGGATGAGGGTGTTTTTTTTTTTAAGTTATTTTGATTTTTTAAATAATTTTTACACTGTCCTTTTCATTTTTTATCACTTTTAATGCTATCACATGGAATGCAAATATCCCCTATAAATTCAATGGGCATTGTCATATATTCTTTTTTCAGTAATCTGAGGTCTATCAGACTCTAAATATCTCCTCTGCCCTTACATTATCTAATTAAACCAAGATCGGTGTGATCAGATGCTTTCCCAATTTAAAAATGGCGCTTTTTATATCCTGCGAAACTGAAGTGATGAAATTATTGTAGCTTCCGATTTCTTAGGCTATAGAGATGATTGGCACCATTCTGGTCTCCAATCAAGCTCTATGGTCAGCTGGCAGAAACACCGGCTGCATTCTCATATTCCCCCAATGGCACGGGACTGCCCGAGAAGGCCGTGGAAGGCAGCGGGGGAGGGGGGCATCATATCCTGCTGCTTATAAAAGCAATCCTGCAGCTAATTAGCCACTAGGATTGCTTTTACATGAAAGCCAATTGCCGGCTGAAAAAAATGATACCAGGATGATGCCTGCAGCTGTAGGCATCATCCTGGTATAACCATTCAAATTCCAGTGATGTACCAGTACGTCGCTGGTCCTTGTTGGGTATATATGCTATGTTCGTTTTTTTTTTTTTGTATGCAGCCTGTGGGCTGAATGAAAAAAAGAGAAGAAATCTCTGCCAGAAAAAGTGGGTGGTATGCCCACCATTATGCAGACCATAGACGGTTTGTTTATCGGCCGATTTTCGTCCGAAAAACGAAACATCGTTCGTTCTGTAAACCGATGTTGCCACCAATGATTTAGAAAATCATCAGTTTTTAACGAATTTTCCAGCATGACCGATAAACGAAATGAGGAGGAACCACGAAAATTGGGTGATGCCATTGCACCACTAACAGTGCGAAAATCAGCCGATTATTCTTTCGGACGAAAAATCAGCCAATAAACGAACCATCTATGGCCTGCATTAGAATATACCGCCCTGCATCCACCCACTTCTAATGGTGGGCACACATTAGGTCACATGGTGCCACATGCGCCAGTTCCAAGATTGTACAAATGTCTAAATAGTGGCACGTTTGAATAAAAATTGTCCACGTGTAAGTGGTACCCCATATGGAAAAAGGATGACACCAAGTCCCAAACTATCTTGCCACTGCTCCCCATGTAGTCTGGGCATCTGGAGGGCTCTGCGTGACTGTTTTTTCCCTCGTAAATCCGAAACTTATAAGTATAGCCTGTTGCCCTCTCACAGGTTTTCTACATCTTGATCGCATATCTGGCACGCTTGCTGGGGAGAAATTGTTTGACTGCAAGGCGGACAGAAAAAATTAATGAGGGACTCATCAAAGCAGATTTTTTGCTGGGGAGTATAGACATCTGCAAATTTTTGGTTAAGGTCATTTACGAGGGGCTGAATTTTGTGGAGCCGGTCAAATTCAGGGTCACCTCAAGGACGACAGAGTGTATTGTCGTTGAAATGCATAAAACACATTATACTCTCATATCTATGCCTGGCCATGGCAGCAGAGAACAGAGGCATATGATGAATCGGGTCTGTGGACCAATACATTAATTTTTTTTAGTAATGCCCATGTTGAGGGTTAGGTCCAAAAAAAATGTAAATTCGGAAACCGTAATGAGTTTCCATGCGAATGGTCTGGCAAGGTTTGAATTTTTAGAAGGAGCTAGTCTGATTAGTCTGGGTGGGGAAGAAAAAGAGACAAGAGGAAGAGAGAGAGTTAGGTGTGCTCTCCCCTTCAGAGGGGGGCATGAGCCTGGATCAAAAAGCCTAAGTACAGGAACAAGCATAAAGAAAATCGACTAAGAGGTTTGAAAGTATGTACCACACTGCTTCCTCCCTCCATTGTTCTGATTAGACACTTTTACCAGTTTATTTTTGAAGCCAGCAGCCTCTGTGTACTATTAGAAGAATAGAAGTGTGTTTTAATGTGCACCACCAATGCCTAGGGAATCTATGTGATTCTTAGTGCAAGCCTGGTTGGCTCAAGAGTGGGTAGTGATTATGGGAAAAGAGTCAACCATCTGGTGGTGAGAGTGAATTTCTCATGGAACATGCACCAGGTAACCCAGGCCAATGTGTACCATGGGCTCCAATTGTTTGGTTGGACCCCTGGAGTCCTAATCTGAACTGCGTGAAGAATAGGCCTACAAAAGAACTGCTCTAGGCAGAAAGCGTTAATGTGGATAGTGACCAGGGGGATGAGATATGGAAGTCTTGGGCCTGAATCCATCCATATATATAGAGTGTGGGTTTGGGCGGAGAGTTCTTTGGAGCAGCCCTGAAGAAGCTGTAGATGGGGCCTAGCTACACATTCTTACAAGCAGGACAAAGAGAGGGGCAAATCTCCTCAATGGGGACACAGATAGAAATATACACATAATAGAGAGTCTATTCTTTGCCCACTCTATTTATCTAAAATAAAAAAGGTGTTGTCTAGAAATATTTTACAACACTGAATCTGTTAAGTAAACTGTACATTGATGCTCTGTTTGTATGTCTGTGTTTGTCCTAGTTTGTCATTCAAGTCAAACTTCCAAATAATATAAGTTTTGTTACTTTTGTTATAATAGGCATGTTGGAATACAATGTTCTTGTATTTTTGTACAATAACTTCATCAGTTTCAGTATTCAGTAGATATATATTATTTAGCCAGTAGATGGCAGTGCTTAAAAGTTTGTAGCTGCTTCTATTGTAAACTCTGTCTTTTAATGTTCCTGTTTCCTGTTAGCAGATAAGCAGCAGGTAAACACATGTGGAATGTGCACTGTCTGTTCTGTAGGGCTTTATACAGAATTTCTGACAATGCAAAAAGCAATGATGATACTCACATTTTATTATAAATTGAAAAAACAGCCTAATGTGAAAAAGAATGGTATGAGTATGCACCAATCAAACCAATATGTCAAAAAAATAATGTGCAAAAAGGCAACATATGTATGAACAATTATTATTTGAAACCTGAGCCATATACAGTATATGCATGTGCTCTGTGTCCCCCCCCCCCCAACAAAGTACATGAACACATGCCGACCCACTGAAAAAAAATATCCTTCTGACACAATCCTCTGCCATCACCCGCTCACACTGAAAGGCATACCCTTTGGCCCCACTGCTAAAGGGACAGGGTCTTCCTAGTGATGTCATTGGCGAAATATGGCTATGTGGCCATATTTGGTTAGTGATGTCAGCGTTATTGCTAGCCATACACTAATAGAAAAATTGTTCAAACGCATTTCTGAAAAACAAACACATGGTTGTGAGTGCAAGCGATATTGCAATAATTCAATGACTAAATTTCGAACAATAAATCGTTCAATGGACATGAATGAATCAGTTTTTCTATTAAATTAGATTGGATCAGGGGTAGGCAACCTTTAAGAGCTAGAGATCATGGAGGAACATAATGGTAAGCATAGATCATGGGGGGGAATATAGTCATCAACCTTAAAAAACCCCCCAAAAAACACATTATCAACCTCCCAATAAAAAGGCCGCTAGAAGAGCATATAGTGTGTCACAGTAGTGTCCTCTACCCCCGTTCACATCACCCCCCACACTAGTGTTCTCGCCACGATCGATGGATTGCTAACCTTCAAATCAGGCCAATGAATTTAAATCAACTTCGATTAGATCAGTTTGATTTTTTTGGCTCAAAATTGTCACTACCGATTTTTGTACCCATTAACTGGATGAAAAACGAACATACTGTCCAAATGACAGATTTTCGAACAATTTTTCGTCTAGTGTATGGGCACCACTCCCATGTACCTTTGTTTACTTTGCAGGGTATTCCCAGCCAGTAAATGAATGAGGTGAGCTAGTGACATCACTGGTTTCTAAGGATGTGGGGGTGCCAACACCCACTGCTAACTTAACAACCATTGACAAGAATCTGTCCTATATTTTAATGCTACTTGTGTTTGGATTAAACCTTGAACTCCTTTCTAATAGTAATCATGGCTCCAGAACTGTAGAAGTATTTTGTTACAGACTCAAATTCAGGTCATCTACCAGGTATTAGAAACAACAGAAAATGCGCTAGTGAGGAATATTGAACATTAAAAACAGACGCAGACAAAGTCAGTTTTAGATACAGTAGAAAAATATTCTCTGGCAATTGTTTGCGTTTATAGTAATTGTTTATGGGAAGAGTAAATTAGGGGGGAGGGGTGGCTGTTGCTTATTGTCATTTCTGACAGGTTGTGCTTACTCCAAGAGATCAAGGAAGATGGGGGAGATGTGCTCCAACACACAGCCTGTGATTGACAGCCTTAGCTGTGCATGTTTTCCTATGGGATTGTGTAGAGGGGGTGTGGCCATTCCCTCCACTTGGGTCTCAGATTACACTCAGATATTAAGTTGTATAGTATGTGGTGTAATATCCCCTCCCTCTGCCTCTGGAAACTCAGAAAAACTGTAGATTCTGAACTTGAAATGGCTTCAGAGAACAGATGGCTGCAGATAAACAGGCACAACTTATGTACAATCTCTGTGCTTCACCAGAGGCTTCACTGGATTTACAGCTAGGGTTTACAGCCACTTTATGGTGTATTTTCACTCCTGCCATAGGCATAACTACAGGGATCAGAGGGGTCGCAATTGCGACCCGGCCCCATGCTCTAGGGGGGCTGTGCTGCTCCCCATTACATTGGTCTACACCTAGGTAGGAGAGACGGTGGGGGCGGCATAGAAAGGAACCAATGTCTTCCATATTCCTCCTGCAGCTGTTGAAAGCCAACTTCTCCTCCTTTCCCCCCACTGGCATTTAGCGGCTGCAAGTGGAAAATGGACTGCATCAGCTCCTCTATGTCTATGGGGTTCCTCAAGACTGTCCATAATTTTAAAAGAGCACCCCATTCTAAATGTGAAAAGTTTTATATAACGCAGCAACATCCACACATGTAGGACACCTAATATTAGAGGTGATTTATTCTTCCAAAGCAAATACACTTTGCATACTGGTACTGACTAGTATTCCAATGTTTCTCTTCTCCCTCAATTTTTCTCCATCACTGATCTAATATGACCCCAGCACTGATGGAAGGGGCAGGGGAGGGTCAAACAAGGATGCTGTGCAAGCAGCTGACATCCTCCTTATCAACTGATGATGTCATTGGTTGTCAGGACGCCGGCAGCTAGAAGGGCGTAATGGTGCACATTGAAAACCTGTGGCTTTGTGTAACGAAAAGGCAGGTGTGTATACAAGTTTTGGGCAATTTTTAGACATTTTTCCAAGGCACCCCTGAAGACACCTCAAGGTGTCTGGGCACCCTGGTTGAGAAAGGTAGCATTAAAGCCATACTTTTTTCACTTTGAATAGAGTAAGGGAGAGTTATAACACCTCTCTGTTCTTTCTGCCATCGATATCCCACTGGGGAGACTTCGCTTCACCTCCTGTCTCATAGTCAAAACAGGAAGTAAGAGGAAATCCCTCCAAAGTAAAGCAATTTGAGGGTGTCATCAAACGAAAAAATTTTTTTCCCTTTAGTTATACTCTAAGAAATATTTAAATTATTTTAAAAGCCAGTTAGTGTAAATACCTAAATTTGAATTGATATCCCTCTTTTGTAATGCCTGTAGAACATCTTTGTACAGCCAATCACAAGCTGGGACAGGGAAGTGACCAATGCTTTATTGCTTACCTGCAGCAGAGAAAGGTCAGGTCACCAGCCAGCCTCTGCTGTCTGACAGGACTGTGTAAATGTCAGAACTGGATTGACAGAAGGATTTATCCTTTTTGGCTCCCCGTGTGTTTTTAACCACTTGACCTTTTGAAGTTTTTACCCCCTTCATGACTAGGCCATTTTTTGCAATTCTGCACTGCGCTACCTTAATCGGCAATTGTGTGGTCCTGCAACACTGTACCCAAATGAAATTTATATACTTTTTTTTCACACAAATAGAACTTTCTTTTGGTGGTATTTGATTACCATTGGGTTTTTATTTACTTTTATATAAACAAAAAAAGGCAGAAAATTTTGAAAAAAATATATTTTTTACTCTGTGCTATAAAACATATCCAACAAAAAAAATTCTTCATAAATCTAGGCCAAAATGTGTTCTGCTACTTGTCTTTGGTAAAAAAAAAAAATCCCAATAAGTGTATATTGATCAGTTTGTGCAAAAGTTATAGAGTCTACAAACTATGGAATATATATTGGAATATGTATTTATTTATTTTTATACTAGTAATGGTGGTGATCACTTATAGTGGAAATGTGAAATGGAAATGTGTGTGTGTACGGGGGCAATCTGACACTAACTTACATTTTGTGGGGACTGACTGACACTGACATCACTATTGACACTAATGCAATGATCAGTGCTAATAATGTAAACTGACTCTGGCTGGGAAGGGTTTAACATCTAGGGGCAATCAAAGGGTTAACTGTGTGCCTAACAAGTGTAAAGTGTTTAGCGTGTGGTGCTATTACTAAGCGATGTGATGGTTTTTAGTCCCCGCTTTCTTTCCAGGGAGATAAAAACGACCACACCGCCACTATCAGTAGAGAGCTCTGTGTTGTTTAGCAACAAGCTCTGTGTTGTTTATCAACACATAGCTCTCTCCTGTTACTCACTCTGCCAGTTGGCACGTCCTGGCCATAAATCATTGCCTGGGTCCTGGTGATCGTCATGTGCCGAGGCCAGTGACAGCACAGCCCGTTTGGCAGCTCGTGCACCCCCCCTACCCGGAAATTCAAAATCACGTATATATATACTTGATTTTGCGCAGGGGGCTTTCACTGTAGAAGTAAAGCTACAGTATGTGGTCGGTAATGTGTCTCATATATAATAACAAACACAACCGCTATTTAGGGCAGTTCCTTCAATATTCTTCCAATGTTACAAAATATTTGTATTATAGAATGAGCCATTAATCAGAGTTGCACCTCTAACTACTATTTTCATCTAAAACTGATTGTCCATCCTGAAAGAGTCTCCCCATGACTTGTAAATTGGATACTTCCTATTGTTGTTACACAGTCACCCCAGTTAGCCTTTGCCTGTTATGGCAATAACCATTATTCCTCTAACAGAAAAACAATATTTGAACAGTCACAGTTTCTAATGTGCGATTATGATCAGACAATTCTCCCAGGCATTTGCATCACAGGCAGAAGGGAAAAATTACATTTTGACTGACTGAGGTTATTTGGGGCAGTGAACATAAGGAAGTCGGTCTTTAAGTGACCGTGCGCATGTTTTGTATTTTCTCTAATTTTCAGATTACTTTCGATTAAGTCTTTTTGCAACGTAAAAGTCTTGATGTGAAATAGATACTGCCTAAATCATTACAGGCCATTCCCCGCCATGTGCCACCTTTTAGGCCAATTACGGCTGACCTCGGAGGTCCCGGAGCTAAACGCACTTTGACCCAGGGCATTTCCTCTGCATATTAATAGGCTCGTAATGCAGCGGGCCATCGCTGCCACCGACACAGACCCGGCCTTTGTTAAAGCTTGGCTTGGCAAAGTTAGCAGCCTAATGCTTTGCTTTGGTGATAGGACAACTCAGAGCACAAGTCTTACAACATCTGGTGTCTAACAGAGACCAAATTCTTTTCTAAATCATGCATCGCAGGGAAAACTTCTGACATAACCATTTTTGTCAGCCTGTAACCTTTCCCACTTGGAACTCTGCGGAGCTGTACAAAGCTTTCTGGAGCAAGTTCTATTGAATTTCAGAATTAGGCCAGGATCCCACTGAGACATATGGTGCACCTGCAATCCAGATTTATTGCCTTTTGATCAGAACAGATTTATTAGGCATAAACCTCCCAATGTGTAATAAGCCTCTGAACATCATTACCTTTATCCTAATGGACAATGCCTGATCAAAAAGAGTGTGTGTAATAAATATTTATACCATAACAATTGAAAATCACTGGCTCCACCCGAAAGATTAATTTTACTTATGTCATTTTTCCTAGAGGAAACCTGTACTGTGTTGAAACTGCTATTATTGACCTTCTGAAAATGCTAAATCCCTGGCTGCCTCTGGCTTTAATATTGCCTTGAGTCTTTAATCCCGAAAAAACTGTGTGCAGCTGTTAGGAATTACAGATTGCTGATCCTGCTAAACACTTAAAGCCTAAGTGAAGTCAAAACAAAAAACATAAAAATCAGTACAAGGAACATGACCTACCGGTACTATTAATGTGAAGGGGTCCTTTGTGCTGCTGGCTCCTGGTTTCCTTGAAATCCTCCTCCATTGATGCCCCCCTACCTCCGGAGCTATAATCTCCTGGTGCAGCCAGGGGCGGACTGACAACTCATGGGGCCCCGGGCAATAGGGGATCATATGGGGCCCTTGTGTCCTTGCCCAAACTCAAAAAGCCTATGAAAAAGGTACCAGGGGCATCTCATGGGACCCCCTACTGACCCGGGCCCTCGGGCAGTGCCCAAGCTTCCAAATGGTCAGTCCGCCCCTGGGTGCAGCAGAGGATGCTAAAACTAAGTGACCTGTTATTTACACTAATGAAAGTGTGCCAGACTATTCTCATCCTTTCTGCCAAGTTCCTCCATTTATAGAAGCCATACTACAGCTTCCATGAATGCAACAATAAATGAATGGAGGTGGCAGCCCTAACAACCCATCCTCCTTTCATAAATCAGGTTTCATTCATGGAAGTAGCAGCATCAGCTTCTATGAATCTAGGAGTTGGGGGGAAGGAGGGCACTCTTGTTGAGTAGAAATGGCAATTCCCTCAGTTCTATTAATGCTTGCTACACCGGAAAATTTTGGTGGTGGGGAAGGGGGTTTGATTGAGGAGGATTTCAAGGAAAACAGCAGCCAGCAGCAGAAGGGACACAGCACATTAATAGTAGGTAATTTTCCTTGTGCTGATTTTTGTGTTTTTTTATTTTGGTTACACTTAGGCTTTAGAGGAATGTTATTACTTTATCCACTGTTGGACCCTGGCTTGTTTAAGTACCTGCATGCTGGCTTTTTACTGCTAGCGAGCTATACAAGTGGGTTTTTTGCTCCCCTTTTGATATGGCAAGCACACCATCCTTAACCACTCTATTCCACTAATCTTTTAGGCCTACCAATGTCTTAACTATTCCCCATGTGTGATTCTCTCCATGTTTGTGTATGTGGGGTTCTTATGTCCCTGCCGGAAGTAGACAGCTTGTAGAACTACTGTGAGTAAGGGCCAACTTATATTATATCGGTTTTATTCATGCAACTTTGGGATGTCTATGTTACCTGCTGGTGGAGACTCATATATTTCTCATTATAAGATCTTTTTATACCACATTTGGCTTTTGGTCCGCCTCATGCTTTGGCCCCATATGCCTGCTCTCCAGACTTCCTTGCCGCTGATCCGCCATCTCCACATAAGCCTAGCTAAAGTAAATATACATGTACTTTGTTTATTATATGTACTTTCATGCGCTTGTCTGTACACTCATTTTGTATATTCTTACATGCAGCAGCACTATTCTCCCTGACATTCAAGTTACGGTCCTGAAGAAGCCAAATGCACAGGCGAAACATGTTGACCATTCTTTGATCAATGTGTATTGCAGTTATTATGATTATGTGCTTAGTGATCAACATATATGCAAGGGAGGCACTTTGTTTATAATTATGGTTCCTCTTTTTTGGAGGTATGTTTGCACAATGGGTCCTATAAAGAATATATGACTCGTTTATGTCAATAAATGGCTGCATGTAATTTACTCTGTGGTCTCTTACTGTGCCCAAAGAATCCAATATTTCTGTTGTACTTAGTGTCCGGGCTTTTTTTCCCCTTGTTTGCAGTAGGATTGGGCACTAGGAAGCTTTTTTATTTATTTTTTCATTACTTTATCCACTCATAGCAAAGTGACAGTATCTGTAAAGACTGCCCCCCCCACCACCAATTGGTATTCCTAACTCCAGCAATCCCCCATTGTTTCTTCTTCTATCACAACTGGCACCGTGTTGGCTAGGGTTGGAGCTTATAGGGCCTCCTTCATCATGTGACAGTGCTCAAGCTTAGCAGCTGAATATTAAGACCTAATCACTAACATGTGGGAGGAGGTCACATGCCCCCCATACCCAGAAGCAATGGCTATTTTGTGTACCAGCTGAGAGAGAGGCAGGAATGGCAGGGATAACTGGAGATGTAGGTATTAGTGGGCCAGGGCGGGGGGCTTTTCACAAACACTCTCACTTTATCATGAATTCTCAAAGTTAGGGCTCGTTCACACTTGGCTGTTTTGCCAACGCTTGCCAAACGCCCCTATAGCGTTTGGCAAGCGTTGGTCCGGCGTTTGCGGAGTGTTTTTTAACGCTCGGCAAACGCTCCGCAAACGCCGCATGCACGGTTTAGCGGAAGTTGCTAGGCGTTTGCCGAGCATTAATAACGCCCCACAAACGCCTATAATGCAGTTTGAGTGGTGTTACCGCTCCGCAAACGCCCCGCAACCGCGTCGCAACCGCCGGGCGTTTGCGGAGCGGCACCATAGATGAGAATAAGAGGCTTCAACGCCTCCTGACTCGTCCAGAGGCGTCTGTTTTGCCGCGACGCAACGTGACGTGACGCAAACGCTCCCGTTAGAACAGCACCATGTGCTGTAATGTGCAGAGTTGGCAGAGGCGTTTGGGAAGCGGTAAAAACGCTTCCCAAACGCCTCTCTGCCGCCTGCACACAGCGCTAGTGTGAACGTAGCCTTAAAGTTAGACTCGCAGCAAAACAAATATTGTCCAAATATAAGACACATGTGTATTGACAGTTGAATCTTGACATTCTTTATGTATTTCCTCCAGACTTATGCAGTCATTCAGCAAGAAACAAATCCTGTACTTTGCCTCTGTGCAGGTCTTTCCTGTAATAAAGACTAGTCACTGCTGATCTTTCTCCTTGTGCAAGGTGACTGGTCTTATCTCCACCCTCTTCTGTTGCCTTCTGCAGGCAGCCTGTAGTGAGTGGAGCCTGTTGGATTCCTCCTCTGCACAGGATCTGTACAGCTCAGTGATGATGTCACCACTATTTTTACAAGGTGATATGTGGGCTTGCAAATACATTAGGTGCACACAAAGTGGATCTAAACATGTTTTAACTATTGAGGAACATATTAGAATTAACGTTTTGTGCCTGTAGCTGAGCTTTAAACATAGCCTTGCTGTAATGTGACACTGACAGATCAGTAAACTATGTATTGATCCAATAGAAATACAGTCAGGTCCATAAATATTGGGACATGGACACAATTCTAACATTTTTGGCTCTATACACCACCACAATGGATTTGAAATGAAATGAACAAGATGTGCTTTAACTGCAGACTGTCAGCTTTAATTTGAGGGTATTTACATCCAAATCAGGTGAACGGTGTAGGAATTACAACAGTTTGCATATGTGCCTCCCACTTGTTAAGGGACCAAAAGTAATGGGACAGAATAATAATCATAAATCAAACTTTCACTTTTTAATACTTGGTTGCAAATCCTTTGCAGTCAATTACAGCCTGAAGTCTGGAACGCATAGACATCACCAGATGCTGGGTTTCATCCCTGGTGATGCTCTGCCAGGCCTCTACTGCAACTGTCTTCAGTTCCTGCCTGTTCTTGGGGCATTTTCCCTTCAGTTTTGTCTTCAGCAAGTGAAATGCATGCTCAATCGGATTCAGGTCAGGTGATTGACTTGGCCATTGCATAACATTCCACTTCTTTCCCTTAAAAAACTCTTTGGTTGCTTTAGCAGTATGCTTTGGGTCATTGTCCATCTGCACTGTGAAGCGGCGTCCAATGAGTTCTGAAGCATTTGGCTGAATATGAGCAGATAATATTGACCGAAACACTTTCATCCTGCTGCTTTTGTCAGCAGTCACATCATCAATAAATACAAGAGAACCAGTTCCATTGGCAGCCATACATGCCCACGCCATGACACTACCACCACCATGCTTCACTGATGAGGTGGTATGCTTAGGATCATGAGCAGTTCCTTTCCTTCTCCATACTCTTCTCTTCCCATCACTCTGGTACAAGTTGATCTTGGTCTCATCTGTCCATAGGATGTTGTTCCAGAACTGTGAAGGCTTTTTTAGATGTCGTTTGGCGAAATTCTAATCTGGCCTTCCTGTTTTTGAGGCTCACCAATGGTTTACATCTTGTGGTGAACCCTCTGTATTCACTCTGGTGAAGTCTTCTCTTGATTGTTGACTTTGACACACATACACCTACCTCCTGGAGAGTGTTCTTGATCTGGCCAACTGTTGTGAAGGGTGTTTTCTTCACCAGGGAAAGAATTCTTCGGTCATCCACCACAGTTGTTTTCTGTGGTCTTACGGGTCTTTTGGTGTTGCTGAGCTCACCGGTGTGTTCCTTCTTTTTAAGAATGTTCCAAACAGTTGTTTTGGCCACACTTAATGTTTTTGCTATCTCTCTGATGGGTTTGTTTTGTTTTTTCAGCCTAATGATGGCTTGCTTCACTGATAGTGACAGCTCTTTGGATCTCATCTTGAGACCTGACAGCAACAGATTCCAAATGCAAATAGCACACTTGAAATGAACTCTGGACCTTTTATCTGCTCATTGTAATTGGGATAATGAGGGAATAACACACACCTGGCCATGGAACAGCTGAGAAGCCAATTTTCCCATTACTTTTGGTCCCTTAACAAGTGGGAGGCACATATGCAAACCGTTGTAATTCCTACACCGTTCACCTGATTTGGATGTAAATACCCTCAAATTAAAGCTGACAGTCTGCAGTTAAAGCACATCTTGTTCGTTTCATTTCAAATCCATTGTGGTGGTGTATAGAGCCAAAAATGTTAGAATTGTGTCCATGTCCCAATATTTATGGACCTGACTGTATATGTGCAAATGGAGAAGGTCAGGTTGGCAACATATTCAGAGCTACTATACCTATATGTTTTACAAGAATAGCCACCTACTGATCCTTCTTAAAAAAAATTACCCTATTCTTACTAATTAAAAAAAAATTTAACCAATAGCCGCCTGGTCAATAGCCGCTTGGCGGCTGGCAAAATGCTGTCGATTTCCAGGTGGATCCCATATGGCGTCCTCCCGGGCATGCGCAGTTTTCGCGCTTGCAGAGCTGCACAGCAGCGCGATCTGTCACCAGCCGGGTACCTCAGACACGGCCGATGACAGATCTGAGTACCGACCCCCGTTGCCGGTACCATGTGACTTGCTGTGACCAATCACAGCAGGTCACATGACAGTTGTATACAATGGATGGCTTCATTCATGCCATCCATTGTATACTAGTGTATAGCTGTGAATGGTCACAGCGATCACATGCACATGTCATGTGATTAGCTGTGGCCAAATCACACAGCCAAATCACACAATCCATGTCATTCAGGTAAATGCTTGCTTATAGCAAAGTAATTCTTTGATATAAGCAAATTGTGTAAAAAAAAATACTTATCACTTCCCCAAAGTAGTACAATGTTACTATGGTAACATTGTACTACTTTGGACATAGTGAAATATGAAAAAAAAATCTTAAAAAAAAGAAACAAAATGTAATACAAAAATTAAAAATAATAATAAAAAAAAGATAAAAAAAATATATATTTTTTTTCATACTGTCACCAGTCAGTGTCCCTGATCACCACCATGCCAGTTATATGATGACGCTGTACTGCACTGGTGACAGTATGTATAAAAAAATTGTGAAAATAATTTTTAATTTTTTAATTTTCCTAAAAATTATGACAAAAAAATAAAACTTCAAAAAACTCGCAATGCCTCTTATGAAGTACGTCGGACTGTCTACTTTGCAAAAAGGGGTAATTTGGAGGATATCTGTACTGTTCTGACATTCTTGGACCTCAAGAAATTAGATTGGCCGTCAGTACTTCAGGATTGCTCAATATTCAGATATATCCCATAGTTTGTGAACTCTATAACTTTCCTACAAACTAAATAATACATCCTAATTTGGGTTATTTTCACCAAAGACATGTAGCAGAATACATCTCGGCCTAAATTTTTGAAGAACAATTATTTATTTGTAAACTTTTATAACAGAAACAAAGAAAAACGTGTTTTTTTTTCAAAATTTTTGGTCTTTTTTTGTTAATTTAGCAAAAAATAAAAATTCTAGTTGTGTGAAGAAAATAATACAATTTTAGTTTGGGTACAATGTTGTATGACCGCGCAATTGTCATTCAAAGTGTGAGAGCGCTGAAACCTGAAAAATGGCCTGGGAGGGAAGGGGGTAAAAGTGCCCGGTATGGAAATGGTTAAACAATGACAAAATTTAGGAATCTGTAGTCAGGGAAGATTTATGACAACATCCACTTCCAGGTGGCTTAGATAAGGATCTGTACTCTTAAATACTTGTTCTTAAAATAGTTTTAAAACATCATGTAAATTGGGTCTATGTCACATTAGGCGAGATACAGAAACCAAGTATTTGCTAGCCACAATTAATAATTTCAAGTCTTCTGGCCAAGCACTTTACTAGCTGAAAAAATATTAGTGCTTGCCTTTTTAGAAATGAAGAAGTAATCATCATTACTCACTTTTCTTTCCTATTCTATAAAAGTGGATCCAGCTGTATTGACTGCTATTTTCTGCAAATGTGAGCAGTTAGCTCAAGAAACTAGATCATTACAAGACTGCAGACAATGAAATGAAACCTGAGAATGGATTAATGTTCTTGAATCTTAATCTGTCAAGGACTGAGTGGTGACAACAACCAGAAAAGCCCCTGTTTGTGTTTCTTAAAAACAGACATGCTCATTGCCTAATAATATTTATAATAAATAATATTACTATTATTTAAAATTAAATGCGCTGTTATTTTAAAAGTAAGTAAATATATAATTAAATAAGTATTACAGCTAATCCTTTTTTTTTTAGTTTTGGTAGATGATGGAAGATTTAAAACTTTTGTCAAGAGTAAGGGGAAACCAAAATTTTACAGTTGTCTAGAGAAGTAGAGGGGGATATATACTAAGGGGAATGCCTGTGACAACTCAAAGGTATGGGCTTTCAAAGAAGTTTGAAGTGATTTCAACTCACTTCCTTTCATGCCTTTGGGACAAGAAATGAAGGCAATCTTAAACTGGCCATATATGGATCATCAGGCATAGGAACAATATTTCTATAGTATGTTTTTCTCTAGGGACTTGGGATTGTTGATGAGAAAGATTTGTCAGGTCCCTTCTCTACCAATGAAAAATATAATGCTCCAGTTTCTAAGGGGGTTATTTAAAAGAGGTGGTCCTACAAATACCCCAACAGGCAACTTGATATACCCTGTGTAGGCAGGTGCAGTCTACTTTCTCCACTGCAGGTAGCCACAGTGGCATTGCAGAGGGAGAGGAAGTAAGGAGGAAAATGGCACTTCTATGGTTTCCTGGGTCACTTGGAAAGCTGCATGCTGCCACCACATATGACTGTGGCTGCCATCTTGGGTCAGGCAGAGTCTATTTAAAATCCTGTGCTTGGCTCACATTTCTGCGAGTGGGTAGTGTAAGGACAGGTCAGCCGTCTTTCAGGGACAGTGAATAACAGTAGGGAAAGGTTCCAGACAAGTAGGGAAAGGATACGGACACACTCATCCTCACTCAAATCTTCCCATTTTGGTACAGACTGGTCAGGCTGCATTCTGCTCTTAAAGACAGACGCTGTCGGCAAACCCGAGACCTGCTTCATTATACATAATTGTTTCATTTGTGAGTTTCCCGGTTGGCTGGCTTCCTGCTGCACTGTTTGTGAAGTTGGAACTCTGACTTCCATTTACTGCAAGTGCACCTCCTCATACCTGGATTAACAATCTCTGGAACTAGACAAGGCTAGTCCTGGTCAGTCTTATCACTACCCTCTTACCAATGTTATCATATACCACACAGGACCAGAGGTCACCTCTCTGGTAAATAATTCCATTGGAACCTGGAGCATTGCATTCTGGGAGAGTGGGGCAAATTTATCACTTGACAAACCCTTCTCTTCAATGATCCCAACACAAATTTAATAATTTGAGTCCCTATGGAGAAAAGCGCTATGGAAATATTTATTAAAATGTAAAACATACTGTATGTTATTGGTTTTTCAAGGGAATTATATAAACGCAGAGTATTACTTACCTTTCGGTAAAAATATTACCAAAGCTTTTATTTGCCATACTTCTTTTCTGGGTCAAGGGAGTGCACTTATTTTCGCACTCCTGTGACCCAGATTCAGAAAACTGTGAGCTAAAGCCAACGGTCTACTGACATCACAGAGCTGGTCCAGGCTCTTCAAGGATCCTGACTTTACGGTTGAGATCCACCCAGATTTCTGGACTGGCAGCTGGTTCAGCCTCCCAGTGCACCCCTGAGAGCATAAGTCAGCTGCTCCGGCCCCCTCTACATCTCGTATCTCCAGTGAGTGCTGGACGCACAGAGCAGAGAACGATGAGTGAAAGCTAATTTTCTTTCACTTTCCAAATATACAGTAGTTTAGTATGTATGCTTATTTTTTTTCTTCCCCATACTTCTCCTTTAATTCATGTACCCACACGCTATAACAGTTATACTAGTGACATATAGTTACACATTTACATAGTTAATCAGGCTGAAAAGTTCATTCAGTTCAATCAAAAGAAAAAAAATAGAAACCCCTATAAACAGAATGCACAGTTAAACTTGAAGAAGGCAAAACAAAAAAACCCTATAAAGCAAGGTCTAATTTGCACTAGTGGGGGAAAATAAATTCCTTCCTGATCCCCCACAGGACAGTTGGATCTTCCCTGGATCAATAAACTCTGGAACAAGACAAGACTGGTACTGATCGGTCTTGTCACCATCCCTTGCACTGATGTCATGATATACTACAGAGGACCAGTGGTCACCTCTCTGAAACATCATCCTCTTAGAAACTGGAGCATTATATTGTAAGGGAAACTCATACAAATGAGCGCAGAGAGGCCACTCCAGGTAGAAACATGTGAACAGTTAATCATGAGCTCACCACTGCTGCCTTGTTAATCATTTGCATGATGAAGAGAACTGGAAAAAATAGGCACTGTGGAAAATGCTCTCAGACAAGCACCTTAGTGAAGGTGCATCTTTATTGGGTGAGACAAAGTAGCAAATATAATAAAATTGACCAGCCTGAAGTGGACAGTGTGACTCCAATGGACGGCCCGTCCGCTCTGAGGGGATCTGAGATCAGAGAATGCTCCTGTCGGCTTCAAATCACGTGGTGTCAGCGTACCAGTGTCCTGGGTGGTGTCACCATGGCAAGCGAAGGCAGTATCCGGCGTTGGCTTCAGCTGGGAGCATATGTAGGGTTACCAAGATCACATGTTTCGCGCAGTTGCACTTTGTCAAGTCTCTGGTAACCCTGGCCGGCAGCTGAAGCCAACGCCGGACACTGCCTTCGCTTGCCTTGGTGACACCACCCAGGACGCTGGTACGTTGACACCATGTGATTTGAAGCCAATAAAGATGCACCTTCACTAAGGTGCTTTTCTGAGAGCATTTTCCACAGCGCCTATTTTTTTCAGTTCTCTGCATTATATTGTAAGCTCCAAGGATCAGGCCCTCCTATCCCTCTTGTATTGAACTGTATTGTTGCTGTATTGTCTCCCGTTATATTGTAAAGTGCTGAGCAAACTGTTGGCGCTATATAAATCCTGTATAATAATAATAATAATTATATTCTTCACCGGCAGGGAAGGTGGGGCAAATTGAAATAATGTAGCTCTTGCCAAAGTTCTTCTTGGACAGGTATTCGTGCAATAACATACTGGGCAAATACTGAGCCCAATGCTTAGCCACTGCCAAGCCCAACAGAGTAAATAAAGGACACCATACTGCTAAACTACATGCAGCACAGACTTTCCATGACTGGCTCATCTCTAGTACATGCCACCCAATAACAACAGTAATAATAGTTCACCATGAAGCATAGGGGACACCACAAAACCTTGGACAGATATAACAAAATAAAATAAATAATAATACTAAGTAATAGTAATGAGCATGAAGTATACAAGATAATGTTGTCAGAAAGGTGTAGTTACATTATAAGTAACTTAAGTTTCATGGGATACTACATAACTAACACCAAACACGTTCAAATAATTCACCAGCCCACTTACCAGGCTTATGATGTGTTTCCATGTCCTCAGATTGCCCCTTTGAAAAATTACGACCAGGTCACAAAACATCAGGAGTATCAGGCCCATAATTAAATAACCATTGCAAAGCCACGAGAAAATGTTATTTTTAGACCCATGTTTTGTGGTGGGCTAAAGATAAATGTATTTTTCTCCTGTGCAATAATCTAATAATAAAATGGCATATTTACCCATTGCTGGGAACAGTGTTTTCAGGAGTCCTCTGTGTAATGTTGGAGATCTCTGTAAGAGTTGGTTATGAGAGCAGTAAATTTATAATCTGGATAGGAATCTGGCTCCTAAAATGTTGCTGGCAAATATTAAAATAGTATATAACATATTTAAGGCTGGCGTGCCACGCACATCAATACGAAGATATGTCTAATATATTCCTGCATGTTTTCCTTGCAGCTAAGAGTTGTACCAATGTTGCTTCATATATTTTTATACCGGTTTCTTTATTTTGGTAAAAGAACAGAAAACTTCATTTAACAGCCTTAGTGTTATTCATGGTTCAAGGGTAAAACAATAACTGCACTATTTTTAGGCACATTTATGGTAAAAGGTACAAAGTCTTTTCGAAAATTAGTAGAAGTAGTTTTCAGATCAAAGGGTAACTGTCAGTAGGGGTGTAACAACAGGTCATGAGGACCAAAAGCAACATTTTGATGGGGCCCCCAAGGGACCACTCTCTAGTGCTTCTGACAATGCCAACAATATAATCGGGTGAAATTTACACTGTTTTCATCACCTGGCCCCAAAACGTCAATCGTTTAAGTAACTTTGTCAAAGGAATCGGGTGGAAACTTGTCAATCAAACAATGACTGCATCCAATCAGATGCAGTCACTGTTTGGGTATTCAGGAACCACCGGTTCTGCTAGGTAAGTAATACAATGGCTGTTAGGGTAGATTCCTTTTTCTCTTTAGAGAGAAGAAGGAGAAATAGATGGAGAAATTTTTGCATGTATGACTAGCATAAAAGAAGGACAGGTACTGGTGATAGAAGTTGGCAGATTTAGCAATATGAAAAGATACATGGACATTAGAATTGCTGCTTACCTGTGTCCATGTAGGCAGGTGCTGTCTGTTTTCTCCAGTGTAGGTGGCGCTCAACTGACTGGTACCACAGTCTGGAGAGGAAGTCAAGAGAAACCTGATTTCTCTATGGTTTCCTGGGTCATGGAGCAACATTCCAATTGGCTATGCTGCATTCATGTGCCACCTGGCAACCATCTTGGGTCAGAAGGGTCCTTATAAGTGCCTGCCCCCAAGTTTAGCCGTGCATTTGTGAAATGGGTAGAGTAGGGAGAGAGACTCCATCTGAAAGGGAAAGTGACTAGCTGTAGGGAAAGGTTCCTGGTGAGTAATAACAGACTAGGGATTTGCTATCCTAGGAAGAAAGCCTCCCCTTTGGGATCAGATCTGGCAGACTGCACATAGCCCCTTGAAACAGACACTGTTGGTGCATCTCTTCCTGATGCATCTCTGCATTTGAACTGAACTGTGAGCGGCACTCTCCCACTGGGGAGTTTGGCATTCTCTTCAATACAAATTCCAAGTTTTATTGCAACTGGATGCTGTATCTTTAATGCCACCACACTGCACCTACCCACACCTGCATTTGTGCTTACATTCATTTCTTTCAGATAAAGTATATCTGAGTAGCCACTTTGTTCTAAATAGGGGCAACTAGTTAAATTTAGTTCTGCTGGGCGGTAGACAACCTAGCTGTTTTATTGCCTACTTTGGGTTTTCCCTTAAATAAAGTGCAGCTGTGGTTTCTCCCTTCTGTCACTTCTTATGTTAGTATGAGAAACTACAGTAAAACTTACCCTGTAGGAGATTTATGACCATTGGTGCATGCTGGGGGGAGTATAAATAGACAAGCGGCCGCCTTGGGTGGGTGTGTGATTAGGCCTAAAGCCTAAGGCTTGTACATGTGCTTGGAGCTGAAGAGGTCTGCCTGTCCAGTGAATCCTGGTGCTTGGGGCTCTATGGTTTGGTACCCTGGTTAATTAACAGATGATATCTGAGATGAAGTACCAGAGGTCACTCTGCCACCTGAGATCCTGAAAGAGGGAATGAGCTTAAAGGCTCTTTATGTATTGGTGTCTCTTCTTTTAATTCTATTGAGCCTGCAAGCCAGTAACAGGTGATTTGAGCTCCCTAGCCCTCTCTCCCAGGAGTTTTGAGAGAGATTCAATAAATTCCCTTTTGTCTGTACCTTAAAGTGACTGGCGGCCATCTGTTCAAAGCCCACTATTGCCTAAGTAATCTACACACTGAGGTGAAATGTTCAACCCACCCTGTGTCTGGGGGTTGCCACCATGCATCCTGGCGTCAGTGGGGTGCTATACTGATAGGGTATATCTAATAAGGTATCAGTACACCCTGGTTCTTGTCCTACCCCAGCCTCTGACTGGTCAGTGAAAGAGAAGCAGCACACTTCTGAAATCATCCCTGTGCTCTCCTATTCAGTAAATATGTTCCCTATGATAGGCTGGTTGGTGTGGGGTTCTACGAATAAAGTGGTTCTAAAGGTAAAAAAACATTTTTAACCTTTATGCAATCCCTGCATTATCCTCTTCCTGTCTGGCCCGTGTTGATAAACGGCTGGACGGGAGCACTGCCGATGCGGGTGGACGTTTCTAAACATCCCCCCGCATCCATTGCCTGTGCGTGCTCCCTGGGAGCGTGCAGCACCGGAATTGGTGCCCACTGTGTCCGGAGGACACAGCTTAACACAGATCACTGCACGGGACTGATTGGCCAATCAGTGATCACATGAACAGTAGTAAACAAGATGTCACTTCCTGTGAATGATCACAGAGGTCACATGGTACAAGGCTATTCACAGATCTTCATCACCCCCCACAAGTAGTAATTTGAGTTATTTTTTTTTTTACTAGATAGATGAATACATTTTGGTCAAGATTTATGAAGAAAGATTATTTATTTGCAAAATATTACAAGAACAACACTTTTTTTTCAACATTTTTGGACTTTTTCATTTATATAGCAAAAACATAAAAATCCCAGTGGTGAATAAATACCACCAAAATAAAGTTTTATCTGTCTCAAAAACATGCTAAAAAATTCATATGGATACAGTGTTGAATGACTGTGCAATTGTCATTCAAAGTTTGATTGCACTGAAAGCTGAAAATTGGCCTGGACTGGAAGGGGGTGAAAGTGTCCGGACTTGAAGTGGTTAAGGTAAAAAATGTTCTTCTACTTGCTGCGCCCTCCTCCCCCATAATACTTATGGGCAGCGCTGTGCCCGTCTGCCGGTCTTCTCTCCTCTCTCCCCACTTCCTGTCAGTCAAATCCTGTAAGCATAGAGCAGGGAACTGCACTTTGTGTGTTTATGGAAACATACAGTCTGGCTTGGGCTCAAGTCCACACATCTGCCCTCATAGCAAGCACTTGCTATGTTGGCAGACACAAAAGAGGAGGAGCTAAGATCCCCAAAAGAGGATGTTTGGGGCTGCTCTGTGCAATACCATTGCACAGAGCTAGTGAGTATAACATGTTTATTATTTTAAACTAAAACAATGTTGCCTTTACAAATGCTTTAGGTAGGAAATGGTCCCCTTCAGTTGAGCCTGCTCTCTGTTTGTGTTTCCTGTATACACAAAACAGCCATAACTTTATGACCACCACCTAATATTAAGTAGTTCCACTTGTGCCGTCTAAAGAGCCTTGACCTGTTGAGTCATGGATTCCACTAGACCTCTGAGGGTAAACTGTGGTGCCTGGCACTAGACCATTATTAGTAGATCCTTTAAGTCCTGTTACAAGGTTGAGCATCCGTGGATCAGACTTGTTTTTCAAGCACATCCCACATATGCTCAATTGGATTGTACTGCTAGAGTGACAGTATGTTTAAAAAAACCCATAAATAATAATATAAAAAAATAAAATAAAAATGTAAAAAATGTTTTTGAAAAATTATAATATTTGATTATAAACTAATTTGGGTTATTTTTTTTTTAAAAAGATAGATTAATACATTTTGGCCAAGATTTATGAAGAAAGATTATTTATTTGTCAAAGAAAAACACTTTTTTTTTTTTAATTTTTGGATTTTTTCATTTATAAAGCAGAAAAATAAAAATCCCAGTGGTGAATAAATACCACCAAAATAAAGTTGTATCTGTCTCAAAAACATGCTAAAACATTCATATGGATACAGTGTTTCATGACCGTGCAATTGTCATTCAAAGTGTGATTGCACTGAAAGCTGAAAATTGGCCTGGACTGGAAGGGGATGAAAGTGTCCAGACTTGAAGTAGTTAATGCAGTAGGGTGGCTTCCACGTGTATATGTAATTATATACAACTAAAAAGTATTTTTATTCTGAGTAGTTGAAACAGATTATTTATTTTTATCTAGCCAAAACTGTGTTGGGGATGACCTGTATACTGTTCCCTCAGATAGGCTGACTACATTGTCCCAACCTATTTCCTGTGGTACAGGGCTTTTAAAGGTTGCACATATCAATGTCAAACAGAATGTAGAGTGTTTTGCATACAGTGTTTTTTTCTGTATTTATAGTTTTTTTGTATTTATATTTGTAGTTAAATAAAATGTTAAAGGAGAAAAAATGTTAATGTCAGATATGAAATGCTGAGTATTATTATTTCATAGCTATCCTTTTGTTGCTCAGCAAGGGGTGCATGTGAGTCTAGAACTTCAGATTTGCTGATAGCAGTTTACCACTATGCTTAGAATACACATTACATATGAACAGCTGAATCAGTTCTCTAAATGACTCAGAGGAAACTATACACCACTTATGCTTCAAAATGTGCAAGGTAACTTCTCAGACATTTTTACCTGCATTGTACAAACTGAATCATACAAGCACCATGAATCTGATTTTTATCGTAAAAATTAACATTTTATATAAATAATAAAAATAATAATTAAAAATAACAGTTTTGTACCCTGCAATAACCAAAAATGACTATGGTTGCCCTTTAATTCATGCACATGGTTTTTTGTGTACTGATTTACTGTATAACTTTAAGGACATGCAAAGAGCAAAAATATTGTCCAATGTGCAATAACAATAGCAACCAATTAAACATAAACTCTTAATAGATCTGGTAAGTAAACCAAAATCTGATTGATAGAGACAGATTGCAGCACTTTTTTATTGCTACTCTCACTCCCCTACTGACTCCCCACCCCAGTTGTGTACCATAAATTTGCCGACCACCAGCAGTACATGCTGGTGAGCAGTTTCCCCTGGTGTGCACAGCAGCATGATCCTGTGTCCACTGTGTTTGGTGCTTGGTACCTGCCCACTGTGAGCAACTGAGGTATCATGTAATCGCTATGACCAATAATAGCAATCACATGATAAAATGAAAAACCAAACTGTCATGAATGGCTTTCATTAATTACAACTTTCTTATTATTGTGATGCTGTGATTGGCCTACAGCTATCACATTGTACCTTGGTCTGTCACAGCACCCTGTGCCATGTCATTAGCTGTGACCAATCACAACATCACAATAGTAAACAATGAGTCATGAATGAAAGCCATTCATGACAGTTCAAATGATTGCTCTTACAATGATAATCACTATAACAAGCAATCACAGTCTAAAATAAAATAAATCCCTGATTACCTCCCCAGAGTAGTACAGTGTCATGGTAACACTATACTGCTCTGATAACAGTATGTAAAAAAATAAAGTAAAAAAAAAAAGTTTTTTTTTCACTGCCACACCAGTCATATGATGATGCTGTACTGCACTGATGACAGTATGTAAAAAAAAATGTGAAAAAAACTTTAAAAAACTTGCCATGCCTCTTAATAAATATATTGAACTGTCTACTTTCCAAAAAGGGGTGATTTGTGGGGTATTTGTACTGTCCTGGCATTTTGGGGCCTCAGGAAATGAGGCCGTCAGTACATCAGGATTGATCCACTTTCAAATATATATACCATAGTTTGTAGACTCTGTAACTTTTACTCTAAATAATGTACATTGAATTGGGTTATTTTTACCAAAGAGATGTAGCAGAATACATTTTGGCCTACATTTATGAACAAAGTTAATTTATTTGCAAAACTGCATAACAGAAACTGTTGGTATTTTTTATTTTACATATCAAAAAAGAAAAAACCCAGTGGTGATTAAATACCACCAAAAGAAAGCTCTATTTGTGTGAAAAAAAATAATATAAATGTCATTTGGGTTCAGTGTTGCACAACCAAACAATTGCTAGTTAAAATAGCACAGTGCTGAATAGCAAAAAATGCCCTGGTCATGAAGGGAGACAATCCTTCCGGTGGTCAAGCAGTTCAAAATGTAACTCCAGTTTTGTTGGAAAAAAACAATTCCATCTGATCAATGTACATTGCAGGGATTTTAACAAACTTCCTACCTGCTTCTGTTCTGTGGAAAAAACAGTTCCACTATGTTCTTTCAAAACCAATTCCTGAATGGGAAGTGCTGCATTCATTATAACTAGAGATGAGCGAAGAAATGAAAAATTCGATTCGGCTGATTCGGCGAATTCCAGTGTGAAATTCGATTCGATGCGAATTTCTCCGCTACGAAGATGACTTATTTAAAGGGTTTCTAGGCTTCAGAGAGCCTTTAAATTAGTGCAGAACACGGTACCTTTAATTTAAATGCCCTTGGAGATGAGGAAGGAGAAGGAGAAGGAGAAGGATGAGAAGAAGGAGAAGGAGAAGGATGAGAAGAAGGAGAAGGAGAAGGATGAGAAGAAGGAGAAGGATGAGAAGAAGGAGAAGGATGAGAAGAAGGAGAAGGAGAAGGATGAGAAGAAGGAGAAGGAGAAGGATGAGAAGAAGGAGAAGGATGAGAAGAAGGAGAAGGATGAGAAGGAGAAGGATGAGAAGGAGAAGGATGAGAAGAAGAAGGCTGAGAATAAGGAGAAGGATGAGAAGAAGGAGAAGGAGAAGGATGAGAAGAAGGAGAAGGATGAGAAGAAGGAGAAGGAGAAGGATGAGAAGAAAGAGAAGGATGAGAAGGAGAAGGATGAGAAGAAGAAGGATGAGAAGAAGAAGGATGAGAAGAAGGAAAAGGATGAGAAGAAGAAGGATGAGAAGAAGGAGAAGGATGAGAAGAAGGAGAATGATGAGAAGAAGGAGAAGGATGATAAGAAGGAGAAGGAAGAGAAGAAGGAGAAGGAGAAGGATGAGAAGAAGGAGAAGGATGAGAAGAAGGAGAAGGATGAGAAGAAGGAGAAGGATGAGAAGAAGGAGAAGGATGAGAAGAAGGAGAAGGAGAAGGATGAGAAGAAGGAGAAGGATGAGAAGAAGAAGGATGAGAAGAAGGATGAGAAGAAGGAGGAGAAGGATGAGAAGAAGAAGGATGAGAAGAAGGAGAAGGATGAGAAGAAGGAGAAGGAAGAGAAGAAGGAGAAGGAGAAGGATGAGAAGGAGAAGGATGAGAAGAAGGAGAAGGATGAGAAGAAGGAGAAGGATGAGAAGAAGGAGAAGGAGAAGGATGAGAAGAAGGAGAAGGATGAGAAGAAGAAGGATGAGAAGAAGGATGAGAAGAAGGAGAAGGATGAGAAGAAGGAGAATGATGAGAAGAAGGAGAAGAAGGAGAAGGATGAGAAGAAGGAGAAGGATGAGAAGAAGGAGAAGGATGAGAAGAAGGAGAAGGATGAGAAGAAGGAGAAGGAGAAGGATGAGAAGAAAAAGGATGAGGAGAAGGAGAAGGATGAGAAGAAGGAGAAGGATGAGAAGGAGAAGGAGAAGGATGAGAAGAAGGAGAAGGAGAAGGATGAGAAGAAGGAGAAGGATGAGAAGAAGGAGAAGGATGAGAAGGAGAAGGAGAAGGATGAGAAGGAGAAGGATGAGAAGAAGGAGAAGGAGAAGGATGAGAAGAAGGAGAAGGAGAAGGATGAGAAGAAGGAGAAGGATGAGAAGAAGGATGAGCAGAAGGAGAAGGATGAGAAGAAGGAGAAGGATGAGAAGAAGGAGAAGGATGAGAAGAAGGATGAGAAGAAGGATGAGAAGAAGGAGAAGGATGAGAAGAAGGACAGTTCTGTGACAGTTTCTGTCTATTTCTGACAGTTCTGGGACATTCACTCCATACAGCGGTTTCAACCGCTGTATGGAGGGAATGTCATAGAACTGTCAGAAATAGACTATTAATGACAGTTCTGGGACTGTCCTTCCATGCAGCGGTTGAAACATTGTATGTATTTGTTTCCATAAATGGATCCATTTATGGAAACAAATACATACAATGTTTCAACCGCTGCATGGAAGGACAGTCCCAGAACTGTCATTAATAGTCTATTTCTGACAGTTCCATGACATTCCCTCCATACAGCGGTTAAAACAGCTGTATGCAGTGAATGTCCCAGAACTGTCATAAATAGTCTATTTCTGATAGATCTGGGACATTCACTCCATACAGCTGTTTTAACCGCTGTATGGAGGGAATGTCATGGAACTGTCAGAAATAGACTATTAATGACAGTTCTGGGACTGTCCTTCCATGCAGCGGTTGAAACATTGTATGTATTTGTTTCCATAAATGGATCCATTTATGGAAACAAATACATACAATGTTTCAACCGCTGCATTGAAGGACAGTCCCAGAACTGTCATTAATAGTCTATTTCTGACAGTTCCATGACATTCCCTCCATACAGCGGTTAAAACAGCTGTATGCAGTGAATGTCCCAGAACTGTCATAAATAGTCTATTTCTGATAGATCTGGGACATTCACTCCATACAGCTGTTTTAACCGCTGTATGGAGGGAATGTCATGGAACTGTCAGAAATAGACTATTAATGACAGTTCTGGGACTGTCCTTCCATGCAGCGGTTGAAACATTGTATGTATTTGTTTCCATAAATGGATCCATTTATGGAAACAAATACATACAATGTTTCAACCGCTGCATTGAAGGACAGTCCCAGAACTGTCATTAATAGTCTATTTCTGACAGTTCCATGACATTCCCTCCATACAGCGGTTAAAACAGCTGTATGCAGTGAATGTCCCAGAACTGTCATAAATAGTCTATTTCTGATAGATCTGGGACATTCACTCCATACAGCTGTTTTAACCGCTGTATGGAGGGAATGTCATGGAACTGTCAGAAATAGACTATTAATGACAGTTGTGGGACTGTCCTTCCATACAGCGGTTGAAACATTGTATGTATTTGTTTCCATAAATGGATCCATTTATGGAAACAAATACATACAATGTTTCAACCGCTGCATGGAAGGACAGTCCCAGAACTGTCATTAATAGTCTATTTCTGACAGTTCCATGACATTCCCTCCATACAGCGGTTAAAACAGCTGTATGCAGTGAATGTCCCAGAACTGTCATAAATAGTCTATTTCTGATAGATCTGGGACATTCACTCCATACAGCTGTTTTAACCGCTGTATGGAGGGAATGTCATGGAACTGTCAGAAATAGACTATTAATGACAGTTCTGGGACTGTCCTTCCATGCAGCGGTTGAAACATTGTATGTATTTGTTTCCATAAATGGATCCATTTATGGAAACAAATACATACAATGTTTCAACCGCTGCATTGAAGGACAGTCCCAGAACTGTCATTAATAGTCTATTTCTGACAGTTCCATGACATTCCCTCCATACAGCGGTTAAAACAGCTGTATGCAGTGAATGTCCCAGAACTGTCATAAATAGTCTATTTCTGATAGATCTGGGACATTCACTCCATACAGCTGTTTTAACCGCTGTATGGAGGGAATGTCATGGAACTGTCAGAAATAGACTATTAATGACAGTTGTGGGACTGTCCTTCCATACAGCGGTTGAAACATTGTATGTATTTGTTTCCATAAATGGATCCATTTATGGAAACAAATACATACAATGTTTCAACCGCTGTATGGAAGGACAGTCCCACAACTGTCATTAATAGTCTATTTCTGACAGTTCCATGACATTCCCTCCATACAACGGTTAAAACAGCTGTATGGAGTGAATGTCCCAGAACTGTCATAAATAGTCTATTTCTGATAGATCTGGGACATTCACTTCATACAGCTGTTTTAACCGCTGTATGGAGGGAATGTCATGGAACTGTCAGAAATAGACTATTAATGACAGTTCTGGGACTGTCCTTCCATGCAGCGGTTGAAACATTGTATGTATTTGTTTCCATAAAATGGATCCATTTATGGAAACAAATACATACAATGTTTCAACCGCTGCATTGAAGGACAGTCCCACAACTGTCATTAATAGTCTATTTCTGACAGTTCCATGACATTCCCTCCATACAGCGGTTAAAACAGCTGTATGCAGTGAATGTCCCAGAACTGTCATAAATAGTCTATTTCTGATAGATCTGGGACATTCACTCCATACAGCTGTTTTAACCGCTGTATGGAGGGAATGTCATGGAACTGTCAGAAATAGACTATTAATGACAGTTGTGGGACTGTCCTTCCATACAGCGGTTGAAACATTGTATGTATTTGTTTCCATAAATGGATCCATTTATGGAAACAAATACATACAATGTTTCAACCGCTGCATGGAAGGACAGTCCCAGAACTGTCATTAATAGTCTATTTCTGACAGTTCCATGACATTCCCTCCATACAGCGGTTAAAACAGCTGTATGCAGTGAATGTCCCAGAACTGTCATAAATAGTCTATTTCTGACAGTTCTGGGACATTCACTCCATACAGCGGTTTCCGGCAAAAAGTGTATGTGCAGAGTTCCTCTATTCTGCAGATACACTTAGAGGAGCTCTGCAGATACACTTAGAGGAGCTCTGCACATACACTTTTTTCCGGTTTGGAATTATTCTTATTTTCATCCTACTTCTTCTTCTTCTTCTTCATCCTCATCCTCATCCTCTTCTTCTTCTGAGGATGAGGATGAAGAAGAAGAAGAAGAAGAAGTAGGATGAAAATAAGATTAATTCCAAGCCGGCAAAAAGTGTATGTGCAGAGCTCCTCTAAGTGTATCTGCAGAGCTCCTCTAAGTGTATCTGCAGAATAGAGGAACTCTG
Organism: Staurois parvus; assembly: GCF_062004578.1. Lineage (NCBI taxonomy): Eukaryota > Metazoa > Chordata > Amphibia > Anura > Ranidae > Staurois > Staurois parvus. Next base: position 948,572 of record NW_028318005.1, read on the forward strand.
CACATACACTTTTTGCCGGCTTGGAATTATTCTTCTTTTCATCCTACTTCTTCTTCATCCTCATCCTCAGAAGAAGAGGATGAGGATGAGGATGAGGATGAGGAAGAAGAAGAAGAATGAAAAGAAGAATAATTCCAAGCCGGCAAAAAGTGTATGTGCAGAGTTCCTCTATTTCTGACAGTTCTCTCACAGCTTCTTCACATGTACAGCGGTTGAAATATCTGTATCCTAAATGGAAACTAATAGATACAAATTGTATCTATTAGTTTCCATTTAGGATACAGATGTTTCAACTGCTGTACATGTGAAGAAGCTGTGAGAGAACTGTCAGAAATAGAGGAACTCTGCACATACACTTTTTGCCGGCTTGGAATTATTCTTCTTTTCATCCTACTTCTTCTTCTTCTTCTTCTTCTTCTTCTTCTTCTTCTTCTTCTTCTTCTTCATCCTCATCCTCATCCTCTTCTTCTGAGGATGAAGAAGAAGAAGAAGTAGGATGAAAAGAAGAATAATTCCAAGCCGGCAAAAAGTGTATGTGCAGAGTTCCTCTATTTCTGACAGTTCTCTCACAACTTCTTCACATGTACAGTGGTTGAAACATCTGTATCCTAAATGTAAACTAATAGATACAATGTTTCAACCGCTAAACATGTGTTCCTTCTGTCAGAGAACTGTCAGAAATAGCGGAGCTCACTGCAGGGACACTTTTGCCGGCTGATCGGGAAATGTTCGATTCGCGCACCCGAAGTAGGCAAAATTTCGGTTTCGACACGAATCGAATATTTCCTGAAATTCGACTCGAATTCCGGTTCGCCTAGTTCGATTCGCTCATCTCTAATTATAACCACCTGGTGCACTCTGTGTTCTACTGAGGAAAGTTGCAGTGTCTGCACCCCTTTAGAGTTAAATAAAGCTGAATTCCAGGTATGGAAACCTTCCCTGCTGTCAGAATACAGTGATCAGTGTTGCCCACTATGGCTGATCGATTGGGATAAACTGACAGGCTGGTTATACACAAGTTGATCAATAGATCAACTTTCGTACAACCAGCCTGCCCATTTAGCTGAACCAGCCAAATTTCGATAGATGTATGGCTGCCTTTACATTGCTCCAAGCAAATTGCCATATCTTGAATTAATCTTTAAGCCTTGGGGAGTATCTCACCAAAAATGAAAGTGCAAACAATTGACAAAGTCAGTGTGCCAGTCAGAAATATTATTTCTAGGGGCGTTCTTTATACCAACTATGTTCAGAATGTCTCCAGGTCATCATATGGCATTGAATTTTTTGGACAGTTTTAGAATATTTCAGAGGCTTCAGAGTAAAAGGAAAATATACTTTTTAATATCATTAAATTACACAACGGCTTGTGTGTGGCAATGTTATATGCTACCTTATCTTTTCTGATGAAAGTGGAAAATCCCTTTAAATGCAGTCCCAATATTATCCCCTAGAGATATAACCTTAAAAATTCTGCTTCTCAGTGCTTCCCCACATCTAACACTTATTTGAATTTGTTGAAGTCTTGACAGGTTAGGCAAATAATGGAATTGGTTGGAATGAAAGAGATTTTTTTTATTTTAAAGAAAAAACACATTAAGATTTCCAGTAGATCCAGGAGTCTCTCAGAGTGCAAACAATTGACAAAGTCAATGCGCCAGTCAGAAATATTATTTCTAGGGGCGTTCTTTATACCAACTATGTTCAGAATGTCTCCAGGTCACCATATTGCATTGAATTTTTTGGACAGTTTTAGAAAATTTCAGTGGCTTCAGATTATAAGGAAAAGATACTTTTTAATATCATTAAATTACCCAACGGCTTGTGTGTGGCAATGGTGGCAAATAATGGAATTGGTTGGAATGAAAGAGATTTTTTTTATTTTATGGAAAAACCACATTAAGATTTCCAGTAGATCCAGGAGTCTCTCAGTATGCTAACAATTGACAAAGTCAATGTGCCAGTCAGAAAAATCATTTCTATTATTATTATTATTATTATTACATCTAGTTTATATAGCGCCAAAGGGTTTGCTCAGCGCTGTACAATAGGAGCGTTCTAGGGGCGTTCTTTATACCAACTATGTTCAGAACGTCTCCAGGTCAACATATTGCATTTAATTTTTTTGGACAGTTTTAGAAATTTTCAGTGGCTTCAGATTAAAAGGAAAAGATACTTTTTAATATCATTAAATTACACAGGGGCTTGTGTGTGGCAATGTTATATGCTATCTTATTTTTTCTAATGAAAGTGGAAACTCCCTTTAAATACAGTCCCAATATTAACCCCTAGATATATCAGTAGAGATGAGCGAATTATTCAAAAATTCGATTCGGCTGATTCGCCGAATTTGCGGAATAAATTCGATTCGATGTGAATTTATTCGCTGCGAATTTAACTTATTAAAAGGGTTTCTAGGCTTCAGAGAGACTTTATATTAGTGCAGAACACTGTACCTTTAATTTAAATGCCCTTGGAGTCTGCTGGGGAAGAGAAATAATACTGTCAGTCAGTATGACATGCAGATGAGTGCCGTCGATCTTAGAATCACCGCACACTTCACTCATTTGGGCAGTCACGGGGCCAAAACCAGAGTGTGGAGCCACAGTGTGGCGGTGGAGGCAGCAGCAATGGGAGGCCATACAGCACCCTATGACAAAATGGAACCCACCAGCAGTGTGAGGAGACCTGAAAGTGGCACATGGCAGAGTGTGGCGATGGAGACAGCAGCAATGGGAGGCCGTACAGGGACCCATGACACACTCTGGACCTGGCAGCAGCATGAGGAGGCGGTACAGGGGCCCATGACAGATTACGGGCCTGGCAGCAGCATGAGGAGTCGGTACGGGGGCCCATGGCAGATTACGGGCCTGGCAGCAGCATGAGGAGGCGGTACAGGGGCCCATGGCAGAGTGGCGGAGCGTAAGCAACTAAAATTGAAGGCCATACAGAGGCCTATGTTAAAAAGTCCCCCCAGCAGCAGCGTGGGGAGACGACTATCAAGAGTCCAATGGCAGAGTGGCGGAGCAGAAGCAGCTTCAATTGAAGGCCATACACAGGCCTAGGTTTAAAAGTCCCTCACAGTTAATTCCAATAACGAACTCTACTCCTCCGTGCAATCTACTTACGAGACCCTGGGCAGGTCTGGGTCCAATTTGTGGTAGAGACTGGTTTTGTTCAGCCATGCTTGAGCGAGTAATAACAGGTCTGTGCTGCCCTTTGGTGTCTGGCTTAATGCGCACAACACTGAACGTCCCAGCGTTTGTCAACGATTTGCCGTTAAGTGATGCAAACCCGCTGAACCACGTTCATGAGGAGCCGGTACAGGGGGCCATGAATCAGTATGGACCTGGCAGCAGCGTGAGCAGACGACAGAGGCACATGGCGCAGGGTGGCGGTGTAGGCAGCATTATTCTGAAGCCATACACAGGCCTAGGTTAAAAAGCGGAAGCCGTCAGCAGCGTGAGCAGACGACAGAGACACATGGCGCAGGGTGGCGGTGGATGCAGCAGTATTCGGAAGCCAAACACAGGCCTCAGTTAAAAAGGATGAAGAAGAGGATGAGGATGAAGAAGAGGATGATGGTGAGGATGAGGATGATGAAGAAGAAGAAGAGGATGAGGATGAAGAAGAAGAATAAGAAGAAGAGGATGAGGATGAAGAAGAAGAGGATGAGGAAGAAGATGAGGATGAAGAAGAAGAAGAAGAAGAGGGTGAGGATGAAGAAGAAGAAGAAGAAGAAGAGGATGAGGAAGAAGAAGAAGAAGAGGATGAGGATGAGGATGAAGAAGAAGAAGAAGAAGAGGATGAGGATAAAGAAGAAGAGGATGAGGGTAAAGAAGAAGAAGAGGATGAGGATGAGGAAGAAGAAGAAGAGGATGAGGATGAAGACGAAGAAGAAGAGGATGAGGATGAAGAAGAAGAAGAAGAAGAAGAGGATGAGGATGAAGAGGATGAGGATGAAGAAGAAGAAGAGGATGATGGTGAGGAAGAAGAAGAAGAAGAAGAGGAGGATGATGGTGAGGAAGAAGAAGAAGAAGAAGAAGAAGAAGAAGAAGAAGAGGAGGATGAGGATGAAGAAGAAGAAGAAGAAGAAGAAGAGGATGAGGATGAAGAAGAGGATGAGGATGAAGAAGAAGAGAATGAGGATGAAGAAGAGGATAAGGATGATGAAGAAGAAGAAGTGGATGAGGATGAAGAAGAAGAAGAGGATGAGGATGAAGAAGAAGAAGAAGAAGAAGAGGATGAGGATGAAGAAGAAGAAGAAGAGGAAGAAGAAGAAGAAGAGGATGAGGATGAGGATGAAGAAGAAGAAGAAGAAGAGGATGAGGATAAAGAAGAAGAAGAAGAGGATGAGGGTAAAGAAGAAGAAGAGGATGAGGAAGAAGAAGAAGAGGATGAGGAAGAAGACGAAGAAGAAGAGGATGAGGATGAAGAAGAAGAAGAAGAAGAAGAGGATGAGGATGAAGAGGATGAGGATGAAGAAGAAGAAGAGGATGATGGTGAGGAAGAAGAAGAAGAAGAAGAGGAGGATGATGGTGAGGAAGAAGAAGAAGAAGAAGAAGAAGAAGAAGAGGAGGATGAGGATGAAGAAGAAGAAGAAGAAGAAGAAGAAGAGGATGAGGATGAAGAAGAGGATGAGGATGAAGAAGAAGAGAATGAGGATGAAGAAGAGGATAAGGATGATGAAGAAGAAGAAGAAGAAGTGGATGAGGATGAAGAAGAAGAAGAGGATGAGGATGAAGAAGAAGAAGAAGAAGAGGATGAGGATGAAGAAGAAGAAGAAGAAGAGGAAGAAGAAGAAGAAGAGGATGAGGAAGAAGAAGAGGATGAGGATGAAGAAGAAGAAGAGGATGAGGATGAAGAAGAAGAAGAATAATAAGAAGAAGAGGATGAGGAGGAAGAAGAGGATGAGGATGAAGAAGAAGAGGATGAGGATGATGAGGATGATGATGAAGAAGAAGAAGATGAGGAAGAAGAAGAAGAAGAAGAAGAAGAAGAGGATGAGGATGATGAAGAAGAAGAGGATGAAGAAGAAGAAGAAGAAGAAGAGGATGAGGATGATGAAGAAGAAGAGGATGAAGAAGAAGAAGAAGAAGAAGAAGAGGATGAGGATGAAGAAGAGAATGAGGATGAAGAAGAAGAAGAGGATGATGGTGAGGAAGAAGAAGTAGAGGATGAGGATGATGAAGAAGAAGAAGAAGAAGAAGAGGATGAGGATGATGAAGAAGAAGAGGATGAGGATGAAGAAGAAGAAGAAGAAGAAGAGGATGAGGATGAGGATGAAGAAGAAGAAGAAGAAGTAGGATGAAAATAAGAAGAATTCCAGTCCAGCAAAAAGTGTATCTGCAGAGAGCTCCGCTATTTCTGACAGTTCTCTGACAGTTCCTTCACATTTACAGCGGTTGAAACATTGTATCTATTTGTTTCCGAATAAAAACATCTGTATCCTAAATGGAAACAAATAGATACAATGTTTCAACCGCTGTAAATGTGAAGGAACTGTCAGAGAACTGTCAGAAATAGCGGAGCTCTCTGCAGGGACACTTTTTGCCGGCTGTAGAAGGGATGAAAATCGGCCGATCGGGGAAAATTCGATTCGTGCATCGGAAGTTTGCTAATTTTCGGATTCGGCGCGAATCGAATTTTTCCTAATATTCAAAACGAATTCCACTTCGCCAAGTTCGATTCGCTCATCTCTATATATCAGCTTAAAAATTCTGGTTTTCAATGCTTGTTCCACATCTATCACTTATTCGAATTTGTTGAAATCTTGACAGGCTAGGCAAATAATGGAATTGGTTGGAATGAAAGAGATTTTTTTATTTTAAAGAAAAACCACATTAAGATTTCCAATAGACTTGCCATCACCATGTGCAGATACGCACAGTGAGGGGGTAATGTAACCCTTGAAGTGCAAAGCACACAGAAAACTTAAGGTCAGGAGTTCAATTGCACACACATGTTGCATTACATAAAATTGAACTGTGAAAAAATAAACATGAGTCATCCGATTTCCACCGAGGATTTCGATGTCTAATCCAAACTAAGTACATGCTTTGTAGCGTGTGATTTGTTGAAACACTTCAATCGTTTTCCCATTGTAAATAAACATTAATCAGTTCTATACGTTAAGATCAAAATATGAATTTTGCTACGTACAGCTTCGGCTGATCTGAATATAGAACACACTTACAAGTCACATTACATGTTCGATTACACAGACAATCTAATCTGTTTAATAGAAACAAGGAGGCGGGCTTACTCATAGCATCGGGAATTTGGAAAACAACAGAAGAGCTCAGTTCATCTCAGTCACTACTTTTTCAAATATTTGGTTATTTTTAGTAAGGCAAAAAATAGAAACATAAAATAATGAAGTGGATGAATGTCCATTTTTTGTAGGTACAGCTCCATGATATCATTTTTAGTTTGAAGATAAGTTAAAACGGAGTTCCAGCTGAAAAAAAAAAAAGTAAGCAGTTACAAAAACTGTAGCTGCTGACTTTTAGAATACCGCCACTTACCTGTCCCTCGGTCCAGCAGTGTCCTCACCACCGCTGGTTTCACCGGCCGTCTTCTCTGCCTGCTGTCGGCATCTTCAGTGTGGGCACCTGGCTGTGACAGCTTGCGGTTTCACAGCCGGGTGCCCACTGTGCATGCGAGAAGCGCTGCGCTTTGTGAATGGCCCCGTAGTCTTCTGGGACCTGTCACGTGTCCCAGAAGACTACGGGGAGGGAGGACAACTTCTGTTTCCGATCACCTAGGCGATCGCAGTGGATTTGGGAGTGGGTACCTGCCAAATTTGGGAACCCGCTACCCCCCCTGCTCCCCAAAGGTGCCAATTCTTAATGGGGAGTGGAGGACAAAGCATTAAAGCGGAACTTCCCTTATTGGGTGGAACCCCCAAACATACAATTTCCTTAAAGCAGACACCCTGGAGCAGGGTTTCCCAACCATGGTTTCATGGAATCCTAGGGTTCCTTCAGAGGCTGCTACGGGTTCTTTAACCACTTCCCGTCCGGTCGTTGTATATAAACGGCCGGACGGTGGCAGTGCAGGGTCGGGTGGCCGTTTATAAACAGCCTCCCTGCCCCCTGCTTGTGCGCGCTCCCTGGGAGCGCGCAGCACCGCGACCCAGTGTCCGCTGTGTCCTCCAGACACAGTGGAACACCGATCGTCGGGCGGAACCTCTGTGTGAGGTCCCGATCATGTTATCACTGACTGGCCAATCAGTGATCATATGCAGAGTAGTAAGCAAGATGTCACTTCTGACATCATTGCTTACTACGTGTGAAATCTGTGAATGATTACAGAGGTCACATGGTACAAGGCTATTCACAACAGCCTTGTACCATGTGACAAGCTGTGACCAATCAGAGCTCACACAGTAGTTCTCAATGGCTGCAAGAATGCAGCCAGAGAGAAGGAGAAATGACTGCTTTTACAGCCTTTATACTTGATACAACAAAAGTTCATTCTAGGGCACATAAATGTGAAATATTACCTAGTTTTTGCTAAAATATAAAAGATGAGATTGCACTGAGTATATAGATACCCAAGATGTCAAGCTTTCAAGTTGCATTTGCCTTTCCATAACAACAATAACAGCCCATATTATCATCGGTTTATAGTTAAAGGATAAGTTCACCTTTCGTAACATGTTACACCCATCCATATTCAGGGTGTAAGATGTTACGATCAGACCGGCCCCCACTTCCCCCCCACTCCCTGCTTTGACAGCTAGCAGGAGATCTTCTCCCCCCTCGCTAGCTGTCAAATGTTTTAAAAAATGCACAGTATTCAGTGAATGAGAGACTACAAGTCCCAATGGCCTTAGCAACTGTAGGCTTGTAGTTCTCAATGAACCACCATGGTGCTGTGGAGCGCTGTGGTAGCTCATTCATTCTTCTTATCTGCTTGCTCATACATCCCGTGGATAAGCAGATATACTGACAGATCTGCAGGAGATCTGCTTGACACAAGCTATCTGCTGATCACTGGTGCAATGCTTTACAGACTACTGCAGACAAAAATAATAAATGCACATTTTTTTTACCTGCAAAAAAAATGTGCATTTTTTATTTTTTACTAAAAAGTGAGCATATCCTTTGGCTGCGAATGGTGGCTCCAGAATTGTTGCTCTTATTCCATGTGCAAAGCGATATATAACATACTGTATGTAGCGTTTTTTTCACACAAATAGAGCTTTCTTTTGGTGGTATTTAATAACCACAGAGTTTTTTTTTTTACTAAATAACACCTGAAACTTTTGAAAAAAAAACGCACTTTTGTTTGTTTCTGGTATAAAATTTAGCACATAAATATTTCTTCATAAATTTAAGTCAAAATGTCTTCCACAGTACACAACATGAAAATGAAATTATTTAAGTAATTATAAACTGCTAAGTACCTTTTCTCATCAGCCGTTAGAACAGTTTAGAGACTTCTATTAGTGTCCAGCAGAGCACTAGTTAAAGCTTGTAGGAGGAGTTTTCATTCTCCTTTGATTGTCCTTTGAGGCTACAGGACCCCTGATCCTCTGTCTGGCCAGTGCTGATTGGCCCTGTGCTGATCACATGCCAAGAAAGAAAAAAACGCTTTAGCAATACACACCAAACTGAGCATGTGCAGCTTGCCCCCAAGGCTCTGTTCTATCAGCAGATGGATTGGGGACAGTAGAAGAAGGGGAGGATCAGAGAAGACAGGATCAAACATTCTTTTTACACAATGAGGAGGATTAACCCTTTAGGTTCCACAGTGAGTATAACACGCATGCTTTACTGTATATACAGACTGATTTTAGTGTTGTGGGTTTAGTAACACTTTGAGTTAGGTAAACTGTGCCATAAACTTTTGCTGTTTTTATTTTAAATATGTGTTTCACCTCTATTCTATCCTTTGTTGCATCTCAGTGATTTTTTTCCATTCAGTCCTAGTTGACACTGATGCCAATCTGATGCAGATCAGATGCGATCTGAAAAGGCATAGATTTGAATGCCATCTGAAAATACATTGTATTCTATGAAGGCCATTCACATCTATGCGATGTAATTTGATTCAGTTAAAAAAAGGTCCCGTGTGAGTTTAGTGAGGTTTCAGTGCAAATTTGATGTAGCGCCCTGTAAATTAGGCAGGATTTTTGTGGTTAGTCATTCAGAGGTTTGTTAGAAGCCTGGGATGAGTCAGCCTGGGAGCGAGGCAGTGTGGGGGACCGAAAGCTCTGGGCAAAGTGACAAACTTTTTGCTGCTGCTGGATCATTCTTACAAGACGTGGGAAGGGACAACCCCCCCACCCGCCACCTTCCACGTCTTTCTCGGGCTCTGTCCCACAGGGGAATACAAGAATGCAACCGGAAGTTCCACTAGCTGACCATAGAGCTGATCAGAATGGCTCAGATCATTTCTATGATCTAAGAGATCGGAATCTACGAGCATTTCATCACTTTCATTTGCCGGATATAAACAGCGTCATTTTTAAATTGGGAAAGCATCTTAACACACAGATCTTGGTGTGAGCAGATGCTTTAAGGGCAGGGGAGAGATCTAGAGTCTAATAGACCCCAGATTTCTCAGAAAAGAGTACCTGTCACTGCCTATTGCTATCACAGGGGACATTTACATTCCCTGTGATAACAATAACAGTGATCCAAAAAAAATATATATAATGTTTGGAGGTTCAAAGTAATTTCCTAGCAAAATAACTTTTTTCATGTACACAAAAAGTGTCAGAAAAGGTTTTGTCTTCAAGTGGTTAGAAGAGTGGGTGATGTATGGCATAAGCTTCTAATGGTGGCCCTGAAATGCCAGGATAGTAGAAGCACTCCACCCCCAAGCACTCTATTTGCTAAGAAGCTTGGTGAGTGTTTTGCAGATCTTATTTGTTGTCACAATTTTTTGGAAAATTAAGAAAGAAAACAAAAATGTATTTTTTCTTTTTCAAAATCCTGTGACGAAAAATGATATCTGCAAAATACTCAACATGCCTTTTATCAAATTTCTTGTGGTCTACTTTCAAAAAAATGGGTCATTTGGGGGGGGGGTGTTTGCACTTTCTTGGTATTTTAGGGCTCTGAAACTGTGGTAGGTAGTGAGAAAGTGATATATTCATATATGAAAGGAAATATGCCCTTTGAAAGCCTGAAGGTGGTCATTAGATATTGGGGGCCTGTATCTGCCAAAAAGTCTCTCACATGTGGTATCCCCATACTCAGGAGAAGTAGCAAAATGTGTTTTGGGGTGTTATTCCACATATAGCTATGGCATGCATGAACAAAATACCATTTAGGTGACAACTTTGTGTAAAAAAAAAAAAATTTTTTTTTAAACATCCAAAAATTTGGCCAAAAATAAAATGTTCCATGGGCTCAGCATGCCCCCCAGCAATTTCCTTTGGGTGTCCACTTTCCAAAAAGGGGTCATTTGGGGGTGTTTGTACTGCCCTGGCATTTTAGCACCTCAAGAAATGTGATAGGCAGTCAGAGAGTAAAAGCTGCATAAATTCTAATACTGTAAATATTCCATAGTCTGTAGATGCTATAAGTTTCAAACAAACCAATTTATATACATGTATTGGGTTTATGTTTTTTACCAAGGACACATAGCAAAATATATTTTGGCTGAAATTTATGAGAAAATTTGAGTTTATTGGATATTTTTTATAACCGAAAGTAGAAAATGTTTTTTCTTCACAATTTTTGGTCTTTTTTCACTCATATCACAAAAAATAAAAAACCCAGTAGTGATAAAATACCACTAAAAGAAAGCTGTATTTGTGTGAAAAATAGGACATACATTTTATTTGGGTACAGCTTTGCATGACCACTCAATTACCAGTTGAAATAGCACAGCGCATAATAGCAAATAATGGCCTGGGCATAGATGGGGGTAAATCTTCCAGAGCCGATGTGCTTAACATGAAGATCCACCTATTCTATCTAATCAGATTGTATCTAAATATGCAAGCCCTTGTACTACATATTTGTTAGTGGATCGTATAAAGTATATGTATAGTTCATGTATAGTTCGTTTGGGGGGGTGGTTTCCAGATGATGACAATGGACCATGCCTGTGTAATACTGGTTCTGTAGTGTAATTAAATTGATGGTTTAACCTTTTTTTTTACTATAATACATCTCATTCTTGAAGTGGATTTTCATAGATAATGAAACTGGAGCTTATTAAGACCAACTCTAAATTGGTGTACAGAAACAGGCAGAGTGCCTGTCTCTGCATGCTCTGTAACAGATGGTATGTTTGCTTCAGTTACCCCCTCACATGTTAATCTATCACAAGTTGTTAAAGACGCTGTCAGCTTGATTCTGACAGCCTCCTAGCAACCATCGGCATTGACAATGGGTGGATGGAACCTAGTTCCCCATCAGGTTTGCTCTCTTGTGACTGACAACAAGCAATGGCCAGATTCTATAGCCAATAGCAGGCTGTCTATTGGCTATGAATCTGCCCATTGCCTGCTGTCAATCACAAGGGGAGTGGACTTGATGGAGAGCTAGTGCCTGTGAATATCCATCACTTTCCACCCACCAAGCTTCAAAGCTCCACGCCACAGCACTGTCTGTGTGACAGCTACAGTGATGGGGAGGGAACAAGGTTGCATTGAAGTTGGTGTGTCCGTATGGACAACCCATCTTTATTGCATCTCAGTGTGCAATGCTTGCCACAAATTTCTGTACCCCTTTCCAACTGGTATATGAATTTGTCACCCTCACTGATATTTGTACAGAGGCACAACAAATTTCTAAAGAGTGAAGTAGACACTTTTTATGAATTCCCCAGAATGTAAATCACTGGGACCGGCTGTCAGTTTGACATCTGGGTCCTGGGCTCTGCTGCAGGAGCATAGATCCAAGTTCATCTATAAATCAAGCCAGCAAACATTGTTTGCAGGCTTCACTGATTTAGAGTAGTTCTTTTTTATGTTCAGATCAAAGGAGTGTCTGTTGATCTGAACATTGGCTCAGTTAAAGCAGGGGTCTCTAAACTTTTTAAACAAAGGGTTAGTTTACTGTCCTTCAGACTTTAGGGGGGACTGGACAGTGGACATTGGGAGTAGAAATTGTCCTGGCATCAGTGTCCTAGTGTCCCATCATTGGTGTCAGTGACAGAAATAGTGTCCCATCATTGGTATAAGTGGGAACAATAGTGCCCCATCATTGTTATCAGTGGGAACAATACCGGCCCATCATTAGTGTCAGCGGGAGAAATAGTGTCTTATCATTTGTATCAGTGGGAGGAATAGTGCCCCATCATTGATATCAGTGGGAGGAATAGTGCCCCATCATTGGTATCAGTGGGAGGAATAGTGCCCCATCATTGGTATCAGTGGGAGGAATAGTGCCCCATCATTGGTATCAGTGGGAGGAATAGTGCTCCATCATTGGTGTCAGTGAGAGGAATAGTGTCCCATCATTGGTGTCAGTGGGAGAATGAGTGTCACATCATTGGTATCAGTGGCAAGAATAGTGTCCCATCATTGGTGTCAGTGAAAGAAATAGTGTCCCATCGTTGGTATGAGTAGGAGGAATAGTTCCCCATCATTGGTATAAGTGGAAGGAATAGTGCACCGCATGTTAGTATCAGTGGGCAAAATAGATTCCCACTGTTGGTGTCAATGGGAGAAAAAGTGTCTAAAGTGCTGGAAAAAGGCAAGCAAAGGGCCGCAATTTGGAGTTAAAGCAACCTCACAAGTGAAAAACATATTTTAAATTTAATACATTTAAATTTAAACACGACTTGTCCCTGTTTAACCCCTTTGGTAATCCTTAGCTATTCATAATCATTCCTATGCCAAAACCATGCTTTATTTTAGAAATATATTTTTAGTATTAATATAAATGAGGCAGATTATAGAATAAAATGTTGCTCTTTTTATTTAAAGTATAGTAATTGCTTTGAAATGAACATTAATCAAACTAGAAAAAAGTTTTTTTTCATGGACTATCAATCAATGGAAGACTGTAATATGATCTGATGAATCAAGCTTCACCCTGTTTCCAACCAGCAGATGTTTTTACATGTGCCAAAACCATCCCACGCTTACCGCCAGGGCTGTCTTGTGCCAATGGTAAAGCATGGCGGTGCAATAATGGTTTGGGCAGCCATATCTTGGTATTCTGCAGGCCCCATCATCACCTTGAAAGGTAAAGTCACTGCCTGCGACTATGGACATTCTTTTGGCTGATCATGTGCGTCCCATGATTTAGACATTGTTTCCCAAAGACAGCGCCATTTACCAAGAAAATAATGCTGGTGTTGTGAAATCTTGGTTTGACAAGCATGCAAATGAAGTCTCGCACCTTTCCTGGGCAACCCTAATATCATAGAGCCACTATGGTCAATTTTGGAGAACAAGGTTTGGGCTCGTTTTCTGCCTACGGCATCTCTGAGAGTACTGGAACAGTTTTTGCATGAAGAGTGGTATCAGATTCCGTTATCCACCAACCAAGACTTATATTTGTCAATTCCCAGGAGAATTCAGATCGTCTTGGATTCCAAAGGCAGTCTAACACCATATTAGGGAATGATTTTGTTCTTTTACCTGGTGTTTCCAATGATAATTTTGTCCAATCCCAGTACAAAGTAAAGAGACAATGAAAAGTTGTGATCCAACAATTATATATACAAAATTGCAGTGCTAAATAATGGAGTATATTCCAATATATGCAACTATTAATGTGTCCATAAAAACTGCAAAAACCAATCTGATATTATTTATTCAGTGAGTGAATATATATGCAACGAATACAAAATTGGCAGCAAAAAAGTGATATGTTTCAATGTATCTTTTCTGCAAATATTCTGCAAGGCTGGAAAAGGATACACTGGGACTGATCACTTTTTTGTTGCACATTTTATATTTGTTGCATATACTTTATATTCATTCACTGGATATACAACTTTAAGGTGTTTAGGACTTCCCCCATCCTCTGGAACTCCCTACCCCAATCCATCAGACTGTCACCTACCCTCCTCACCTTCAGGCGCACCCTGAAAACCCTCCTCTTCAGGGAAGCCTACCCCAACCTCACCTAACACCCGACCTCACCTAACAACTAACCATTTCCTCCTGTACCACTATCCCCTCCCTCCTAGATTGTAAGCTCAAAAGAGCAGGACCCTCGAACCCCTTGTGTATTGTATTGTTACTGTCTTCTCATGTTGTGTCCCCTTTGCTACTGTACAGCGCTGAGCAAACCCTCTAGCGCTATATAAATACTGTATAATAATAATAATAATATCAGATTGGTTTTTGCAGAGTTTTTATTTTTTGGATTTATGGACACATGGATAGTTGCATATATTGGAATATACACTATTATTTAGCTCTGCAATTTTGCAGTATATGTTCTCAAGAAGAAGAAAGAAGGAGGGGAGAGAAGGGAAGGTCAGCTGCTCAAACCGGGCCAGGGTCCCCAATCTTCATCTTTGAGCCAAATTGGAGAGTCAAGGTTCAAGGAAGGTGGAGTCAAAACTAGGTGGAAGGAAATCACCCAAGGCTTCCAAACTTTTTTTTTAATCCACACTCTTTTATTGGTATCAAAATGCAAGACAAGAAATGTAACATGTACATAAAATACATGACATTCAGCCTTGCATAGTTATACATGTCTACAATAGGCCAAGCAACTTAACAATCAGTTACTACAACACTCCGCAGGGACCCTAAGACTTATAAAGCAAAAACAGTTTGTCTCACCATCACTAAAGTTGCGGACGTAGTAACAACAGTGATAGCAAATAAACAGTTTCGAACAGATGGGATCATCTAGAGCAGGGGTATCAAACTGGCAGCCCTCCAGCTGTTCCGAAACTACAAGTCCCATCATGCCTCTGCCTTTGGGAGTCATGCTTGTAACTGTCAATCTTGCAGTGCCTCATGGGACTTGTAGTTTGGCAACAGCTGGAGGGCCACCAGTTTGACAACCATGAACTAGAGCATAAATCTGCTTATAGTATTAGCAGCAGTGCTCACATTTGTAGCAATCTATCCATCACTAATTGTGGTGGGGCTAGTCCAGGGATATCTAACCAACCTTGCCAAACCAGCTAAAATGTACGCAGGGCATTGTGGTGGTGATAGGCAGGCTGTTCTCTAAATGATAGAGAGTTAATGTATTCTACCCATTGTTCCACTGTTGGCTGCTTGGGGGCCATCCAGTATTTAGCTATCAGTTTTCTAGCAACGTACAGAAGACGGGAAGTCATGATACAGACACTGGGTTGATACAATTTGAGATCCAAAGCTCCCAGTTAACACACTAGCAGGTCAATGGGAATAGTAAGTTGAGTAACTAAGGAAATAATATACAGTCATGGCCGAAATTGTTGGCACCCTTGATATTTTTCCTGAAAATCAAGTATTTCACACAAAAAAGGTATTGCATTAACACATGTTTTGCTATACACATGTTTATTCCCTTTGTATGTATTGGAACAAATATAAAACAGAGGCAGAAAAGCAAATATGACATAATGTCACACAAAACCCCAAAAATGGGCTGGACAAAAGTATTGGCACCCTTAACTTAATATTTGGTTGCACACCCTTTGGAAAACATAACTGAAATCAGTCGCTTCCTATAACCATCAATAAGCTTCTGACACCTCTCACCCGGAATTTTGGACCACTCTTCCTTTGCAAACAGCTCCAGGTCTCTCTTATTGGAAGGACACCTTTTCCCAACAGCAATTTTAAGATCTCTCCACAGGTGTTCAATGGGATTTAGATCTGGGCTCATTGCTGGCCACTTCAGAACTCTCCAGCGCTTCTTTGCCATCCATTTCTGAGTGCTTTTTGACGTATGTTTGGGGTCATTGTCCTGCTGGAAGACCCAGGATCTTGGACGCAAACCCAGCTTTCTGACACTGGGCCCTACAGTGCGACCCAAAATCCTTTGGTAATCCTCAGATTTCATGATGCCTTGCACACAGTCAAGGCACCCAGTGCCAGAGGCAGCAAAACAACCCCAAAACATCATTGAACCTCCACCATATTTTACCGTAGGTACTGTGTTTTGTTCTTTGTAGGCCTCATTCCGTTTTCGGTAAACAGTAGAATGATGTGCTTTACCGAAAAGCTCTATCTTGGTCTCATCTGTCCACAAGACGTTTTCCCAGAAGGCTTTTGGCTTACTCAAGTACATTTTGGCAAACTGTAGTCTTGCTTTTTTATGTCTCTGTGTCAGCAGTGGGGTCCTCCTGGGTCTCCTGCCATAGCGTTTCATTTCATTTAAATGTCGACGGATAGTTCGCGCTGACACTGATGCTCCCTGAGCCTGCAGGACAGCTTGAATGTCTTTGGAACATGTTTGGGGCTGCTTATCCACCATCCGGACTATTCTGCGTTGCAATCTTTCATCAATTTTCCTCATCCGTCCACGACCAGGGAGATTAGCTACAGTGCCATGGGTTGCAAACTTCTTGATAATGTTGCGCACTGTGGACAAAGGCAAATCTAGTTCTCTGGAGATGGACTTGTAACCTTGAGATTGTTGATATTTTGCCACAATTTTGGTTCTCAGGTCCTCAGACAGTTCTCGTCTCCTCTTTCTGTTGTCCATGCTTAGTGTGGCACAGACAGACACACAATGCAAAGGTTAAGTGAACGTCTCTCCTTTTTATCTGCTTTCAGGTGTGATTTCTATATTGCCCACACCTGTTACTTGCCCCAGGTGAGTTTACAGGAGCATCACATGCTTGTAACATTCTTATTTATCCGCAGTTGTGAAAGGGTGCCAATACTTTTGTCCAGCCCATTTTTGGAGGTTTGTGTGACATTATGTCGAATTTGCTTTCTTTCCTCCCTTTTTTTGTTTTGTCCCAATACACACAAAGGGAATAAACATGTGTATAG
Source organism: Staurois parvus (assembly GCF_062004578.1). Taxonomy (NCBI): domain Eukaryota; kingdom Metazoa; phylum Chordata; class Amphibia; order Anura; family Ranidae; genus Staurois; species Staurois parvus. Next base: position 965,445 of record NW_028318005.1, read on the forward strand.
CAAAACATGTGTTAATGCAATACGTTTCGTGAGAAATACATGATTTCCTGGAGAAATATCAAGGGTGCCAACAATTTCGGCCATGACTGTATACAACCTTGGTCCAGGCTGACAGACTTTAAGGTGTTTAGGGATCATATCCTGTATTCTGGCCTCAATTTTGCTATGCAATAAGAGTTTTAGCTGGGCTCTGGTGAGATCAAGAGCACAGTGGTTCAATAGTGCTAATGCTGGGTCACGCTCTAAAGAGGTGTTAACAAGAGTAGAGGCAATCTTGAAGACTTCGGCCCAAAATTGCCATGCAATCGGACACGTCCACCAACCTTTATTTTCTATTTTGTTCTATTCTATTCTTTTATTTTATTTTCTATTCTACTCTTCAATACAGCAATTTTAAAATTCGGATAATTCATTTTGTTATAATTTATTTTGGATTAGCTGAAATTCGTCACTATTGTGATTCAAAAATTCAGATACATCCGAATCTCTGAATAATGAAAACGTTGTGTGAATTATGATTTGTAACTAAACAAATTGCACATGTCTAGTTGGGGTTGGCTGATATGATCAATAATTTGCAATCCAGAGAAAGCAGCACAGACTGTAGATTACAATTTTGCTACAAGTTGCATCTAGGGGCAAACATCTCAATCCAGGAATGAGATCTTGACCCTTGACCTTTGACCCTCCTTGGCATTGTTGCCAACCCCTCCTGAAGTGAAATTTACTGACAGGACACCCAAAATTTACAAACCGCACCAATTTTTTCCTGACAAAAATCATGAAATTTACTGCTGACACTTTAAAAAAGTTAATAAAATGGCCGTTTTCAGTGCAAATATCAATATTTAAGCTACACATTTGTAGTTAATATTAGCAATTAGCTATTAGCAATGTGTTTAAGGTATAACAAAAGGCAAAAACATATTTCTCTATTTACACTAAGGTCAGGTTAATATAACCAGCACAGAGTCTGCAGGGTTCTTCCTTTACAGTGCAAGGGGAATCTGATGTGAAAGAGAACACTGTGGACTCTGATGTAAGGGGGAACGCTGTAGACTCTGGTGTAAAAGGAAACTTTGATGTAAGGGGTCGCTGGTCATCCAAGCTCCCTCCCCCTTTCACAAGAGTCCACAGTATTTCCCCTTTACATCACAGTACATAGAGTTCCCATTTACACCACAGTCCACAAAGTTCTCCCTGACATCAGAGTTTAGAGTTTCCCTTTACATTAGTCTCCGTAGAGTCCGCCCTTTCAGTGCACTGACAATAAAGACTCTGATATAAAAAGGAACTCTGCGGACACTGATTTATAGGGGAGCACTGGGAACTCTGATGTGTGGGGGGACTCTAGAGACCACAGACCTCCTTCCATAGACTTAGCACAGCTTCTCTGCATCTCTATAGCACATTCCCAACCAGGGGCGGACTGACCATTTGGAAGCTCGGGCACTGCCAGAGGGCCCAGGGTCAGTAGGGGGCCCCATGAGATGCCCCTGGTACCTTTTTCATAGGCTTTTTTGAGCTTGGGCAAGGACACAGGGGCCCCATGATCTCCTATTGCCCGGGGGCCCCATGAGTTGTCAGTCCGTCCCTGTTCCCAATATCACTGTGCTCCTATCTTTGCATTCCCCCATTCCCAATCCCAGTAGCACCGCTCCTCTGCATTCCCCCATTCCCAATTGCACTGCTCTTCTGCATTCAACCATAGTCAATTTAATCTCCAAAAAAGGAAAGTTTTCTTCACAGTGAGAGCTGTGAAAATGTGGAATAGACTCCCTAAAGAGTTGGTTCTAGCCAGCTCCATGGATTGATCCAAGGAATATCCGATTGCCTCTCGGGGGATCAGGAAGGAATTTTTTCCCCAGCAGGAGCAAATTGGTTCATGCTTTGCTGTTTTTTTTTGCCTTCTTCTGCATCAACTGCGGGTGTAGGATTATAACTTTTTTATTTTTTTTTTAATGGTTGAACTGGATGAACTTTTGTCTTTTTTGGCCAGTACAACTACAGTATATATCCTATCAGTGCCCTGTTAATATAGTTACCAGTAGTATGGTTATCCATTAAAAGACATACCCCCAGCAACAACCAAAAGCCTTAAATCATTCCTTCCTTTTGTACAAGCTCTGCCCTTACATCATGTATCAAGTACTGTTACAATACATGCAGTGACCCCCAGAAGCACCCCCGGCTTCCGTGTGACTCCCTGGACATGTATTGTCAGAATGCACTGACTTCCAGCAGCGCTCCTACGTAACTCCCAGCCCAGCTTCCTCTGATGTAGTTCAAAAAGGCTCCATTGCACCAAGCGGTGCCAAAGTGTCATGTCTGACCTCCCGCCCCTTCTCCGAGTCCGACTCTAATTCAAGCCTGCACGAGCCCAGATGGCTGTGGAACTGTGCATGTGCAGTTCTGAAGCCGACCTGAGGCCATACTTGAGGCAACCACTGTCTGTAACAGACACTTAAGAATAGTGTAAAAATCACATGATTTTTACAAACTGTAAAGTTACGAATGGTTAGCAACCCTGCTCCTTGGGAAAAAGGAAGATGAAAGAGTAACGGTACTACAAATGCCTGCAGGTACTAAACTCACATGATCCTTAGCGTTCATGAGAATAAAGTGTATGCAAAGTGAAGTCTGTTTTTTTTGTTCTGCGTGTGGATGTTTGTGTCTGTGTTACCCCTGGGGAGATTCATCCTCTTTATTTGTCCTGTCACTAGTACAGAAACTGATGGAAATTCCAAAATTGTAAGGTTGTCACAGAAGCAGAAACTGAGGATAAATGAGGAATTCTTTCAAAAAGAGGGTCTGTTTCACACCATTTACCTTTTTGGACTTTATTGAACTGTGACAAATTTACATTTCATTCAGGGTCCCTGTAAAGAAGCAGTGTTGACCTGCAGTAATGTCCAATGCATTTATGGAAAAATGCAGCATGTCTGCATTTTTCCACGCCACACTACACATCACATCAACGTGGTGATGTGAACATAGAAATCAATTGTCTTCTATGTGTCCTGTGTGGTGACTGGCATTGATTAGGTGCTGGAAAACACCAGTCACCATGCATAATGTGCTTAACCATTCCCTATGCCAGTGTTTCTCAACCTTTCTTCAGTCAAGGCACCCTTAAAAATTATGGGCAGTCCCGAGGCACCCTTTAAAATTATGAACAGTCTTGAGGCACCCCATTCTAAAATTCAAGACTGTCCATAATTTTAAAAGAGCACCCCATTCTTAATGTGAAAAGTTTTATATAACACAGCAACATCCACACATGTGGGACACTCAACATTAGAGGTGATTTATTCTTCCAAAGCAAATACACTTTTCTACACTGGTATGGAGTAGTATTCCAATATTTTTCTTCTCCCTCAATTTTTCTCCATCACTGATCTAATGTGACCCCAGCACTGATAGAGAGGGGCAGTTTAGGGTCAAACTAGGATGCTGTGCAGGCAGCTGACATCTTCCTTATCAACTGATGATGTCATTGGTTGTCAGGACGCCGGCGGATAGAAGGTCGTAATGGTGCACAATGAAAACCTGTGGCTTTGTGTAACTGAAAGGCAGGCTCATATACAAGTTTTGGGCAATTTTTAGACATTTTTCCAAGGCACCCCTAAAAGAACCTGAAGGCACCCCAGGGTGCCTGGGCACCCTGGTTGAGAAAGGCTGCCCTATGCTATCCAAAACTAAAAAAGTTTTGGCTTTATATGCTTTAATTAACGTGAAAAAAAGTATCATATGGCCTGATTGGTTTGCTTTAAAGAATGTTGCTCATTTGCATAGACTACTAGATTTTCAAAGCCCCCTTTTCCATGACAACTTATTAGACTCGCTAACTCACTACATGATAAACTAGGCTAGTGAAAATATTTCCAAAATCCTGATTTACACCCACGATTCAGCAATTCATGTTTTTTTTGGGATAATACACATTGGAGTTCTAGTGGGATATTTTAGGTACAGATTTAGGTACAGATTTGATTACATGGAGTCATTGTCAATGAATCTGCACACTTATTATTTTTTAATCAACTGTACAGGTGAAATATTGAAGTGCTCTTTTCCTTGGTGTTTATTTCCATCAGGCCATTGGAGGAGGTTAACCACTTTAATACCGGGCATTTTTACTTCATTCCTGCACAGGCCAATTTTAAGCTTTCAGCGCTGGTGCACTTTGAATGACAATTGCGCAGTCATGCAACACTGGACCCCAACTAAATTTTTAGCATTTTGTTCACACAACTAGAGTTTTCTTTTGGTGGTATTTTATCACCACTGAGTTTTTCTTTGTTTCTGTTATAAAATTGTTCTTCATAAATTTAGACCAAAATTTATTCTGCTACATTTCTTTGTTGAAAATAACCCAAATCAGTGTATATTATTTAGTCTGTAGGAAAGTTATCGAGTCCACAAACTATGAAATATATCTGAAAAACAATCAATCCTGATGTACTGATGTCATAGCTCATTTCTTGAGGCCCAAAAATGTCAGGACAGTACAGATATCCCCCAAATGACCCCTTTTTGGAAAGTAGACATTCTGAGGTATTTCATAAGAGGCATAGTGAGTTTTTTGAAGTTGTCATTTTTTTTACATACTGTCACCAGTGTATATATTACTGGTGTGGCGATGATCAGGAACACTGATTGGTGACAGTACGAACGAAAAAATACAATCACTTTTTTTAACATTTTTATTTATAAATTTTTTTTAAATGATTATTTTATAACACACTGTGACTAGAGTAATATAATGTTACCATAGTACTCTGAGGGGGATCAGTATTTTGTTTTAAACATTATGATTGCTTATAGCTAGTGTTGGGCTTGACTCGAACATCGGTCGCTCGTGTGTTTGGCAAACACACAAACAGTAAGGGCGTTCAGCAAGCTGTTCACCTTTCGTGCCCCACAATGCATTGAGCCCTGACGGTGCATTGTCATTGGCTAAAGCAATGCACCTGACCACAGGTTACAGCGCATAATGATGTCACAAGGGGGAAAGGGGAGTATTTAAGAACTGTCATCCCGGAGCAGCTGTCAGATGGCGGGAACCAGTGTTAAGAGTGGAAATTATTTTTTCTTTTTTCGGGTCGGCGGTGGTGGATTAATATTGGATCTATTTTGGGGGACTTTTTTAAATTTTTATTTTATATCAAGGACTTAGATTCAAAGATTCTCTACTGTAATTTTTTAATCTACACTTTTTTTTGTGAATGAGTAGCGGCAACATGTACCCCATAGTCATTCACATGGGGGGATGGGATCTCCAGATTTCAATAAGCCCCCCCCCCTCACAGGTCCCCACAACCACCAGCTACAATTGTGAGGAAGAGGCTCTTGTCCCCATCAACATGGGGACAGGGTGCTTTGGGGGGAGCCCCCCGCCCCACAGCACCACCCATGTTGAGGGCATGTGGTCTGGTATGGTTCAAGGGGGACGCTTGCTCATTCTCCCCCTTTCCTGACCTGACGGGCTGCATGCTCGGATAAGGGTCTGGTATGGATTTTGGGGGGTCCCCCATGCCGTGTTTAAAATAATTTTGGCGTGGGGGTTCCCCTCAAAATCTACACCAGACCTGAAAGACTTGGTATGGATGGGGGGACCCTACTCCTTTCTTTAAAAAAATATGTTTTAGTAGCCGTCCAATGCTAGCAATTCTTTTTAATTAAACATTAAATAATGTTTTCACTACTAATATACCGCATGACTTTATAAGAAAATTCATGCTGTATTTTAGTAGCTGTTAGTGAATTGTCCCTGTTAGAAGTTCACAGCTGAACTTTCGTTAGGTTTGAATGTTCGAATCCGAACCGAACAGGGGATTGTTTGGCCCATCACTACTTATAGCAATGAATTTCATTGCTATAAGCAAGCATTTTACTTGTTATTTTTTCGCAATTTTTTTTTTTTCACATACTGTCACCAGTGCAGTTGAGCGTCATCATATAGATGCTGTGGTGGTGATCAGAGACGCTAACTGGTGCGAGGAAATTGTTTTTTTTTTTACAATTTTATCAATTTTTTATTACATTTTAATTCTTTTTTTAATGATTTTTTTTATAACACACTGTGACAAGAGTAATATAATGTTACCATAGTAACATTGTACTAGTCTGGGGAAGTGATCAGTATTTTTTATTTTTACACATTATGATTGCTTATAGCAATGAATTTAATTGCTATAAACAGTTTACTGAATGAAATCGATTCATTTTGTTTTGTTGTCTTTGTGTGATTAGCTGTGACTGACCACAGCTAATCACATGACAGAGATGGGCTGTGATTAGCCCAGTCTGTACCATGTGATCACTGTAACCAATCACAGCTAGCAACACAATTGTAGACAATGGATGACATGAAAGGAAGCCATCCATACATTTGTCATGAGACCTGCTGTGATCGGTCACAGTGATCACATGGTAACAGCAATGGGCTGGTACACAGATCAGTCATCGACTGTGTCGGATGGACACAGCCGGGGACGGATCTCACTGCAGTTTGCCCTCGTGGTAAGTGATCTGGGAGGATGTCATATGACATCCATCTAGGTCAACGAAAGTCGCGCCCAGATGTTTTTTTACTATAAGCAAGATGGGAAGGGTTAAAGTGGTTGTACCCTTCTATAGTGTGTACTAAGTGTTATTTCTGACAGCTGTTTCTTTCCTCTTCTATCTGCATGAATAGCTTCTGACAAGTTTTTTTGACACCAAGAGAAAAAAGGTGATGGGGAGGGGATCTCCGGCAGATTTACAGGCTGAGCTTTGTTCCTGTGAGCTGTGTGAAGAGGGGTGTGTCCCTCCAATCAACTCTCAGAACTCTCCTCACTGAGCTCTGAAGAGTGTAATTTCAGCTCCCTGCCACCTTTTTTCTAAACTCTCTGACAAGTTTTATAAATTCAGCAATTTGAATGGCTGGAGAGAAGAGAAAACTGCAGCTAGACAGATACAACATGTGTAGGAGGATTTGTTTCATGTCTATGCATCACGTGAGGTCAGTTACTTCATTGAGTATATGGAAGGGTTTACAACCACTTTAAATATTCCTTTTTTTTAATAAAAGTTTATTGAACAATTTCAGCACTTACCAAAGTAGAGAGACAGTACAGAAAATTGGAGCTTGTCACAAGAATTGTGCAGTCAGTTGTATACACAATCATTGGGAAAGGACTTCAACAACCTTGTTAGTGTGATTTGTGGTGCGGTAGAGACCCATGCTGAATATTGATCCCTATGGAAGTCATGTGGTTGATCTGGGTGTGGATATGAAGCGATATGTATTCAGATATCTTGTAACCTAACAAGATGGACCCAGTAGGGATCTGGTTAGAGAGAGTAATAGAGAGATATGTGGTCAGATAGGACAAACAGGAAGGAGATGGTTGGGTGTTGAGTAGCCACCAAGAGGAGCCACCTAAACATCAATTTTTTTTAATGGTTCATAGTGTCACAGTTGGCTTCTGAAGTGGTCAGTGCTCATGTAGTGAGTTAAAATGCTTCAGACAGACACATATTCATCAAATATATCATGGCTGTCAGCATCTCCAATCATTGCAAGTACAGCTCATATCCTTTTTGCATACAGTATGTAGAATTTTGGATTGTAGGATTACACACATTGCTCATGTAACACCCTCTAGTGAGCTACTAGAATAGTGTAGTGTATTTAAGGTAAAATCATTGTGTATGACTCATTGTAACTGTGCGAGTCTGTGACTGAGGTTGGGTTTTTGCAGGTTAGCCAGATGACTTAACAAGTTGTGGCTCTATCACCTCCTCCTGACTCTGGAGGACCATGGAACCTTCCAGAAGTCAGTAAGCAGGAAGGGGTGGAGACCTAATCTGTATGTTCATGGGAGTCTGGTCAATCCGAGGTCTGAAGGCCCTGGTAGAGTGGTGGACTGGCCCATAAATATGGGCGAGTCAGGCTGACAGGGGAGTCGGGTGGAAGATGGAGTCCCTTTGGAGACTGTCGGTGCCTGGGACTGGTCCACTAGGTCTGGGGGGTGGCCTAGAGTTTGGGCTCAGGCTGGCTCAGGAAGATACATTCAGTGCAGCATGAATGGGATCGAGACTTGGAGCAAAGGGAGCAAAGTGGACAGAGTACTGTCAGCACACTCTGGGATCCACCAGGGAAAAGTTTCCACACGTAGCAAGCTTTCAAAGGACAGTGCTGGGTTCAATCCTTTATCCTTGTCCTGGGAGATCTTCTGAGCAGCCAGGAGGGCTGGTAGTGTCTGCAGGCTGTGGAGCTGTGAGCAGCTCTACAGACGGAAAGGACACATTTCTGCATGTAGTTACAAGAAGCTAAGCTGATTTTTGAGGGGCTGCTAGTTCCTCTCCCACAAAGGGCTGTTGCTACTGATCCTCAAAGACTGAAGGCTTTGAAGGAAAAGAACAGCCCAGGATCTGTTTTTTTGTACAAAAAAAAGGAAGTTGTCCCTCCTTCATTGATTCAAGCCAAACTAGGCATCCCATAATCCCTATTTCCCTATCCAAGTTATTTCCCCTAATAAAAATAACAAAACCAAGCCCACACACTGGTTACTGTCTCCTGGATGCATGAAGAATGGTTTGTGTGAAGAATACCTGTTGCCTGGCTGTGCAAAGCTTAGGGGTACCCACAACACAGAGGCCCTCACGAGGGTAACACTACACTCATTTGCTCATTTATATATAGTCCTAAATGAAATAGCATATGTATTTAAAATAAAATTCTTTAGACCTTTGAGACTTGTGATTTCTCCCAAGATCCCTGGCAGTGCTTACTCTCTTATCCTGCTTTGTTGATACCTAAATGATTGCATATGGATGGCTTTTATATTTATAAATAACATCCGCAAATGCAATTGTGAACTTAGGTCCGCCATGCATATGTAAACAGTGATTGCACCACAGAGGTGTGGTATTAACACGAATTTCAGATTGAGAGCAATTATTCCAGTCCAACAACTCATTTTTAACTCTAAACTCTGTCCTATGAATAATTGTAGGTAGTGTAGTTTGTTGCCATTTCAAAGGCATTTGCAATTTTAAATCTTGACATATTTAGTATTTAGTTACTTGATGCAACATAGTTTTTTTATATTTTACCAAACAATCGGGTACTATATTGTGTTTGTATAAAAATAATCCCCCTGCGCTCCACTGGTATGAACAAACACAACCCCAAATATATGCAAGCTGCTACCACCTATTCCCAATACCACAGGATGTTTGCACATGAAATGTCAAGCACTTTGTTATTGCACTTTATTGTGGATTTTACTTTTAACCAATATTCATACTCATACTGAGCACCTGTCACTTTCAGTTAGCGTGTGCAATGTCATTTTGTATTATTTCACTGTGTATATATTGTATTTTGGCATGATCTAGTCAGCAAACGCATGACCTGTTTTGCACTTTCAGCACTTGGCACTTATATATTTTTTGGGGGGAATATTTAGCACTAGTTATCTATACCTTTCAATACAGTGTGGTCACTTTATATGTATTTTTATATCATTGCACCTACTTATTTAGTTTTTCATGTGAAGCACTTCACCAATATTGTTTTTTTATATTGTGTTTGTGTGCACTGAAATTCATTTAAATGTATTTTTCCTGAAAATTTGATTTGATAGATGGCTGCTCAGATATCATGCCACATAAAAAATTGCAACAGTACTCCAGGGCCTTTGCTTTCACAAAATATAAAATGTTTCGGGATTCTAAGTCATTAGCAAAAAATACTGATTTTATTATGTATGTAAAAATGATCAAACTTACACTGGACGTGTTGATGCATTGGTATAAGGCTACCGTAGTGCTCCATGCAATTAACCCAAGTCTATTTGACAAATGTGTAGAAGGAGTGGGTACACTGTCACACATTTTTTGGTTTTGCCCGCAGATTATGGGGTATTGGGTCATGGTTCAAAAGGTATTGGAACAAATACTTATTGTTGTCCTGCTCCTAGATCCACTATTATTATTAATATTATTATTACATCGAGTTTATATAGCGCCAAAGGGTTTACTCAGCGCTGTACAATAGAGGGGGGGGGGGCAATACAAGAAACAGAACAGCAACAACAACAGTACACGAGGGGTTAGAGGGCCCTACTCTTTCGAGCTTACAATCTAGGATCTCTTAGGCCTACCCTTCAGGAGTATCCACAAACCAGGGGCGGACTGACCATTTGGGCACTGCCCGAGGGCCCGGGGTCAGTAGGAGGCCCCATGAGGTGCCCCTGGTACCTTTTTCATAGACTTTTTTGAGTTTGGGCAAGGACACGGGCCCCATGATCCCCTATTGCCCGGGGGCCCCCTGAGTTGTCAGTCCGCCCCTGCCACAAACCAACTAAATGGTTGGGAGTGCATATTTTGACAGCCGCCAGAAGGGTGATACCACGTTTTTGGAAATCAGCAGATGTACCCTCACAAAATCACCTTCTAAGAGCGATCTCTGAAATCAGGGAAATGGAACATCTTACAGCTTTCGTAGATGGACACTCTGGTATTTTCCACTCCATTTGGGGGGCATGGGATTACTCTCCTTTTGATAAATCCCCCCCCTCCCCTCCTCTACCCCCTCCTCTTCCCCCTCCTCTTATATAGTCTGGTCACTATATTATAAGCAATATGCAAACTACAATGATGCAAACTACTGTAGTTTATAGATGTGCAGGTTTGCAATGATTTATGTTCTTAAAGAGTACTGAATGACATGCTGTTCACGTATGTTCATGTTTTGATCTTGTTTTCTTCTAAGCTAATGATAGATTTCTGTCACTGCAACGTTTATACACAGCGTGTTATTGTTGAAATGTGTTCTGTTTATAAATTTGGGCTTTGGCCCTTAATAAAAGATTTACAATTAAAAAAAAAATTACACTGGACAGAAAGTGGTTAAAGCAGAACTTCACTCTCTCAGTCAACATTGACTATTTTGAATCCTTATGCTGCTAGCAATAGTAAATAAATAGGAAAGTATATCATATTTACTTGTTTTAAACTTTTTTACATTTCTCCAGTTATTTCCTGCTTTCCAGGTCTAGGAAAATGATGTCATACATCCCAGGAGTCTTCAGGAGAGGAGGAGGGGCTGTGACAGCTAAACACACCCTTCTGATTGCATGCCTGAGTTAAGGGCAGATGGATTCCAGGCAGTAAATGCTACCTGATTCATCTGCTCTTACTCAAGTTGGCCATGGCCAGGATTTCTGGGGGTGTGGGGGGGGGGGGGTCAAAGTGATTTATCAGCAAGATAAAGCATGGAGACATGAATGGATGAGTGAGTTTGTTTAAACATTACAAATGAATTAAATAGCATTTTTGGTTTGTGCTGCTCAGATTGAGTTTAGTTCGGCTTTAATATCTATTGATGGTTCATTCATACTGTTTTATACTGAACAAAGGCAATGTGAATTGATGGAGATTGTTGGAATTTCCCTGGAAGACGAATTAAACTATGCTGTGCCTCTGAATGCCTCCTGTCATCGCTATAAACACACTGAGAAGCCTGAAAGATAAACTAAGCAGTCATAAAAAAAGCAAACGAAACAAAACTGCAACTCGCAACGGCTATTTTAACCTGAAAGAACATCAGGCCAATTACACAGCACAATAATGCCTACATTGTACTGTATTTTCTCCTGACATAAAATAAATATTGAAATAAATCAGCAACAGGTATTAACCAATCCGATGAAATGCTGCACATACATTTCAAGAGCTTATCTCTTAATAAGAGATTGTAATGAGACATGCAGGAATTATGTAATTGCATTTAATGATATACTGTTCCATTATTCATGGAGGTTTTAAATTGCGTTTTTTGCAATGCTGATTAAATGGCAGGTTGATGGATAGTCCTCTGTGTGATTTGGTTCAAACACTTTGAGCTTGTGTTCATATTAAGGACACATGAACTTTGGTAGTATGGATCTCATCAGTGATAAGAAAAAAAATAATCTGAATTTATTTGTCTCTGCTCCTAAAGGAAATGCGTAGTGGTTTTAAGATATGTTCTTTCTTTTTCTTTTATTTCTAGAACACAAAAAACAAACAGTTTTTAAAAATATTTTTCTTTGTGTTTAAGTCAGGTAAATGTAGCCTTCTATCTTGCCAGCAGGTGGAACTCCAGTCAACTTCCACATCATTAGCATTGCATCCTTTTTATTTTTGTCCACAAAAATAAGAAATAAAGCATGATCAATATACTGTACATACAGAGATCAATCATTGGGTTACAAAGGAACATACACTCCATCAGTCATGGATGGTGATAGAACTGATAAACAAATACAACAATACTTCACCTCGTAGGACGAAGTAGCCAGACAGTCCATTTAAGAAATTAGCAATTAAATATTCAATCTTGAAGGAATATCAGACAGAAGTGTATCCAGCTTCACAGAAAGGGGAACACTAGTTAGTTGGAGTAAGCTGAGGGTGGCGTTGGGAGAACCGATTTCACATGTAGGCCTGTCAACTCCTGCCCAGAAAGCATTACTCATGTCGGCAGCAGAGATTAAGGGTACAGGCTAGGTACACCTCAGGGTTGGGTAGTAATAAAGAAAAAGTAATGGCTGACAGCATAGCACCAGATAAAACATCAGTGAGCTGAGCCAGGGGTTGGGGCCTGTCATTTGGGGACGGACCTCCACACACCATTGAGAAAGAGGAGTGAGACAGAGGGTACTGGAGGGGGGCTGTAGAAATGGAACGGGGAAGAGTGTGATGGGGGGAGGAGAGAGTGGGGGATAAGGAGGATGAGAGGGAGAGAAAGTAAGAAAAAAACGGACGCAAATGGAGAGGGGGGAAAGGGGTGGCACATCTTCCCTTACTCCCCCCTCATAGTCAGCGGATCATCTGTGCACCCTCATTACAAGTATAGGAGAGAGTCAGGAGGAGGCCAGGTGGGAAGTCTAATTGAGGCAGGGCAAATCAAATGACTAGGGAGTATAGGGGGTATTAGCAGTTTTGAGTTACAAAGCAGGGCAGTCTGAAGGCAAGGAGGGCAGTTTACCAGGTGAGAACATTCTGCAGTCATTTGGAAATGGGTCTAACAAGCCCATTTACTGAAAAATTTGGAAGGGGAGTCTTGAGCTATGCAAATCAATTCCTTGGCTATTTTGTGAAGATGGTTAAACCATTCCCAAATGGTGAGGGCATGAGGGGGGCCCCAGTGCATTGGGATGCACAGTTTTGCAGCGTTTACCTTATGCATGGCTAGGGACTTGAAGTAGACTTTATGCAGTAAAGAGGAGTTATGTAGGAGGAACAAAGCTGGTATATGATCTAGATTGTAGGTAGTCACATGGGAAATTATATGGTGAATCTCTGACCAGTAGGTTTGAAGGTGCAGGCATGACCACCAGATGTGCAGAAGTGTCCCACATTCTGTCTGACATCTCCAGCAGGTCTCTGGAACCTCCGGGCGGAATTTGTGTAGTAGTGCTGGGGTTCCGTACTAGTGAGCCTGAATTTTATACCTATTTTCTAGAGTGGAGACGTTTACCAATCCCTTGTGGATATTCAGGTGAATTTGTTCTCAGCCATTTGGGGAGTGGGATAATGTAAAATCTTTTTCTCACGCTGCACAGGCCTTGCTACGGTGGAAATGGTCCACCAAGAGCAGGGAGTGCATTGCAGAGATCAGATGACGTTAAGTCTGTTTTACTAAAAGGAAAGAGAAAGCTTTTTCACTGAAAAAAAAGAGAAAGGCAAACCACTATAGTACACTTGCGGGGTCACATGATTGTTAGAATATCCATTCCCATGCATAAGTGATCCCTGTTCCTATTTAGCAGTTTTGTGCATATCAAATCTCTAACAGAGGCTAGGAAGACCCAAAAACATAGGAGAAGATCACATTTGTTCATTTTAGGATTGTCACCACTTATCTGGTGTACATTCAGACACTGGAATATGCACTCCATCACAAAATACAGATTTTAGCAAATGCTCCGTTTCTACACTGTTTCCTGTACAAGCATATCAGTGCACTCTACACTGCAGGTCACATAGCAAATAGTGGGCTCAATTCACAAAATGGTATTTTCCACTTTAAGATCAAAAGTAACATACCTCGTAAAATTAAAAAAAAATTTTTTGCAATTCACTGAAAATGCTAATAAAACGAGGTATGTATTATTAAATTGAAATGTACGGTATTTATCTCATGAAACCATTTGGTATTTTATCCTATGACGTCATATCCAGTTGTTCTTTTGGCTGTACTTCTCTTGTGGATCACAGGAGTGCAGTTTGTTCTGCTTTCCTGTGACCCATTTTTAGCTGACAGCAGGCTAAAGCCCACTGTTGGCTGACGTCACTCAGCCAGTCCAGTCAAGGGAAAGATCCCAACTTTAAAGTCAGGATCCACCACAGAGTCTGGAGCGGCACCTGGTGCTGAGAGCCAGAGCCAGCAGCTCCCTCCACAGCCCAGTGCTCCAGTTAGCACAGGAGGTGGTGGGGGCAGAGCAGACAGTGGTGACTGACAGTGGCGGTAAAAATGCAGTGATCAGCTATCATGTGATCGCTGAGTTCTCACACTTAGAGCCGGAAGGGGACAGATGCAGCATCGGACCAATGCTGCATCAACTTAGGTAAGTATAATTTGGAGAGAAAAAAAAATCCACACTTCTCTTTATGAACCAATTACTTATTTAGCTGTCAGCAGTGTTCCCCTGCTGACAACTGAAGTGTAAACAACATAGTTGCCATCAGGTATCAGTAATTGGTACTGGTGAGTACAAAAAAAAATCAGTACTCTTACTCACTGTAAAAAAAAATGGTATAGGTGCATTACTAGACATACCTTCTAAGACCCTGCTGACTTGGTACCATCCACAGCCTAACTCTTCAATAAGGCACAGAAGTTGATTCCAGACCAATTTTCCTTTGGCTAATTGCCGAACAGAGGAAGTTTTTGCCAATATTTTGAAGTATAGGAAGAAAATGAGATTCTTAAGCCCTGTCTCTGTGAATAACTAAACATGGAAGAAGTGGGAAGGATTTAGCTAGGACTAAACTAACTAGCCTGAAACGAAAGGGAGGACAGAAGAAGATACCAAGTAACATTAATAAACTAGTTGGTGTGCCCCAAATAAAGACTAGTGCCCCAAATGATACATATCCCTGATGAAGATTCATGTTAAGAAACGCGTCAGTTTCTGCATGCAATGTACATGTTTATGTGTCCCACTGTGGTTTTGATCATTGACCATGGACCTATTTTTGCTATATTTTTAGAGTGATAATAAGCATTTATCATTTTATTTTTGTTTGATATCTGTTTGGTGCCCTTAAAATCCCAATTTTTTGCTATCCATCTATCCATTCAATTTAATGGATGTGAAATTATTCACAAAACCATTGGACTATCTATAGTTATCTCCTATATTACTTTGGTGTTACCATTTTTTTGTTGTATGCTCTCAAACATTTTTCCCAAATATTGCATGTGATGCTGAAAATGTCAATTCACTATCACCTTATGATTTATAGCATGCATTTATTTATTTCCTTTAGTGAAATGACTTTAACACTGTTTTATGAGGTATTTACGGAGAGTTTTTGCTTTTTGAGGTAAATACCGCATAAAGTGATAGTGAATTGACATTTTCACAATTCTGAAATGCTTATTATCACTTTAAAATCACTGTGCATCTAAAAATATAACAAAAATAGGTCCATGGTTAATTATCAAAACCACAGTGGGACACATAAACGTGTGCATTCATCTGCAGATGAATCAACAGAAAGATCGAAAATGAAACAATTTCTTTTTATCTTTCTATTTTAGGCTGAGCAATGTTGTTGATAAACATTGTCAGGCTGCTTTTTTTTTTTTCTACAGCTCCAAACTTGTTTACGCTTCAGCTGTCATCAGGGGAACCCCCTTACAGCTGAATGAGTCAATAGTTGTTAAAGACATGGCAGCCTTGTTCCTTAACCACGGGTAGTTGCTGGCTTTTTTGTTTTGTTTTTGCTGTCTTTTCTTTATGTACAATTCACCTGTCAGCCGGAGAATTCCGCTGACAGCTGAAACAACCAAGCCTGAAGGTATTGGTTTCAGGTATCGGAACATTTGCACAAGTACCGATCCTTAGTATCAGCATCAGTATTAACACCGGTATTGCTGCAACCCTAGCTATGTCAATACATAAAGGGGCGTTTGAAACAGAACAATGCCAATTAGGTATTTCTTCTATTGTGGCTTTCCTACAACTTTTCTCATTGCATTTGCCCGCTATGTGGTGCACCCAGGGGCGGACTGACCATTTGGAAACTCGGGACCTGCCTGAGGGCCCGGGGTCAGTAGGGGGCCCCATGAGATGCCCCTGGTACCTATTTCATAGGCTTTTTTGAGTTTGGGCAAGGACACAGGGACCCCATGATCCCCTATTGCCTGGGGGCCCCATGAGTTGTCAGTCCGCCCCTGGGTGCACCCCTACTTGCCATGTTGTGTAAGAGACAAACTGGGATCCCAGGAGGTAATGTAGAGTGCAAGTCCAGAGTCTGCAGAGTAACAATTTTTGTTTTGGGAAGTAGAGTATAAAAATCCTAGATTGTAAGCTCTAACGAGCAGGGCCCTCTGTTTCTTCTTGTACCAAATTGTATTGTAACTGTTGTCTACCTTCATTTTGTAAAGCGCTGCACAAACTGTTGGCGCTATATAAATCCTGTATAATAAAAATAATAATAATAATAAAAATAATGTCATCAATAAAAAGTAGATTTTTTTGCATACTTCATAAGATTTGTTTGTGATTTTCCTCCATATGAATTATCTCCTTTGTTTTGGGGAAATTTAGACTTTATTAACCCCTTCATTATAGAGGGTAAAACTAACCTTAATGCCCAGACTCAATTTTACAACTTTGACATGTGTTGGTAAAACTGTATATATCATCACAAAACTTTGTGTATCCAGGTGGCTTATATCTTGTCTATTTTAAGAAATAGGGCTTTTTTTAATGGTGAATTCTAATGAATATCTCCTATTTTTTTTTTCAAAGGAAGACTGGCCCAAAATAGTAAATATATATATATATATATATATATATAATTTTTTTTTTTTCTTTAGCTGTATATTTTTTGCTATTTTCATAACCTACCACCAAAGAATAACCCAAAATAGGTTTAACTGCTTATGAGCACACATGCGTATGTTGCATGTTGTTTGTACCCAAACTAGGGCCCAGATGCTATAGTGTATATTTTTCTTTTTTTATTCTACTTAAAACACACTGACACTAGCTGACACTGACACTAATTTTTTTTAAAAAAATATTTTTTTAAAAATCCTACCTAAAATATACCAACTGTGACCTTTGAACCAAACCGTTGACCCTGGACCTGACCTATGACTCTGGACTTGACCCTAACACTAACTCTGACTCTGACCTAGATCAAGCCTTTAGTCTTCAGTTACACTGAATTCAACTTTGAAATTGTGTGACTTCACTTGAATTAGCACAATTTCAAAGTCGGATGTCAGTCTGACTTCAGGTGCGACTTGGAAGACATCTGTATGACTTCATGCACAGATGTCTATGCAAGTCACACCTGAACTTGCAAAAAGTAGTGCATGAAATACTTTCAAAATTGGTGCGAATCGCACCGATATGACTGCTTCCATTGTGGACAATATGGTGCAACTTGTCATGTGATTTGAAACTATCAAATCACATGACAAGTTACGCCGCTGTGACCAGGGCTATTTTTTTCTTTACTTGTTAATTTATCTTTATTTTTTTTTACCCACATTTGTTTGTTTACATCTTTCTCCCCTGCAAGGAGAAAAATATACCATATATCTTTCTCCCCATTCAGGAGAGAATGAAAACACATGGGTGGGCTGTACGGTGACTGATCACTGTGATGGCCAGTCAGAGCCTATCACTGTGATCAGTTGACCATGAACCCGGAGATCCTGGTCCTGATCATTAGTACGAGACCCTGGCCTTTGGTGAGAGCCCATTCTCTGTGCTAGAAGTGCGTTGTGCGGCGCACTGCCATCACAAACACAAGAACACATATATGCAGCACCCAGGTTTAAAGCCCACTTCCAAACGCCACATATATGTGTTACTGTGACGGCATTGGGTTAAAGTCATAAATAAATATATTTGTTCCAAAACATGCAGAGGCAAAAAAGACTTTCTTATACTTCCTGTAATATGCAAAAGGATTAACACTGAGTGGTAATAGCTATTGGAGCTTAAATGTCAAAAGTTCAGAAGGATATTAACACATTAGTAAAACAGTTACATACTTAGGAACTTCTGCTGCCACACCTTGAGCACTCCGGTCACGCAGGTTCATAAGAATTCTAAATAAAAGCTGAAATCAAGAATCTAACTCTGATTTAGGTTTTAATTTCTCCTTTTATACTCTGTACTCAATGGTTCTTTTAACATTGTTGCTAGTACATAATCACCTAGTTAGGTTAATATGACACAATAAACTCTTTGGTATTATTGAGCGGAACGGGTTGTCAGGATGTCTGTCTTTCAATAACTATTCCAAAAGCCTCCTTTTGCCAATATGCATAAAGTGCTTTAGAGGATTTAATACATCGATGTTATCTAATTGTGACCTGTGTTTAGCAAGTTGGAACTGATTTTACCTTATTAAGCTCTCAGCTCTGATGCAAGCAGTCTTTGAAATAATCCTGAATTTTCTAACAGCAGGAAATGTATGACTGGCTAGAACAAACAAAGGGTAATTATATTTTAAGTGGATATGGGGTTTCACGTACTAATGTATTTTACAACATAAAATGAAAAAAATAAAATGAGAGAATTCTTATCATGACAAGTTGCTGGTAAGGGTACCTCTGCATTTCATACTTATTTAGAGTATTAACCTCCCTGGCGGTATGATTATTTCAGATTTTTGGTGCTGAAAGCGGTACAATTATTTTGCATGGAAATTTGGTGTTTTATATTGTAGGCCTGTAATTTTTAGGAATAACTCACTGAAATCTGTCCAAACAAGAGTCTAGTAATCCAGGGTATGTTAAAATTTGAAATGCGAAATCATAAATTATAATTTAATAAATAATCATAAAAAATAATAATATAATAATAATACATTTAATTCAATAATATAATCAAACCAAAAACACTGAAATTTGAAATAGAACGCCAAATTCGCACATCACTGATCTTAGTCGCAAAATCTTTTTCAGTGTCTGATGACAAATTTCCCCACGAATCATTATCACTTAATTCTGCAAGTAGTTCTAATTTACTATCGCTGTTCTCTAGCTGGTTTAAAACCGCTTTTGACCTAAAGGGACGCTTTTTGGACGCCATGGACATTTCTCAGTTTCCAGGCAGAAAGAACAGTAAAAATGCAGGCAGGGCACAGGACAAAGCACTAGGGACAAAATGTATGTGAAATGGTTTGATACAGTAATGTTATACTATGTGATTTTAGTGAATGTCACTTTTTGTCATTTTCAAATTTCCTGCCTTTCCGTCCCCCCGTACATCCCGCAGCTCGCAGGGGACGGAACTCAGATGACAAATCCGCCGGATTACATTGCCGGGGACACTGCAGGAGGGACATTGCGGGAGTGCAGGACAAGGTAAGTGATCGAGGGATCCTGGAGCAGCGCTGCATGGTACTCCTGAGTCTAGCTCTGGGTTACCGCTTGTGGTGCTGAAACTTTACCCCGAGCTACACTCGGGAATACCGCCAGGGAGGCTACACATGATAAAGTTCCAAACATCCTTGCAGATTTGCCATCAAGAGAATTAATCCAGAGAAAAAAAAATCACAAAATGACTCATCATTATTCAGGCCCCAGACGCAGGGTTTTATCAAAATTTAAGGTTAAGATGCATGTTGCAGTAGCAATGTCCATATATTTAATAATGTCTAATTTACAGCTGTAACAGTCTCCTGTCCCACAGCAGTAAATTTACAAAATTTATAAAGAAATTAGATTTTTTTTATTGGATATGTTTTTTATAGCAGAAAGTAAAACATGTTTTTTTTCCCCTGAAATATTCAGTCTTTTTATAATTAAAGCGATTCTAAAGGTTCTTTTTTTTTTTTAAACAATAAACATGTCTTTACTTACCTGTTGTGTGCAGTGGTTTTGCACAGAGCAGCCTAGATCCTTCTCTTCTCGGGTCCCCCGCAAGCTCTCCTGGCTCTCCTGTCTGTCAGGTTCCCCCACTGCACCTAAGGGGGCACCTGCTGCTCCGTGTGTTCATTTACACACGGAGTCACAACTTGGCCCCACCCCCTTTCCTCATTGTCTGACTGGCTGTGATTGACAGCAGCAGGAGCCAATGGCTCCTGCTTGCTGTCTCAGCCAATGAGGAGGCCGAGACCCAAGACAGCCGAGGCTGTCATTCACATCGCTGGATCAGGCTGGGGAGCTGCTGCACACAGAAGGTTTTTACCTTCATGCATAGAATGCATGAAAGTAAAAAAACCTTCAGTCTTTATAACCACTTTAAAAATTAAAAACCCCGGTGGTGATCAAACAGTGTTGCATGACCCTGCAGTTGCCATTTAAATAGCAAAAAAATGGCCTGGTCATGGAAAATCTTCCAGAGCTCAAGTGGTTAAGTGTGCCCATATTGTTCAAGGAAATATATATACTATATTGGCAAAAGTATTGGGACACCCCTCTTAATCATTGGATTCAGGCGTTCCAATCACCTCCATGTCCACAGGTGTATAACATCAAGCACCTAGGCATGCAGACTGCTTCTGCAAACATTTGTGAAAGAATGGGTCGCTCTCAGGAGCTCAGTGACTTCAAACGTGGTACCGTGATAGGTTGCCACCTGTGCAATAAGTCCATCTGTCATGTTTCCTTGCTACTAAACATTCCACGGTCAACTGTTAGTGGTATTGGAACAAAGTGGAAGCAACTGGGAACAATAGTAACTCAGCAACAAAGTGGTAGGCCACATAAAATGACAGAGCAGGGTCAGCGCATGCTGAAGTGCACAGTGAGCAGAAGTCACCAACTGTCTGCAGAGTCAAAGACCTCCAAACTTCAAGTGGCCTTCAGATTAGCACAACAACAGAGCTTCATGGAATGGGTTTCCACGGCTAAGCAGCTGCATCCAAGCCTTGTGTCACCAAGTGCAATGCAAAGCATCGGATGCAGTGGTGTAAAGCACGCCGCCACTGGACTCTAGTGTAGTGGGGATGTGTTCTCTGGAGTGACGAATCACACTTATCTGTCTGGCAATCTGATGGACGTGTCTGGGTTTGGAAGCAGGAGAATGGTACTTGCCTGGCTTCATTGTACCAAGTGTAAAGCTTGGTGGAGGGGGGATTATGGTGTGGGGTTGTTTTTCAGGGGTTGGGATTGGCCCCTTAGCTCCAGTGAAGGGAACTCTTAAGGAGTCAGCATACCAAGACATTTTGGACCATTTCATGTTACCAACTTTGTGGGAACAGTTTGGGGATGGCCCATTCCTGTTCCAACATGACTGCGCACCAGCGCACAGAGCAAGGTCCATAAAGACATGGATGAACAAATTTGGGGTGGAGGAACTTGACTGGCCTGATTAATTTACAAAAATGGGAGAGTGCAAAATCTGGTGCAGCTGTGCATGGCAGCCAATCAGCTTCTAACTTCAGCTTGTTCAATTAAGATTTGGAAAAAAAAACAAACCTGGAAGTGTATTGATTTCTATACAGAGCTGCTATATATGCTGTAACCTCTTTTGAGTTTTTTGATACATATTGAACCTGAAGGGTTTGGTGTTGTGGTTGCAGGAATTATCTGTGCTAGCATGAATGGCAAATAACAAATGCTGATAGGACCCCCAGACTTGGTGGCAAGAAGACTAAAGTATAGTTGCCTTTACCACTGGGGGCCAGTGCCAGAGATTGTTGACTTAATTATTGGTCTATTTACTTTACTATCCCTAATATGAACCACCAGGAACATAGGTGGGCACTGGCTTTTATTTCAGCCCCAATAGTAATCATTAACCCTGGGAGACTCATTCTTTTATTAACGCTAATGTCAGTAATAACATGCAAACAACTACCTGGCAAACCTGTTTAATGACCAATTAATCCACAGGGGCTCTTTTTTTTTTGTATGGCCATATTATGCATCAGTCATGTGGCAATGCTTCACTTTACACCTCCATGATGGTCAAGTGAAATCAAGCGGGGATGGGTGTGTGATTCAATGCACAGAAAGTAATCTTCTCTATTAAAGTGGAACTAAAGGCAAAGCTTTTCTTTTTGTTTTGGATAGAGGGGAGAGCAATTATTATCACTGTCTGTGCCCCTCCCCTGCTCCTGTTAGGGAGATTTACCTTCCTTATTTGTCCTGTTTATCATTATCATTAAAAGTGAAAGTAAATGGAAATTCCAAATTTTGGGTTGTCCCCAGAAAAGTAATAGAAAAGAAATCTTCCAATGGGGACATGAGTTCTGGTGACTTGGAAGTCCCCAAGAGATCCCCTTAATCTTACAGGGGTTATACCCTTCCTTACTCTACCCAAAAGGAAGAAAAAAATTCTCTATACTTCTACTTTAAGGTGGTGGTTGGGGGTCTGTGTGTCAATAAACAAAGGGTGTGAGAAGCTTTCAGGACTTCAACAGGCCCCTCCTGCTTATTTATGCTCTTGGTAATACAGCATGGAGAGACAATGCTGATGGAACAAAGATCTAGCTGTACAAAGAAGGAAATGCTATTGGTAGCTGGTATCTTTTTAAACTACTCATTTCATTGTTCGTTTTATAAATATATATTGTGAGTGTTAGGAATAGACATTTTACAGAAACTAAGTTATAATTTAAGTTTACGTGGCCTTTAAAGAAGTGAAGGTTTTGTTGGTGATATAGATTGGTAGAGATGGAAGCAGTAATTTGTGTTTATCTGTGGATAACCAGCCTTTTCTACTGCTGTGATGAAAACAGTTTTCCTCCCAAGAGTAACAGACAAGCTTGGGCACACTGCACAATGTCTTGCAGCTGCTTAACATTGGCTGGGAATGAGACAGCTGGGATCCAGAAAGACAGGGATGGTTAACATTGAAAATTGTT
Source organism: Staurois parvus (assembly GCF_062004578.1). Lineage (NCBI taxonomy): Eukaryota > Metazoa > Chordata > Amphibia > Anura > Ranidae > Staurois > Staurois parvus. The sequence goes on from NW_028318005.1 coordinate 988,497, forward strand.
TATATTGCATTGCATAGGAAATTACATGAAAAAAGGATATGACTGAATAAAACCATCCATCAATGTCAATGATATGGTCAAACTAAAAAGTGTATTTACTTAACAGAGAGCTGAAAGTTAATTTTCCTCTCCCTCTAGGAAGAGTGACGAAACAAACTAGACAGACAGATAAACCATTATTAGAATTGCCCAGGTTATTAGAACATTAAATGTCAAGTTAAAGAATCATTAAATGCACTTTACATACTTCCCAATGTATTTTAATAATAAAGCATAGACACTTATGTGACTCCTAAAACGCAATCTCCAACCCAAACATGGTCATATCATACTTATTTTGCCAAGGACAAACCCATTCTGAGATCCGTAAATCATGACCATTCAAACTGTAAATCTGATATGTACAAATATCAATGACTATGTTGTTCAGGCATGTATTGAAATGCATGCCTATATGAAATTATTTTTCTGTATTCTTTAATAATCATGCCCTGTTACCCTTGTCTTGAGATGGGAATAGTTGGGCTATAATGGATTTTCCTAAACCAATTAGGTATAGGTAAGTATTTGCAGAAATAATATTGTGGGAAGAATGGCAACACTTGAAGCCAAACCCAATGGAATAGGGTGTAAATGCAATGCTCACTTTTCCTACAAACAATAATATTCTTATTTCACCAACTTAAAATGTTCGAAAATTATCTCTTTGAACAGAATGATAGAAAATGTCTCTTTTTGAAAGGAACTGGAACCTGAGATTCAGAGCTTAGAATTTTGTGGAGAATTACAAGAATAATATACAAAAAGCCACTAATTTAGCATTCGGTTCTCTACTGTCACCTGCTCTAAAGCCTGAAATAACAAGCATTAGGTATGAGCAAATCTGCCTGGATTCATTTTTTGGGGGGTTCATCGAACCTGCATGATGTCTGCAAAACCTAAACATATAGTGTGTCTATAACCTTTTTTCTAGTTTGGGATGGAGTGGAGAAACGTTGGCACTGTCAAGTATTACAGCTATCTGGGGCTTCATTAGAGAAATTACCCCTCACTAACTATTCTGGTGAGTGGTTTTACCAGACAGGGAACTCAGGGAAAATCTGCAACAGGGAAACAGACAACAATGAAAAGCATTCCCATACCTAAAGCGGTAATTGCACAAGCACTTTATTTTAAAGATTGCTCATATGGCATAAATTGTATTTATTATATTGTGTGGCACTGTTTTATAGAGTTTTTACTACTCTTGCTAAATTCAACCTTCCAAGGGGTGTACTACCAAATATTAAACTGAGGATGCCAATAATGTTGTCTAGTTCATTTTTGGGGTTTTGTGTGGAATGTGTTAGATTTGGCTTTTTGTGTCTCCACTTTTTTGTGTCATACCAATACCAGACATAAACATGAGAATGCGTAAACATTTGTAATTTCAACAATTTTCTGGGTGAAGTGGTGAATTGCAGGACAGAAATACAGGAGTGCCAATATTGTTGACCATGGCTGTATGTTATGATACTTATAGAGAGTTCTACAAAGTTATAAAAAAAAAGTTACCCTCAATATGTTGAGAGTTGAAGGATAATAATAATCACCATAGTAATGATAATCATAATCAGAGCAATTATTGCTCTGATTATGATTGTCATTACTATGATGATTATATTCATAATCAACATAATCAGAATGAGTAATAGTAATTGATAAAACACAAATTAAAACACAAATAAAAGATAGAAAATGAAAAAAAATTAAATCTTCACAGCATGTCAGATCTTGGGGTGTACATATATATATATATATATATATATAAATGTAGAAAAAAGAATCCTTCTATTACATTCACAACAGTCCAAAAGCGAAACATATGAAAGTTTATATATCACAGTTTAAATATACTGAAGACCATACAAATACATTTTAAAAAATGATAATTCCTAGAGTGCACTACATGCATAGCTGTTGGTTGTTGAATATCATCAATAGTTTGCTCAAATCCATGTCAGACCTGAACTCAAATCCTATTCCTAACAAGCACCTTGAAAAATGTTGGAATCAAAGCTACCAGGCATACCCTTTCCAAAGCAGGTTAAGAGCTCATATTGATAAGGGCAACAGAGTGTAGCAGATTACAGAATTTATTGTGGAAAAGACAAATGGCAACTTACACACAAACAGCTAAAATCGCTTTTTATCAAAGTACAGCCTGATGTGGAGAAAGCACAGTACACAAGTGGCAACTCACATAGCAAAGGAGTATAAGCACATGTGAAGGTTGACAAAAAGGCATGATGCCTTGAAACACATAACTAGAGATGAGCGAATTGAACATGACGAAGTGGAATTCGTTCCGAAGATTTGGAAAAATTCTATTCGCAACGAATCCGAAGATTAGCAAACTTCGGATGCACGAATCGAATTTTCCCAAAAATGGCGGCGACATGTGTGGCGACAGGAGAAAATGGACAGAGAAGATGGGGCGGGGATCTCTGGGAAGGCGCGCAGACAAGGCGCGCTGACCCATAATGCATTCATGAGTCATGAATCATGACATGTGATCGCATTAGCCAATCAGCAGCCAGCCAGCCAGCCAGCACTGTGTAATGGTGGAGCTATAAATCGCGGCCATCTTAGAATTCTCCATTAGCCTCCGGTCATTCAAGAGAGACAGACCTCTGTGTATTGAGGGACAGAGTTAGGGCCACAGAGACTTTAGGGCCACAGAATCGTTACTCAGGGACACAGAATTGTTACTCAGGGACACAGAATTGTTACTCAGGGACACAGAATCGTTACTCAGGGACACAGAATCGTTACTCAGGGACACAGAATCGTTACTCAGGGACACAGAATTGTTACTCAGGGACACAGAATCGTTACTCAGGGACACAGAATCGTTACTCAGGGACACAGAATCGTTACTTAGGGCCACAGCTATCAAAGAATCGAAAATTTAAAGTGACATACACCATTTTTTTTTTTGGTGGCTGTCGTGCACAGTTGGTGCTGCAGTTTGCCGATTGTGCAAAATAAACTGACTTTCTGCTTCACAACCACTATTGTACGTTCAAAGAGTTAGATCCATTTACACGCCGGCTGGCGGTAATATTTTTTGGGTGATTAGTGCATTCCAGTGACACAAACGTACAGTTTCCAGCCAACGGCAAGCTGCAATTGACCGATTGTGTACAATAAACTGACTTTCTGCTTCACAACCACTATTGTACGTTCAAAGAGTTAGATCCATTTACACGCCGGGTGGCGGTAATATTTTTTGGGTGATTAGTGCATTCCAGTGACATAAACGTACAGTTTCCAGCCAACGGCAAGCTGCAATTGACCGATTGTGCTAAATAAACTGACTTTCTGCTTCACAACCACTATTGTACGTTCAAAGAGTTAAATCCATATACACGCCGGGTGGTGGTAATATTTTTTGGGTGATTAGTGCATTCCAGTGACATAAACGTACAGTTTCCAGCCAACGGCAAGCTGCAATTGACCGATTGTGCTAAATAAACTGACTTTCTGCTTCACAACCACTATTGTACGTTCAAAGAGTTAAATCCATATACACGCCGGGTGGCGGTAATATTTTTTGGGTGATTAGTGCATTCCAGTGACAAACGTACAGTTTCCAGCCAACGGCAAGCTGCAATTGACCGATTGTGTACAATAAACTGACTTTCTGCTTCACAACCACTATTGTACGTTCAAAGAGTTAGATCCATTTACACGCCGGGTGGCGGTAATATTTTTTGGGTGATTAGTGCATTCCAGTGACAGAAACGTACAGTTTCCAGCCAACGGCAAGCTGCAATTGACCGATTGTGCTAAATAAACTGACTTTCTGCTTCACAACCACTATTGTACGTTCAAAGAGTTAAATCCATATACACGCCGGGTGGCGGTAATATTTTTTGGGTGATTAGTGCATTCCAGTGACATAAACGTACAGTTTCCAGCCAACGGCAAGCTGCAATTGACCGATTGTGTACAATAAACTGACTTTCTGCTTCACAACCACTATTGTACGTTCAAAGAGTTAGATCCATTTACACGCCGGGTGGCGGTAATATTTTTTGGGTGATTAGTGCATTCCAGTGACATAAACGTACAGTTTCCAGCCAACGGCAAGCTGCAATTGACCGATTGTGTACAATAAACTGACTTTCTGCTTCACAACCACTATTGTACGTTCAAAGAGTTAGATCCATTTACACGCCGGTTGGCGGTAATATTTTTTGGGTGATTAGTGCATTCCAGTGACATAAACGTACAGTTTCCAGCCAACGGCAAGCTGCAATTGACCGATTGTGTACAATTAACTGACTTTCTGCTTCACAACCACTATTGTACGTTCAAAGAGTTAAATCCGGTTTTATTTTTGGGGTGCTTATTGAATTAAAGAGTATGTCAGACAACACGCAGAGGAGTGGCAGAGGAGGCAATGTTTCAGGAGCGAGCAGACATGGCAGCAGAGGAAGGGGTCGAGGCAGCACTAGTCGCAGCCAGAGGCCAGTGATCCCGGTGTCATCCAACGGTCGTGTCTCCACCGACAACCCTGCCGTCATCGATTGGTTGACTCGGTTGTCTTCCTCTTCCCAGGTCACCTCTGACACCTACAGCCAATGGTCGGTGGGTACGTCAGACACAACCGTTAGTTGGCATGGCCCGGGAGCAAGCCCACTGAAATCACGTGTCCTCGACCTGCCCCTGTCCTTTGGTGTTCCCTCACCAAGCGAAGTATCGCATGCTGTGGGCTCAGTCCCACTGTACAGTGAGGAAGAGCTAACAGAGGGCGGTCAGGAACGGGGGGAGACATCCGCCTCTTCAGCAGCCAGGCAAAGAAGTACTGGCGAGGAGAGTGGCTCGGTAGCCGGTCTAGAGACAGGTCTGTCTCCTGACCCACACGCAGCCGAGGGGGCTAGTAGTGACGCGGAGACCCTAATTGATGATGATGAGGCTGATCGCACTTGGCAGCCTCGTCGTCATCAGGCTATTGCTTCCGCATCATCAGGAGAAGAGGGTGCCAGCTTGCCAGCGAGCAAAACAGTCGGTGGGTTGCCCAGGAGGCAGCAGGGTCGCAGCAGTGTCAGTGGAGCCAAACGGCCACGGAGTAGAGCACCAGCTCCACTGCAGCCTACCACCACGGCCAGTAGTGGTGCCGGTGTGCACGGAGGAAGTAGCAGTCAGCCAGTGAGGAGTAGCGGGGGCAAAGTTTCCTACTCGGCGGTGTGGCAATTTTTCGTCAAGTCGCCCGAGGAAGTAAACGTAGCCGTATGTCGACTATGTGGCCAGAAAGTCAAGCGTGGCCAGGGGGCCAATGTTGGGACTACAGCGTTGCATCAGCATATGCAGCGTCGCCATTCGGTGGCCTGGGAAAACCGTGATAAAGATACGGCGGTTCTGCCTTCCCCAGCCCCCGCTCCATCACCCGCTCCGTTACTTGCTCCGTCACCCGACGTCAATCGCCCTCTATCAGCCAGTCAAGGCTCCAACACCTCTGCTGAGGTGAGTTGTCGCTCGTTGGCATCTTCCGCTCATTCAGATGCTCCTTCTCCTGCTACTCCTCTTCACGGATTCCGTCAGCAGTCTTTCTTGGAATCCGTTTCCAAGAGACAACAGTTTGCGAGCATGCACCCGACGGTGCAGAAGCTGAACGTCCTCCTGTCCAAGTTGCTGGTGCTGCAGTCCCTCCCTTTCCAAGTGGTGGACTCAGCACCTTTCCGAGAAATGATGGCTTGTGCCGCGCCGCGGTGGAGAGTGCCAAGCCGGCATTTCTTCGCCAAAAAGGCAGTGCCAGCCGTGCATTCACATGTAGAAGAGATGGTGGGCCAGTCTTTGAGCATGTCGGTCTCTGCCAAAGTGCACGGCAGCGCCGACGTGTGGAGCTGTAACTACGGTCAGGGACAGTACATGTCATTTACGACCCACTGGGTGAACGTGGTGCCGTCACAGCCGCACCAGCAACTTGGACAGGTCACGCCGCTTTTGCCTCCACGTTTGCACGTCCTTGGTCCAGCAAAGATGTCCGCCTCTACCACCTCTTCTTCCGCCGTGTCCTCAGCCGCCACCCCCCTGCCAAGTCCCATTACCCGACTGGCATATCACATGTGCAGGGCGCAACGGTGTCACGCTGTGCTGCACCTGGTATGCCTTGGCGAACGTAGTCAAACAGGGGAGGAACTTCTGAGTGTAATGAACAGAGAAATCGACAGATGGCTGTCTCCGCGCAAACTGAAAATCGGAACCATGTTGACCGACAACGGAAAGAACATGGTGTCTGCTCTGCGTCAAGGAAGGTTGTGCCATGCGCCATGCATGGCTCACGTGTTCAATCTGGTTGTCAAGCGGTTCCTAAAATCCACCATCCCACTGCAAGACATCCTTAAAATGTCACGTAAACTTTGCATGCATTTCAGCCATTCCTACACCGCAAAGCACACCCTCCTTGAGCTGCAGCGGCAGAACGGAATTCCACAGCATCGCCTGATCTGCGACGTTGCAACAAGGTGGAATTCAACCCTACATATGTTAGACCGCCTTTACGAACAGCGAAAGGCCATGTTATGATCCGCCAGGTGGTGCCTCAGGCTGCCAACTGACAGACCTACTCAGAGCGTGGGGTCTAAGCCCGGGCTGTGCTTTCACCAGAGCCCCTGATGGTGGGGATGGACTTGAAACAGTCCCGGGCCAGGTCACGACCTCCGAGCAGGCCCGCCAGTGGCTGAGGAGACCCTTGGGGACAGGTACCGGGAGAGCCAGATATGAAGAGGATGGCGGCCCCAGCAGGGTAGTAACGGATTGTGGGCCCGTGAGGGTAAGCGGGGTACAGAATCGGTAGGCGAGAGTAGACGGGTCACACGCAGGGTCAGCAGGGAGGTCAATCCGTAGAATGGTCAGGGCAATCCGGGTCAAACGCAGGAGCAGGCAGAATAGTCAGGACAATCCGGGTCAAACGCAGGAGCAGGCAGAGTAGTCAGGACAATCCGGGTCAAACGCAGGAGCAGGCAGAATAGTCAGGGTCAATCAGGGTCACAGGATAGGTGCAGGAACTCAGGATCACAGAAGACCTTGCGGCAATCTGTGACAGTGCAGGGCATCTTTAAATAGTGCGCCCTGCACTGTCATTGGCCGGCTAGGACGCGCCCCCGGCTGTCATTGGACGCCTGAGGCGCGCCCGCGGCTCCTACTGCGCATGCGCGGCGTCCTGTCAGCCGCGGCTCGCCGGGACCTAGTGCCCGTGTCCCGGCGCGATCCGCCGCCACTGCGCATGCGCGAGGGACGGAGCCGCGATCGCGGACCCTGGGGCCGTGGTCCCTGACATTGCCCCCCCCCAATGGGCACCCTCCGGGAGCCCCACTGATCTCTCCACCGCGGGTGAGCACGAAAAAACTCCCGGATGAGCCTGGGCGCGTGGACGTTCTGGGCGGGTTCCCATGAGTTCTCCTCAGGGCCATACCCCTTCCATTTTATCAGGAACTGTGTCTGGCCCCCCCTCCTTCGGCAACTGAGGATAGTCTCCACTTCAAATTCCTCCTGGTCACCTATAGTGATTGCCTCGGGAGGTCTGGATTCACGGTCCGGGAAGGGATCCGGTCCGGATGGCTTCAGGAGAGATACATGGAAGACAGGATGTATCTTGAAGGTCTGCGGAAGCTCGAGCTCGTAGGCCACCTCGTTAACCACTCGTTTTACCGGAAAGGGGCCGATGAACTTGGGTCCCAGCTTCCTTGAAGGACATAGCATCTTCAAGTTGGTCGTTGCCAGCCAAACCCGATCCCCTGGTTGAAGCAGCAATTCTCCTCTTCTCTTTCTGTCGAATGCCCTCTTACTGTCCTCTTGGGCTTTAGCGATGGCTTCCTGAATTGTCTTGTTATTGACAGAAAAGAAGTTCAAGATGTCTTGAGAAGCTGGTACCGGATTCTCAGGCATCAGATCAGGGAGGAATGTGGGATGATACCCATAATTGGAAAAGAACGGGGATTGACCCGTGGCTGAGTGACTCGAGTTGTTGTACGCGAATTCCGCGGAAGGCAGCAACGACAGCCAGTCGTCCTGAAGGTAGGATGTGTAGCACCGTAAGTACTGTTCCAGCGTCTGGTTTGTTCTTTCAGTTTGGCCGTTGGTCTGTGGATGGTAGGCGGATGAAAGCGACAGCTTGATTCCCAGCGATTTACATAAGGCGTTCCAGAACCTGGAGGTGAATTGGACCCCCCGATCTGATACTATATCTTCGGGAACACCATGAAGCCTAACCACTTCCTTGATGAAGATCCGTGCCGTTTCCGGTGCTGATGGGGTTTTCTCCAGGGGCACGAAATGTGCCATCTTTGAGAAGCGGTCAACGATCACCATTATTGCAGTGTAGCCCTGGGATGGTGGAAGTTCGACCACGAAATCCATGGCTATCATTTGCCAAGCCCGCTTGGGTATGGGTAATGGACGTAACAATCCCCATGCCCTGCTCCTGGAGGGCTTGTTCCTTTGACAGGTGGAACACGTTCGGACGTACTGCTCACAATCCTTGATCATGTCTGGCCACCAGAACGAGCGCCGTAGCAGATCCAGCATCTTCGTTACCCCGAAGTGGCCCACCATAGGATGGTCGTGGCAGTGCCCTAGGACCAGGGTTCGCACTTCTTCTGGGACCATGATCCGGTCTTCCTTCCAAATTAGCCCACCGTGGCTCTGGAGGGGTGATTCTGACGGAACTGGTAGTCCTACAGAAGCATCAAGAAGTCGAGAGCGAAGTACCGTTTGTAGAGCGAGGAAACTCCCAGAAGGTAAGATGGTGTCAGGTAGCACAGCGTCGTCGGGGTCCTCAAACATGCGGGACAGAGCGTCTGGCTTAGTGTTCTTAGTACCAGGTCGGTACGTTATATGGAATGAGAATCGAGAGAAGAAAAGCGCCCATCTCGCTTGGCGAGGTCTCAGTCGTTTTGCCGTTCTCAAATATTCAAGGTTTTTGTGATCTGTGAATATTAGGATTGGGTGTGTGGCTCCTTCCAGTAAATACCTCCATTCTTCAAGAGCAGTGTTAATGGCCAGGAGCTCCCGATCTCCAATGTCGTAGTTGCGTTCCGCTGGAGTCAACTTCCTGGAGAAGAACGCCACAGGGTGCAGAAGTTCCTTGGTACCATTCCTTTGGGACAAAACCGCCCCTACAGCATTTTCGGAGGCGTCCACTTCCAACACATATGGGAGAGAAGCATCTGGATGGCAGAGAATGGGAGCAGAGGTGAACAATTCTTTGAGCTTTTCGAAGGCTGTCTGCGCTTCGGGAGTCCACTTAAAGCGGACCCCTTGTTTCGTCAGTTGCGTGATCGGGGAGACCAGACCGGAGAAGTTCCTAATAAACTTCCTGTAAAAATTGGAAAAACCGATGAAACGCTGTACCCCCTTTTTGTCGGCGGGTATTGGCCAATCTAAGATCGCCGTGACTTTCTGGGGATCCATCGCGACCCCCGCGGAAGAGAGAACCAGTCCCAAGAATGTGGTTTCGTGCTGTTCAAAACAGCACTTTTCTGCCTTTGCGTATAGCCCGTGTTGACGCAACCGTTCTAATACCCGTATCACATGACCCCGATGAACCTCCAGTGAAGGAGAAAAAATTAAGATGTCATCCAAATAAACCACCACAAAAATATCAAGAAGGTCACGAAAAACATCATTGATGAAGTGCTGAAAGGTCGCCGGTGCATTACAGAGCCCAAACGGCATCACCAAGTACTCGTAGTGACCGAATCTCGTACGGAACGCCGTCTTCCACTCATCCCCCTCCCTGATACGGACAAGGTTATAGGCCCCCCGCAGGTCTAATTTAGTGAATATCGTTGCCGATCTCAATCTCTGGAGGAGCTCGGGGACTAGGGGTAAAGGATAACGATTCTTTACCGTTATTTTGTTCAGGTCACGGTAGTCTATGCAGGGTCGTAACGATTTGTCCTTCTTCTCTACGAAGAATAACCCGGCCCCGGCTGGGGATGTGGATGGACGAATAAATCCCTTCCGAAGGTTCTCATCAATGTATTCCCTCAGTACTCCTGATTCTGCTTCGGACAAGGGAAAGATACGGCCGAAAGAGATTTCAGATCCGGGTAGGAGGTCTATGGGGCAGTCGTAGGAACGGTGCGGAGGGAGAACGTCAGCTCCTCGCTTACTAAAGACGTCTAAGAAGTCATGGTAGGCCGGGGGAATAACCTGGGAAAGATCGGTGTCACCATCCAAGCACAGGAGGAACCGGGGGACCACGGATCCTGTGACGTGGCAGTGACTTAAACAGTAGGGTGAGCAAAATTGAACTGTTCCCTTTTCCCAGTCAATCTGGGGGTTATGGGCCCTCAGCCAAGGGAGGCTCAGAATGACTGGAAAAAGGGGGGATGCGATGGCATCCAAACGGAGGAACTCCTGGTGATGGTCTGCCATTGTGGTGAAAATGGGTGGTGTCTCCTGGTCCACCACCCCTGATTTTATACGAGACCCATCTGCCAAGAAGATGTTGAACCCCCTTTCTTTGGTCTGGAGAGGGATTTTTTGCCGGTGGGCAAAAGTCAGATCGATGAAGCAACTACAGGCTCCTGAGTCAACGATTGCGGTCACCAACAATGTTCCTCCGAGGAGCTGTAAAGACACAGGAATGGCCAGGTAACTCGACAGATCATCCCTTCCTGCGGGTAGAGAAAAAGAAACGGGCGTGGACTTACTCATTTTAGCAGGACAGGAGCGCACCTGATGACCAGCTTCCCCGCAGTACAGACATAGGTTCTGTGATAGTCTCCTTTGACGTTCCTCGACCGATAAGTGAGAACGGGCCAATCCCAGCTGCATGGGTTCCGGGTTGTCCCCTGTTTCCGTGCTTCGCGGATGGTTCCCTGGGGTTGGAGCTGTATCTCTGGAAGGAATCCATGCCACCCTTTGACCCTGACCGCTCCTTTCCAGCCGACGTTCCCTTAGTCTACGGTCAATTTGAATGGCCAACTCAATCAGTTTTTCCAGGGAGTCAGGTAGGCCTACTCGCGCTAGTTCGTCCTTGAGAGGCTCAGACAGCCCGATGCGGAACTGGTGGCATAAGGCCGCATCGTTCCATCTGGTGTCGCCCATGCAACGCCTAAAATCGGACGCGTATTCTTCGGCTGTCCGGCGGCCCTGCCGCAGGGAGTATAGAGTGGCTTCAGCGGAAGCAGCTCGCTGAGGGTCGTCATACAAGACGGCCATGGCCCGAAAGAATTCGGTCACGGATTCAAGATGGGGGTCGTGCTTCTCCATCAGACGGTGAGCCCAATCCTGGGGCTCATCCTGAAGGAGGGAGACTATAAACCCCACCTTCTCAGTGGTGAACGTGCGGGGTTGTAAGTCAAAGTATAGGGTGCAGGCATTCCGGAAGGCCCGGAAGCGGCTGCGATCACCACGGAATCGTTCCGGCAGAGGAACGCGGGGTTCAGGAGCTGGGGATGTGGCAACCGCTCCGGATACCGGGTTAGCGGGAGGTCCTGCAGGTGGAGGACTCTGAGCAGAGGGAGTCAGGGGGGCTATTGACTCCATGCGGTCCTCCAGTCGGGCGCAGCGACTGTGGAAGTTCTGAAAAGCCTGGGTCAAGGTGGCCAGGTGCTGACAAATATCCTCTAGGGACGCCGGTCCACTTCCTGGCTCTGTCATGGCCGCAAGGTACTGTTATGATCCGCCAGGTGGTGCCTCAGGCTGCCAACTGACAGACCTACTCAGAGCGTGGGGTCTAAGCCCGGGCTTTGCTTTCACCAGAGCCCCTGATGGTGGGGATGGACTTGAAACAGTCCCGGGCCAGGTCACGACCTCCGAGCAGGCCCGCCAGTGGCTGAGGAGACCCTTGGGGACAGGTACCGGGAGAGCCAGATATGAAGAGGATGGCGGCCCCAGCAGGGTAGTAACGGATTGTGGGCCCGTGAGGGTAAGCGGGGTACAGAATCGGTAGGCGAGAGTAGTCGGGTCACACGCAGGGTCAGCAGGGAGGTCAATCCGTAGAATGGTCAGGAAAATCCGGGTCAAACGCAGGAGCAGGCAGGTTAGTCAGGACAATCCGGGTCAAACGCAGGAGCAGGCAGAGTAGTCAGGACAATCCGGGTCAAACGCAGGAGCAGGCAGAATAGTCAGGGTCAATCAGGGTCACAGGATAGGTGCAGGAACTCAGGATCACAGAAGACCTTGCGGCAATCTGTGACAGTGCAGGGCATCTTTAAATAGTGCGCCCTGCACTGTCATTGGCCGGCTAGGACGCGCCCCCGGCTGTCATTGGACGCCTGAGGCGCGCCCGCGGCTCCTACTGCGCATGCGCGGCGTCCTGTCAGCCGCGGCTCGCCGGGACCTAGTGCCCGTGTCCCGGCGCGATCCGCCGCCACTGCGCATGCGCGAGGGACGGAACCGCGATCGCGGACCCTGGAGCCGTGGTCCCTGACAGGCCATCACCGATTTCCTGATGTTACAAGCGGATAAAGGTACTCCCCTGTGTAACTTAGATGTCAGCCATTGGCAGCTCATGCGTGACACCTGCCGCTTGCTCAGGCCCTTTGAGGAGGCCACGCTATTCGTGAGTCGGCAGGACTATGGGATGAACGACGTCATTCCTCTGTTGCACGTCCTGGAACAAATGCTGTTAACAATGGCTGGTCAGGGTGCGGTAAACGTGGCGCACAGATCTCAACGCCACATGACCCCTGTGGGGGCAGGACAGGAAGAAGAGGAGGAGGTAGAGGAGGACATTGGTGCTCAGGAATTATTGAGTGAAATGGGTGGTTTTTCCACTCAGCGGACAGGAGTGGAGGAGCAGGAGCATCTGGTAGAGGAGGAGGAGGAGACAGAGGACCCAGACGCACCGTGGCAGTATGCTGTGGAGATGGAGGCAGGGAGTCCCTCGCATTCCTTGGCACAAATGGCCCATAGTATGCTCGATTGCTTGCGTAGCGACAGCCGAATAATAACCATCAGACAGAGGGATGACTTTTGGCTGTCCACCTTGTTGGACCCTCGCTACCGTTCAAAAATGGTGGCCTTTTTCACACCTGCTGAGAGGGAGGCCAAAATAAAGTACTATAAAAACCACCTATGTAGTCAGTTGGTCTCTGCCTTTCTGCGCCAACGTCCATCCTCAGACACTGTGGGCCCTGTGCGCTCGCGTTCCGCTGCCATGGCAGCAGGGGAGGGGTGGGATGGTAGGAGCAGTGGCAGCTCCACCAGCAGCGGCTGCCTCAGTCTGCAGTCGATGATGAGTAGCTTTCTTCACCAGCGCAGTGAGGAAACTACTAACCAGCCGCAGCAGCAGCAGCATCAGGTGGACCTGGAGCAGGACCTCAAACAACAGGCTCGGGCCTACTTGGACAGCACCCTGCCAACCGAGGTAGACAATCCCCTTGACTACTGGGCAACGAAACTTGACCTTTGTCCCCAACTAGCTGAATTTGCCCTTGAAAGGCCGGCCAGTAGCGTGGCATCGGAGCGTGTGTTTAGTGCGGCAGGAGGTATTGTAACTCCGCGGAGGACACGACTGTCCACCCAAAGTGTGGAGAGACTCACGTTTGTAAAAATGAATCAGGCGTGGATTAGTCTGGATTTCAAACCACCAGTTCCTGACACAACTGACCTAATAACCTAGCCGTTCAGGCCGCTCCCTGAACATCTCGGGAATTGCTTTGTATATCTGTCGCCTTAGAGGCCGCTGTCTGAACAGCTCATGAATTGCTTTCTATATGTGTCGCCTTTGAGGCCGCTGGCTGGACAGCTGATGAATTGATTTGTATATATGTACTTATTGTCCGCTGTCCGGACAGCTCATGAATTACTTTTTGTATATAGCCTTCCAAACCACTCTCAGAATAAGTCATGATATTCATGCCCCTGTATAGCCTTATAGGCCAATGGTCAATCAAGTCATGATTGTTATAGTGTGTATAGCCTTATAGGCCGCTGTCTTTACAACTTTATAATTCCATGCAGTATATAGCCCTATCGGCCACTTTCTGGCATCCAGTTGCTGTAGCCCCCATCACCACACTGTGCCACGGGCCCCTGTACCGCCTTCTCATACTGCTGCCAGATCCATCCTCTGCCATGTGCGTCTTTGTCGTCTGCTCACCCTGCTGGGTTCCAGTTTTAAACCTAGGCCTGTGTATGGCTTCCGAATACTGCTGCCTCCACCGCCACCCTGCGCCATGTGCCTCTGTCGTCTGCTCACGCTGCTGACGGCTTCCGCTTTTTAACCGAGGCCTGTGTTTGGCTTCCGAATACTGCTGCATCCACCGCCACCCTGCGCCATGTGTCTCTGTCATCTGCTCACGCTGCTGACGGCTTCCGCTTTTTAACCGAGGCCTGTGTTTGGCTTCCGAATACTGCTGCATCCACCGCCACCCTGCGCCATGTGTCTCTGTCGTCTGCTCACGCTGCTGACGGCTTCCGCTTTTTAACCGAGGCCTGTGTTTGGCTTCCGAATACTGCTGCATCCACCGCCACCCTGCGCCATGTGTCTCTGTCGTCTGCTCACGCTGCTGACGGCTTCCGCTTTTTAACCTAGGCCTGTGTATGGCTTCCGAATACTGCTGCCTCCACCGCCACCCTGCGCCATGTGTCTCTGTCGTCTGCTCACGCTGCTGACGGCTTCCGCTTTTTAACCTAGGCCTGTGTATGGCTTCCGAATACTGCTGCCTCCACCGCCACCCTGCGCCATGTGCCACTTTCAGGTCTCCTTACACTGTTGGTGGGTTCCATTTTGTGATAGGGTGCTGTATGGCCTTCCATTGCTGCTGCCTCCACCGCCACCCTGCGCCATGTGCCTCTGTCATCTGCTCACGCTGCTGACGGCTTCCGCTTTTTAACCGAGGCCTGTGTTTGGCTTCCGAATACTGCTGCATCCACCGCCACCCTGCGCCATGTGTCTCTGTCGTCTGCTCACGCTGCTGACGGCTTCCGCTTTTTAACCTAGGCCTGTGTATGGCTTCCGAATACTGCTGCCTCCACCGCCACCCTGCGCCATGTGCCTCTGTCGTCTGCTCACGCTGCTGACGGCTTCCGCTTTTTAACCGAGGCCTGTGTATGGCTTCTGAATACTGCTGCCTCCGCCGCCACCCTGCGCCATGTGCCACTTTCAGGTCTCCTTACACTGTTGGTGGGTTCCATTTTGTGATAGGGTGCTGTATAGCCTTCCATTGCTGCTGCCACCACCGCCACCCTGTGCCATGTGCCTCTGTCGTCTGCTCACGCTGCTGACGGCTTCCGCTTTTTAACCGAGGCCTATGTTTGGCTTCCGAATACTGCTGCATCCACCGCCACCCTGCGCCATGTGTCTCTGTCGTCTGCTCACGCTGCTGACGGCTTCCGCTTTTTAACCTAGGCCTGTGTATGGCTTCCGAATACTGCTCCCTCCACCGCCACCCTGCGCCATGTGCCACTTTCAGGTCTCCTTACACTGTTGGTGGGTTCCATTTTGTGATAGAGTGCTGTATGGCCTTCCATTGCTGCTGCCTCCACCGCCACCCTGCGCCATGTGCCTCTGTCGTCTGCTCACGCTGCTGACGGCTTCCGCTTTTTAACCGAGGCCTATGTTTGGCTTCCGAATACTGCTGCATCCACCACCACCCTGCGCCATGTGTCTCTGTCGTCTGCTCATGCTGCTGACGGCTTCCGCTTTTTAACCTAGGCCTGTGTATGGCTTCCGAATACTGCTGCCTCCACCGCCACCCTGCGCCATGTGCCTCTGTCGTCTGCTTCCGCTTTTTAACCTAGGCCTGTGTATGGCCTTGAATTGAAGCTGCTTCTGCTCCGCCACTCTGCCATTGGACTCTTGATAGTCGTCTCCCCACGCTGCTGCTGGGGGGACTTTTTAACATAGGCCTCTGTATGGCCTTCAATTTTAGCTGCTTATGCTCCGCCACTCTGCCATGGGCCCCTGTACCGCCTCCTCATGCTGCTGCCAGGCCCGTAATCTGCCATGGGCCCCCGTACCGACTCCTCATGCTGCTGCCAGGCCCGTAATCTGTCATGGGCCCCTGTACCGCCTCCTCATGCTGCTGCCAGGTCCAGAGTGTGTCATGGGTCCCTGTACGGCCTCCCATTGCTGCTGTCTCCATCGCCACACTCTGCCATGTGCCACTTTCAGGTCTCCTCACACTGCTGGTGGGTTCCATTTTGTCATAGGGTGCTGTATGGCCTCCCATTGTTGCTGCCTCCACCGCCACACTGTGGCTCCACACTCTGGTTTTGGCCCCATGACTGCCCAAATGAGTGAAGTGTGCGGTGATTCTAAGATCGACGGCACTCATCTGCATGTCATACTGACTGACAGTATTATTTCTCTTCCCCAGCAGACTCCAAGGGCATTTAAATTAAAGGTACAGTGTTCTGCACTAATATAAAGGCTCTCTGAAGCCTAGAAACACCCTTTTTATAAGTTAAATTCGCAGCGAATATATTCGGCACGAAGCGAATTTAATCGGCGAATTCGGCGAATCAGCCGAACCAAATTTTTGAATAATTCGCTCATCTCTACACATAACCACGCCCCTTTAATGACCCTCCCTATGGTACATAACTTCCTGCTCGTCATGTGGTCTATGGAGTCCCTTGCCTTCCTGATTCTTTGCTTCTGCCTGGTTTCCCTGACACTGCAGAGCCTGTGGTGGTGATGAGTACATACTCTTTTACTATGTGAGTTGCCAGTTGTGTGATGGGTTTTCCTATTATTAATGCTTCACTTAGTTTTGGCAGTCTCTCTATACAGCAGCTGCCTCTTTGTCCCTCCCCCAAGACTGATACCATCAGTGAGCCTTGCTTTACTGAGGAACTCATCACATTAGGCTGTACATTGATGAAAAGTGATTCTAACTGTTTTTGAGTACGTTGCCATTTGTATTTTGCACAATAAATTCTGTAATTTGCTACACTTAGTTGCACCCTCTGCCGTCCTTAACTGTCACTTCAGAGATCTCTTCAGTCTCCAAGAGGTGCTGCATAGATGTGCACTGTCAGCCTTCGGATGTACCACAAGGACTGATATGGACTTTTTGCAGAGTTTCCTAGGTACTCACACATATACAGTTGTGACCAAAATTATTCAACCCCCACTGAAATTGAGTGTTTTGGCCAGTTTGACATTGCTTTTGATCATTCAGTCATCTTGCTTACATTTACATTAAAGAGGCACTTGTAGGTCAGACAAATATAACATAACAGTTATAATGAAATAACCACAAATGTCTTTTCTGTGCTCACAGCATTATCAGTTTTATTCAACCCCCAAGTGACATTCAATCTTAGTACTTAGTACAGCATCCTTTTACAGTTATAACAGCTTTTAAACGTGAAGCATAGCTTGACACAAGTGTCTTGCAGCGATCTACGGGTATCTTCGCCCATTCTTCATGGGCAAAGGCCTCCAGTTCAGTCACATTCTTAGGCTTGCGCACTGCAACTGCTTTCTTTAAGTCCCACCAGAGGTTCTCAATCGGATTTAAGTCTGGTGACTGCGATGGCCACTCCAAAATGTTCCAGCCTTTCCTCTGCAACCATGCTCTAGTGGACTTGGAGGTATGCTTGGGATCATTGTCCTGTTGAAAGGTCCAACGTCTCCCAAGCCTCAGGTGTGTGACGGACTGCATCACGTTTCCATCCAATATCTCCTGGTACTGAAGAGAATTCATGGTACCTTGCACACGCTGAAGCTTCCCTGTACCTGCAGAAGCAAAACAGCCCCAAAGCATGATTGACCCTCCACCATGCTTCACAGTAGGCAAGGTGTTCTTTTCATCATAGGCCTTGTTCTTCCTCCTCCAAACATAGCGTTGATCCATGGGCCCAAACAGTTCTAATTTTGTTTCATCAGTCCACAGAACACTATCCCACAACTTTTGTGGTTTGTCCACATGGCTTTTGGCATACTGCAGTCGACTCTTCTTATTCTTTGGAGACAGCAAGGGGGTACGCCTGGGAGTTCTGGCACGGAGGCCTTCATTACGCAGTGTGCGTCTTATTGTCTGGGCTGAAACTTCTGTACCCACATCTGACAAATCTTTTCTCAGTTCCTCAGCAGTCACACGGGGACTTCTCTCCACTCTACGCTTCAGGTAGCGCACAGCAGTCGAAGTCAGCATCTTCTTTCTGCCACGACCAGGTAGCGTTTCAACAGTGCCCTTTGCCTTGAATTTGCGAATGATGCTTCCTAAGGTGTCTCTTGGTATGTTTAACATCTTTGCAATCTTCTTATAGCCATTGCCCTTCCTGTGAAGAGAAATCACCTCTTCTCTTGTCTTCCTGGACCATTCTCTTGCCTTCACCATGTTTGTAACCACACCAGTAAATGTCTAGAAGGAGCTGAGTATCACAGTCATTTTAAAGCTGCCTAATTGGTGCTTATTATGCTTGATTGCTGCTCGGTGACATCCACAGGTGTTTTCAATACCTGATGGAAAGCACCTGTATGAACCTCTGTTCTTCAGAGTGGTAGTCTTTAAGGGGTTGAATAATTGTGGCAATGAAGAAACCACATAAGAACCATTTACTACTGTATTACATAAACAATTGATGTCATTTTAGTTGCATTTGGGTAGTTACAACGTCCTTGTAGGATTTGATTCTGAATACAATTCCAAATGTACACTATAGTCCCTAAACCCCTTTACAGCATTGGGGGTTGAATAATTTTGGTCACAACTGTAGTCCACATTATACTTTTGCGCCATAATTCCAAAAGCTCATATTGTCCCAGACTGCCCATGAACTAGCCTTTGGGTGTTCAAACTGGCAGGGGAGTCTACTTAGTCATAGGAAGAACTTACTGCGGGGAGGGGGTTAAAATTGCTGCTTGTACAGACATGTGCAAATATATTTTCTAGACCAGCCTTTCTCAACCAGGATGCCCAGGCACCCTGGGGTGCCTTGCAGCTTCTAAAGGGGTGCCTTGGCAATATGTCTAAAAATTCCACAAAACTTGTATACAAGCCAGTGGGTGGAACAAGCCTGCCTTTTAGTTACACAAAGCCACATGTTTTCATTGTGCACCATTACGACCTTCTAGCCGCCGGCGTCCTGACAGCCAATTACATCATCAGCTGATAAGGAGGATTTCAGCTGCCTGCACAGCATCCTAGTTTGACCCTCCCCTGGCCCTTCTTCATCAGTGCTGGGGTCACATTAGCTCAATGATGGAGAAAACTGAGGGAGAAAAAAAAAACACTCAGTACCAGTGTGCAAAAGGTATTTGCCTTGGAAGAATAAATCACCTCTAATGTTTGGTGTCCTACATGTGTGGATGTTGCTGCGTTATATAAAACTATTAGAATAGTTTTCCACATTTTAGAATGGGGTGCCCTTTTAAAATTATGGACAGTCTTGAGGCACCCCATATCAGAATGGGGTGCCTCAAGACTGTCCATAATTATAAAGGGTGACTCGGGACTGTCCACAATTTTAAAGGGTGCCTTGACTAAAAAAAGGTTGAGAAACACTACTCTAGGCAGTACAGTAGAAACAGTCACTTGGTGGAACTTGTATGGCTTTTCAGTAGTTTGGTTTTTACTATTGATTTCTTTGCTGCTAAAAATAACTTTGCACTCTTTACTACTTATATGCTAACCAAAAACAACTAAACGCAACTATGCTGACTTGTTGAAGGGGAGACGGCAAGTGTGTGTATTACAGAGTATTGATAAAACTCATTGGTTGTTCAGTGGTGGTCATACCTTTGTGCAAGATTCCACATGCAGACGTCAGATAATGCAACCCAAGAAGAGCCATGTTCTGATGGCAGACACTATAGAAGTAAAGTAAGATCCTGTTCTGCCTAAGTATCTTCTACTTTATCCCTCTTTTTACAACTATACTGTTTTCCTAATCTTGTGTCATGTGCCAGAACCCTTGACTATGTTTTGAGCACAGATGAGAAGAAGGGGTCTGGTTGTGGCATAATCAAAGAGTGGAGGCTCTGGATAGCTGGATAGTTGTTAGTTTGCCACCCTCCCCCCCAACATCAGCCTAGTTATGGTGTACAGGACAAAAACAAAAATTCCTAGTTCACTTACCAGCCATCCAAATTGGCCCTGTCTAACAGTTCATGTTCAAAACAAGGGGTTTGGTCACACTCATTTTCAAATATATGAGTAAGCTGCAGTGTCCTCATCAAGGCACCCCAATGTACTGCAATCCTAACTTAATAATTTAAGAGTCTCCCAAGTAGGAGCACCTATGCCGTGTCAAGGCACCTCAATATACTGCAGTCCTAACTCTAAAAA
The DNA here is from genome assembly GCF_062004578.1 of Staurois parvus. Lineage (NCBI taxonomy): Eukaryota > Metazoa > Chordata > Amphibia > Anura > Ranidae > Staurois > Staurois parvus. The sequence continues at coordinate 1,008,743 of NW_028318005.1, forward strand.
AATGGTGGACAGATGTTACATTTTATATCAGTTCTCTTGTAGTCTCCTGTTGGTCAAATAGATGAGGACTCTGGAGTTCATTCAAAGCCATAATCCAAGAAGATCCTGAGTCTGTTGGCCAACAAAGCCTTGACTGACTTGTTAAATTTGCTCTTCATACTATTCACTTTAAGATAACGGATATAGAGAATGGCAAATGCCCAACTTTCTTTGTTTTGTAAATGGGTTTTAACAGACTTAAAAAAAATCGATCAAAATAAATATATAAATAAATAAACAAACTTCACAATGATCACATAAACATCTATTGGAAAGGCATGCACATTTCTCTTTGATTTAGGAATTTTGCATCTCTTGTCAATTTGTTCACATGATATCTAGAATAACTTTCCTTATAAAAACCATCTGGAGTTTGGAGGTTATACAGATCAGCTAAATTGGCCTGCTAAACTACAATTACCCTAACATAGACTTTTTATGAAACAAAAGACTGCTAATTATTATCCAAGAGATTAAGGCAGTGTCTTTGATAAGAGTTTGTGGCCAGACTGAACATATTGTATCAAATAGCTCTGCAGGCGAAAAAAACTGAAAAGCAAGTTTACTAGTTGGGTTAGAAATGAGTGCTGACCCATGTCAGAAAAAAAAAAAACCAGATCAGAAATGTATAAAAAAAGTTTAAAAGAAGTTAATATAATATACCTTCCTATCTATTTATTAATGATAGGAGCATAAGGATTAAATATACACTGTTGTTAATGTTGATGGAGAGGCTTTAGTTTCACTTTATACATCAAAAGTGGTTATAGGGACTGTGGGATATTTGGATTATTAATAGAAATTTCTATTTCTATCCAGAGCTTCACAGTAACTTTGTAAAATAAATTAAATAGCAGAAATATGTAAAAATACTAGTTTACAGTGTCTGATCTGCACAGTGTCTCCCCTCTCTGGTGCTCCCGCCGTACTTTGCAATCAGGTATATGTGCTTGGGTTTGCCAATTCCAGAGCTTGACCATTTTTCTCAATATCAAGCTCCAGAAAATTTACACAATTTCATGAGTTCATAATAGGAGAGCTAGGAAAGAGGAGAAATGAACCAGATCTGAGGTTGACTGTGCAATGTAAAATGGACTTTATGCATACTTGTGTCTATTCCGGTTGCAAAATTGTTGTGGTGGCAGAGGAACTTCAGTTATATGTTGACTCCTTTGAGTAGGATGGTGTGGAGGCTTTAACATTCATAGTGAGATTAGAACACAAATTTCAAAATTACATAAATAGAAAATGTGGGTCTAAATGCTAACTTGTATATAGGGGTTGATTTACTAAAGGTGAATAGGCTGTTCACTTAGGAAAGGAATTTGCCCTAAAACTTAGTGAATAAGGCAATGTGCTCTGCTGACTTCCATCATCTGATCATGTGCAAGCAAAGATGCTGCTTTTTTCATTTCCTTTCGTGTTATTGGGTATTCTTTGACAAGAGAAAGTTTATCACATTAACAAAACGAATTCCCTTACAAAGTGCAACTTCACTTGGCAAATCAACAGCCTATGGCCCCATAGTAGATCAAAATCATAGTCTACAATACTCAAGCTGCCGAACATGCCAAATATAATTTTGTACAGACACTTTTAAATTTGTGGTGGAGTTTTCTTTTGTAACCTTCTTTTTCCTTAAAGATCTTCTTCACTTGTGTGATAAAGCATGCCCATTGTGTACCAAAAACAAGTCCAAACACTGATTCTGAACAGTTTCTGGGACAAGGGAACACATTGTAGCATTAGCTTGTATATGGCCTGATCATTATACCTTTTTGTGTGTGTCTTACCAGCATCTTCAGTTGATATTTAGCTGCTGGCTTATTGAGCAGGTGCCATTTCATGGATCATACTTATGAAGTGATAAAATACCACTACTAAGCATTTATCACACCTAAAGCTATGCTTAGATCCCCTTTTTTTATTGATCTGGCTTTCTCCAACCGAGATATGTGACATGATGTTGTGTCTGCCTCATATGTACCAAGTGGTCTGTCTTACCACTCACCTATAAAGCCAACTATAAGCACAAAACAATCAAGATAAAGATATAAAATACAATAAACCACCTAAGAATCCAACATGGTGACACTGTTACATTTTTTGATTTAGCAGAAGAGACATGTGAGTGGTTTCTTTGATCTACAGGTGAAACTCAAAAACTTAGAATATTGTGCAAAAGTTCATTGATTTCAGTAACGCAACTTAACCATTAGCCGCCCGGCCAATGGCCATTTGGCGGCTTGAAAAGCGCTGCAGCTGTCCGGGTGCACGCCATTTGGCGTGCTCCCACACATGCGCGGTTTGCGCGGTTGCAGAGCGACGCAGCAGTGCGATCTGTCACCGCCCGTGCACCTCGGACACGGCCGATGACAGATCCGGGTACCGGCTCCCGTTGCCGATACCATGTGACCTGCTGTGACCAGTCACAGCAGGTCACATGACAGTTGTATACAATGGATGGCTTCATTCATGATGCCATCCATTGTATACTAGTGCCTAGCTGTGATTTTTTTAATTTTTTAATTTTCCGAAAAATTATGACAAAAAAATACAACTTCAAAAAACTCGCCATGCCTCTTATGAAGTACGTCGGACTGTCTACTCTGCAAAAAGGGGTCATTTGGGGGATATCTGTACTGTTCTGACATTCTTGGACCTCAAGATATTAGATTGGCTGTCAGTACTTCAGGATTGATCAATATTCAGATCTATACCATAGTTTGTGAACTCTATAACTTTCCTACAAACTAAAAAATACATCCTAATTTGGGTTATTTTCACCAAAGACATGTAGCAGAATACATCTCGGCCTAAATTTATGAAGAACAATTATTTATTTGTAAACTTTTATAACAGAAACAAATAAAAATGTGTTTTTTTTTCAAAATTTTTGGTCTTTTTTTGTTAATTTAGCAAAAAATAAAAACCCCAGCGGTGATTAAATACCACCAAAAGAAAGCTCTAGTTGTGTGAAGAAAATGATCAAATTTTAGTTTGGGTACAATGTTGTATGACCGCGCAATTGTCATTCAAAGTGTGAGAGCGCTGAAACCTGAAAACTGGCCTGGGCAGGAAGGTGTAAAATTGCACGGTATTGAAACGGTTAAAAGGTGAAACTAATATATGAGATAGACTCATTACATGCAAAGCAAGATAGTTCAAGCCGTGATTTGTCATAATTGTGATGATTATGGCTTACAGCTCATGAAAACCCAAATCCACAATCTCAGAAAATTAGAATATTGTGAAACAGTGCAATATTCTCGGCTCAAAGTGTCCCACTCTAATCAGCTAATTAAGCCATAACACCTGCAAAGGGTTCCTGAGCCTTTAAATGGTCTCTCAGTCTGGTTCAGTAGGAATCGCAATCATGGGAAAGACTGCTGACCTGACAGTAGTGCAGAAAACCATCATTGACACCCTCCATAAGGAGGGAAAGCCTCAAAAGGTAATTGCAAAAGAAGTTGGATGTTCCCAAAGTGCTGTATCAAAGCACATTAATAGAAAATTATGTGGAAGGGAAAAGTGTGGAAGAAAAAGGTGCACAAGCAGCAGGGATGACCGCAGCCTGGAGAGGATTGTCAGGAAAAAGCCATTCAAAAGTGTTGGGGACTTTCACAAGGAGTGGACTGAGGCTGGAGTCAGTGCATCAAGAGCCACCACACACACAGACGGATCTTGAACATGGGCTTCAAATGTCGTATTCCTCTTGTCAAGCCGCTCCTGAACAACAAACAACGTCAGAATCTGGGCTAAGGAAAAACAGACCTGGTCTGTTGCTCAGTGGTCCAAAGTCCATGGGGCATTGTCAAGAGAAAGATGTGAGACATGAGACTGAACAATGCAGAAGAGCTGAAGGCCGCTATTGAAGCATCCTGGTCTTCCATAACACCTCAGCAGTGCCACAGGCTGATAGTTTCCATGCCACGCCGCATTGTCCCCACCAGTTCAGGCTGAAGGGGTTAACTGTACCTTGTCTCCACCCACCAGGGGTTACTAACAAGCAAAGGGCGCTCAAGAGACTTGAATGCTGGCTGCATTGAACTGGTTCTCATAAAAGGTGAAGAATTGTAGAATTGTAACCTGAAAAAAAGAAAAACTTCCACCCACCACTCCTGTCCTAAAGTGTAACTCTACGTTTGTTGAGAAAAATAGTTCCCTCTGAGCGATCAATGTACATTGCAAGGATTTTAACAATCTTTGTAGCCCTACTTTTTTCTGTTCAGAAGTAAAATCTTTTTGTTTCACCAAGTCCTTTCCAGATTGATTTCTAAATGTGAGGGCCTGTGTTCATTATACATTCCTGGCACACGTTAAGTGTTTTAAGGGGAAGGTTACAGTGTTTGCACCCCTTTAGAAGTCGTTAACCGTTATCTCAGCGAAATTGAAATTTTGCAGGGGATGTCTAAAATTTTACTTGCAGCTTAGCACAGCTGTCTGAGAAAAATAGTGAGCCAATCACACAAGCCTAATGTTACTGTACATTTCTGGGGGTGCAGTGGTATAAAGAATGACTCGAAGTTGCCTTATTACATTGAATTTTTTCGAACATTTCTTTAAAATCAGAAATGTAATAAATTTGGAAAAGTAATGGATAATCAATGCGTGCCTGAGCTGTTGGATGCAGACAAAAACTGTCACTTAAAAAGGCTTTAGTTAACTTGCTTTCCAAAAGAATACCAGGTGTGACCAATTAATTTTTTCAATGCCCGCTGCATATCACTATGTTGGTGAGTCGTTTGCACTCGAGCATGTTCTGACATGTTCTGACTTGCACTCGCCTGGGTCACAGACCAGTTGACTTAATCTTTACGGAGTAGTAGAAGAAATAGCACTTATGTACATAGTGCTGTTGGCGGAAAATGAGTGACAGGAACAAGAGCAGTGGATTAACATCAAATTTTGCTTAAATATATACAAAAGTGTGAGTGAAACTTTAGCTGCATTACAACAGGCTTATGGGGAACATTCCATGGAGAAATCAAGTGTTTTGTGGCACAGGCGGTTTAAGGAGGGGTGGGAAGATGTCCACGATGATACAAGAAGTGGGCAGCTAAAAATGTAAAGGATACATGCAAATGTGGACAGAGTGCAAACCCTCGTGTGCTCAGATCAAAGATTAAGTGTTGTGAATGATGGCAGAAGAATTGAACATGAACAAAAAAACAGTGTGGCAAATTCTAATAAAGGATTTTGGAAGGAGATAGATCTCTGCAAAGATGATGCCTTGAGTCTTGACAGAAGATCAGAAAGAACGTCGTCTTCAAATTTCAACCAATCTTTTGAAGAATGCAGAGGTGTTTGATAGGGTTATTACCAGTCCATTCCAAGAATAAAATTCTCACAAATGAAAGAATGACCCTAAAGCCTAGTATGTGTACACTATAGTGCCAAAAGTATTGGGACACCCTTCCAGATCATTGAATTCAGGTGTTCCAATCACCTCCACAGGTGTATAAAAGCAAGCACCTAGGCATGCAGACTGCTTCTACAAACGTTTGTGAAAGAATGTGTCGCTCTCAGGAGCTCAGTGAATTCAAGTGTGGTACCGTGATAGGTTCTCACCTGTGCAATAAGTCCATCCGTGAAATGTCCTTGCTACTAAATATTCCACGGTCAACTGTTAGTGGTATTATACCAGAGTGGAAGCAACTGGGAACAACAGCAACTCAGCCCCGAAGTGGTAGGCCACGTAAAATGACAGAGTGGGGTCAGCGCATGCTGAAGCACACAGTGCGCAGAGGTTCACCAACTGTCTGCAGAACCAATAGCTAAAGACCTCCAAACTTCATGTGGCCTTCAGATTAGCACAACAACAGTGCATAGAGAGCTTCATGGAATGGGGTTCCATAGCCAAGTAGCTGCATCCAAACCTTACATCACCAAGTGCAATGCAAAGTGTCGGATGCAGTGGTGTAAGGCACGCCGCCACTGGACTCTAGGGCAGTGGTGATATGTTTTCTGGAGTGACGAATCATGCTTCTCTGTCTGGCAATCCAATGGACGTGTCTGGGTTTGGCGGTTGGCAGGAGAACGATCTTTGCCTGACTCCAAGTGGAAAGTTTGGTGGAGGGGGATTATGGTGTGGGGTTGACACATCAGTGTCTGACCTCACAAATGCGCTTCTGGAAGAATGGTCAAACATTCCCATAGACACACTCCTAAACCTTGTGGACAGCCTTCCCAGAAGAGTTGAAGCTGTTATAGCTACAAAGGGTGGGCCAACTCAATATTGAACCCTATGGAGTAAGACTGGGATGCCATTAAAGTTCACATGCGTGTAAAGGCAGGCATCTACACTTTTGGAAATATAGTGTATGTATGAATGTGAGTTAGGGACCTTAGACTGTACGCTCCTTGAGGGTTATGGACTGACGTGAATGAGCAATATTTATGTAAAGCGCTGCGTAAACTGACAGTGCTATATAAGTACCTTTAATAAATAAATAAAGCCTAAATAAATGAATCTTTCTTTGAAAGGTAAGACTGCCTTTCTATAATATGTAAATATATAATATATCAAATGTAAAGAACTAGATTATTATAAACACCGATTACTGACTGGTTCTCATAAAAGGTGAAGAATTGTAGAATGTGATTACACAGTCAGCTAATATTTTGAGTTTAAAAGCATTTGTCAGATTTTCTGGAAAGATTTCATTCCGGCCAAGTTTGCCAATGATTTCACTCTGAGGTCACTGGAACATGACAGTAAAAGATTTGGCTTTCTAGTTAGCTTAAGGAGATTTCTCATAACTAAGTGACAAGAAACGCATTGCGGCAGCATGACAAAACCCACACAACCCTCATTCTGGATTAAGTCATCACAATAAATAGAATTGCTGCTGTTTAGAAGTATGAAACAATGATGCCAGGAGCTGACCTGCTGGATCCCTGTTCACATTACTGAAATTTGGATGACTTTTGGAAACATTCAGCAAGGTCTCCCTAAAGAAACAAGTGACAGATGGGGTTTCTAAATGCTCATACACATTATATGACAAATTCTTTCCATGAGCCTTCAATTCACTTTGGATAATATTTCTTTGCCTTCAAATTAAAGAGGAACAGTGACATTTGCAATATTATACCCTTTACACTGCATGTTATACAAACCTTTAAAGTGTATTTGTCAGCCATTTAGAACTTTTAAAACGTAAAGCCCTGCTTAAAGTGAAACTGACTTCTCTCAACATTTTCTATTTTTAATCCTTATGCTACTAGCCTTAGTAAATAGGTAGGAAGGTATGTTATCTTTACTTGTTTTAAACTTTTTTTTTCCATTTCTTCAGTTGCTTCCTAGCCTAGGCCAAAATGCTATAATACATCCCAGGAGTGTTCATGGGCATTCTTTTTTCTTTCAACAGGAGGAGGGGCTGTCTAAGCTAAGCACACACCCCTACTTGCATGCCTGAGCTAGGAGAAGGTGGATTCCGCAAAGTAAATTCTGCATGAATCATCTGGGCTGACTCAGGATGTCCATGACTAGAAATGCTAGGTGGATGTTTCTCAACAAAATAAAGTATGGGGGCATGGAAGGATGGGTGAGTTTATTCTGAATAGTAAAACAGAATTAAATAGCATTTTTTGGTTTCGGTGCTCAGATGCAGTTGAGTTCTGCTTTAAAGACCACATTTTTAAAGAAGTCCCAAACAATGTTTAAGATAGCTAAAAGCAGATCCGTTTGCAATTCTCTCCTCTTTTTTTGACTCTGCCCCCCACATTACCTTTTCTCTGCCACAAGATGTCCTTAGTCTTCTGAGTTAAAGGACACCTAGCTGCATTTAATCTGGAAGACCGAGGATGTAAGGTGAATTCAGGGTGTTACCAGAGCACTCTGAACTCAAAGTGTAATGATTCAAATACTGGCACTGATTTCATCAAGACAGTGTAACTCTCTGTATCTTTGAGAGCTGACCACAGATAGGATAAGTTTTAAAGGGATGGAGACTTCACATGAGGAAAATAATTAAAAAAATGCCAAATATGCAATGGGGTTGATTCACTACAGCTGGAGAGTGCAAAATCAGGTGCAGCTCTGCATAGAAGCCAATCAGCCTCCAGTTTTTTTTACTGAACAAGCTGAATTTGAAGCTGATTGGCTACCATGCTGAGCAGCACCAGTTTTAGTAAATCAGCCCCAATGTGTATGTATATAATGGAAAGAGGAGGGGTTAAAGGGGGATAGGGAGGACTCCAATCACCAACCTTTCTCTGCTCAATGAGATCACCGTTTTAGCCAATGAGGATACTCAGGTTGGACAAAATGGCTTACAGTATAAGGGTAGGCTTTAACTCTGTGGACAGTACTGAGTCCCAAATTTGGAAAAGTCAAGCCAAGCCCCTATTAACAGAAAAAATGAGGAAGGGTTGTAACAGCGCAAACACTGCAAAGTCCTGGGAAATGGTAGTATGGGGTGATCGTGGTATTAGTGGCTACTGTATGAAGAGCGTAGGATTCCGTGTGGCACTGAGGGCAAGGCTTCGAAATAAGCTGTAGCAACCTCTGTAGATGAGAAAAGGAGAGAAGCGCCTCTAAGTGCAATAAGTCTTTTTATTCAAGTCTAAATGTAGAAACACTCACATGTGTGAAGTAATCATAAGCTTAAAAACCGTGGTTAACAATAGTTAACGGTGGGATGGTAACCCGGGTGAAGAGCCGTCATCTTACTGCGATGTGGGGAAGTCATCTCTTGGCTGGAACATCATGGTGGCTGGAGGGGAACAGCGGTGAGGCCGGCCGGCATGCACGTCCTCCCTCAGAGCCGGATGGAATGCACGCTGGAACGTAGCGGCGGCGTGGCCGTGATGACGTCAGATCCCAGGGTGCACTGCGACGCGTTTCGGAGCATGCACTGGCCGTGGAAGGCGGAAGTGCGCTCCTTTTTCAAGCAGGGGGAGGTGGATGAACAGGGGTGAATATATAGGGAACGTGAGTCTAATTGATCAGTTAACCAATTAACCAGTGATTGACCATTGCTGTAAGGTGAATAGTGTAAAGTCATGGATGTTAAATGGGGGGGTAAAGGAAACCAAATGGGAAAAAAGAGAGGATGTAATAAATAAGAAAACAGAAGACGAAAGAAAAATGATGAAATGAAAAAAATGATGAAAAAATCTCTCCTTTTTCTCAAGCCCCTACTAACAGAATGAGACCAGGATCAGAAAACAAAAACTTTTTTTGGCTAATAAAAATTAAAGTAGGCACTTTGTGATGTTTGTTGTTTGCTTTTAACTACAATCTAACTGCCCACAGTACTTTTATGGTGATCGGTACAAGCAAAACGACGAAAAAAAAAAAATATCTGATCACCCCAGAGTAGTACAACATTGCTATGGTAACATTGCACTAATCTGATAAAAGTATTTTTTAAAAAAATGTTTAAAAAAATATATAAAAATTAAATATTGAGAACATTTAAATAAAACTTTTTTTAGTTTTGCTCAGGGCAAAGCAACGTACCCTTACGTTGCTTTCTATTTCCAGGTGCCCTCTGCTGCCCCTCCTGTTGGTCCAGGGAGAGAAGAGCGAACACCACACTGAGTAAAAGCACTACATTTTACACACACACATTAGATTAGCACTTTTACCCTTTGATTGCCCTTTTAACCCTTTGATCATCCTGTCACCTAGCTAGTGCCATTAGTACAGTCAGTAAATTACATTTTTTACTGATCAGTATATTACTGCCACTAGCGACATCAGTGCCCCTTCCAGCTAGGGTCAGCTAGCTTCAGATTGCGTGCACACTATCGCACTCACGCTATAGGTCGCTGATCACCCCCATTACTAGCATAGTGTTTGTATGGATCAATATATGGATCACGAATAGAACTATACTAGTGCCTCCTTTGTATAGTGTCCCCAAAAACACGGTGTTATCAGGATCGCTGCCACCACTAGCGTTTAGCCCCTCCGCTGTTTTTCACAGAAGGTTTGTATCAATTGATTGTGGGCCAAAGCAATTTATATGCACAACAATACATTGCCACCCACCCAAATTCAGCTCTTGCCAGACAATTCACATGGAAACCTATCACGCTTTCTGAATTTAAAACTTTTTTGGGCCTAACCCTCAACATGGGCATTACAAAAAAGAATGAATTGTGGTCATATTGGCACGCAGACCCGATTCGTCATATGCCCATGTTCTCTGCTGTTATGCCCAACAAGGACCAGCAACATACTGGTACATCCTGGTTATACCAGGATGATGCCTACAGCTACAGGAATCATCCTGTTATTGTTTTTTTCAGCTGGCGGTTTTCATGTAAAAGAAATCCTAGTGGCTAATAACCTGCTGGATCATTTTTACAAGCAGCGGGAAGGGATGACCCCCCCCCCTTGCGCCACCTTCCGTGGTTTTTATCGAGTTCTCCCGTCCCACAGGGGAATCCGAGAATGCAGCCAGCAGTTCCACCAGTTGACCATAGAAATGATCGGAGACTAGAGTGGCTCCAAGCATCTCCATGGTCTAATAAACCGGAAGCTACAAGCGTTTCATCATTTCAGTGATCTTGGTGTAATCAGATGCTTTAAGGGCACAGGAAAGATCTAGAGTCTAATAGACTCCAGATATCTCAGGAAAGAGTACCTGCCACTGCCTATTGGATATTTATATTCCCTGTGAAAACAATAACATTGATAAAAAGAAAGAAAGGGCAGTAAAAAAATAAAGAAAACATTTTTTAAAATTCCCCCCTGTCCCCCCCTTCCTGTGCATGATCGCAAAGGTGAACACAATTGTCACTTATCAATATTTAACATTTAACATGTTTTGTATCTATTTAGTTGGCATAACATCTTTTAGATTTCATCAAACAATTTGGCAATATTTTGTGTTTTTGTGCATTAACCATTTCAATACCGTGCAATTTTACACCTTCCTGCCCAGGCCATTTTTCAGGTTTCAGCGCTCTCACACTTTGAATGACAATTGCGCGGTCATACAACACTGTACCCAAACTAAAATTTTATCATTTTCTTCACACAACTAGAGCTTTCTTTTGGTTGTATTTAATCACCGCTGGGGTTTTTATTTTTTGCTAAATTAACAAAAAAAGACCAAAAATTTTGAAAAAAAAACACATTTTTCTTTGTTTCTGTTATAAAAGTTTACAAATAAATAATTGTTCTTCATAAATTTAGGCCGAGATGTATTCTGCTACATGTCTTTGGTGAAAATAACCCAAATTAGGATGTATTTTTTAGTTTGTAGGAAAGTTATAGAGTTCACAAACTATGGTATAGATCTGAATATTGATCAATCCTGAAGTACTGACAGCCAATCTAATTTCTTGAGGTCCAAGAATGTCAGAACAGTACAGATATCCCACAAATGACCCCTTTTTGCAGAGTAGACAGTCCGACGTACTTCATAAGAGGCATGGCGAGTTTTTTGAAGTTGTATTTTTATGTCATAATTTTTCGGAAAATGAAAAAATTAAAAAAAAATTTTCACCATTTTTTTTTACATACTGTCACCAGTGCAGTACAGCTTCATCATATAACTGGCATGGCGGTTAACAGGGACACTGACTGGTGACAGTATGAAAAAAAATATATATATATATTTTTTTAATTTTTTTTATTTTTTTATTATATTTAATTTTTTATTACATTTTTTTTAAGATTTTTTTTTCATATTTTACTATGACCAAAGTAGTACAATGTTACCATAGTAACACTGTACTACTTTGGGGAAGTGATCAGTATTTTTTTTTTTTTTTTTACATAATTTGCTTATAGCAAAGAATTACTTTGCTATAAGCAAGCATTTACCTGAATGAAATCGATTCATTCAGCTTTTTTTTTTTTTGTGCTTAGCTGTGATTTGGTCACAGCTAATCACATGAAATGTGCATGTGATTAGCTGTGACCATTCACAGCTAGGCACTAGTATACAATGGATGGCATCATGAATGGTCACAGCAGGTCACATGGTACCAGCAACGGGAGCCGGTACTCGGATCTGTCATCGGCCAAGTCCGAGGTGCACGGCCCGTGACAGATCCCGCTGCTGCGCCGCTCTGCATTACCGCAAACGGCGCATGTGCGGGAGCACGCCAAATGGCGTGCACTCGGAATGAAGAGGCACATCTGAAGCCACCAAACGGCCATTGGCCGGGCGGCTAATGGTTAAAATTTTAAAAAGTGTATTTTTTACAAAAAATTAGTGTTTAAAAAATATCTGCGCAAATACTGTGTGACAAAAAGTAATTCAATGCCTACAGTTTTATTCTATAGGGCCTCTGCTTTAAAAAAAATTTAATGTTTCAAAGTAATTTTCTATCAAAAATTATTTTTTTCACGTAAACAAAGTGTCAGAAAAGCTTTGGCTTCAAGTTGTTAGAAGAGTGGGTGAAGTGTTGCATAAGCTTCAAATGTTGGCCCTAAAATGCCAGGATATTAGAAGCACCCACCCTCTTTGGAAAGTAGAATGACCCCTCTTTGGAAAGTAGACACTCCAAGGTATTTGCTAAGGGGCATGGTGAGTATTTTGCAGATCTCATTTTTTGCCACAGGTTTTTGGAAAATGAAGAAAGAAAATGAAAATGTATGTGTTTTTTTCTTTTTTAAAAACCCTGTGACAAAAATGATATCTGCAAAATACTCACCATGCCCCTTATCAATTTTCTTGCAGTGTGTACTCTCCAAAAAGGTCATTTGGTGGGGGTGTTTGTACTATCCTGGTATTTTAGAGCCTCAGAAACTGTGATAGGTAGTGAGTAAGTGATATGAGGAAATATGCCCTTTGAAAGCCTGAAGGTTGTCATTGGATTTTGGGGGCCTGTATGTAGCTAGGCTTCCAAAAAGTCTCTCACATGTGGTATCCCCATACTCGGGAGAAGTAGCAGAATGTGTTTTGGAGTGTTATTCCACATATACCCACAACATGCGTGAGCCATATATAAATTAAGTTACAACTTTGTGTAAAACAAAATGTTTTTTTATCATTTTCCAAAAATTTGTGGCAAAAAATAAAATTTTCCATGGACTCAACATGCCTGTCAACAGTTTCCTTGGTGTGTCTACTTTCCAAAAAGGGGTCATTTGGGGGTTTGTACTGCCCTGGCATTTTAGTACCTCAAGAAATGTGATTGGCAAGTTGATAAATTAAGCTTCGACAATAAAACCTGAAAGCTGACTGATTTCTATGCACCAGATTTTCCATGCTCCAGTTTTAGTAAATCAACTCCATTGACATGAACAACACATAGCTTACACAGGACGGCTTCTCTTGCTTTGACAGTTAAATTTAGTTGTGGAGAAGCCAAGGAAAAGGGAATGTGCTTTTGGGGATGTGGGAATTAATTTGAACCTGTTCTTTGATCTACATGGGCCAAGTTCAGGCTCATGTTAAATTGCTTCTTTGATGTTGCCTTTTTAGAGTGATGGGAGCCAATGATGAAGAAAACTGATCTGCACTTTTATTTTGAGTAGCTGTGGCTTGATGTTTTTGCCAGCATGGGAAGTAATGCTAAAAATGTTATTTGTTGTGTAGCAGCATTAATGAAAAAATCAGCAACAATTTGACAAACATGCAAAATATATTTTTCTCCATCTCTAACAATTCGTGCAAATCTGTTCATGTGTTGCCCTCTTTCTATGGACACTGCAAAATCACTCACACACAGTCAACTATTGAAGGTAGACAGTACACCATCATGTGAAATGAAGCCCCAGTTGAACCCAGAAGCCTGCTAAATTTGTCCACATGGGATTTTTTTATAAATCCCTGACTGAAGACACACTAAGGGCTCATTTATACTTAATTTAGACCTCTGAAGAGCAATCCATGGTGGATCCCTTTTCAGGGGCATTGATGTTATGACACCTCCTCATCACCTGGTTTAACCCACACCACTGCACCACAAATGCAAGCATTACACATGGTTGAGGGGCAGCTGCAGCATGGCCCTGTTCATTTCAATGGATTGCAATAGAAAGGTAGTACTACCAGCAGAAAAAAATGCTCAGGTTCCATGCACACTAAGCTCAAAAAACCCTTGATGAAAAGCTCTGATAATAGCGTTTTTTAGTAGCGTTTAGAAGCATTTAGGAGCATTACCATTTTATTAGCATTTTTACAGTACATGTAAAAAAAAAAGAAAAAGAAAAAATATGTTAGTAGTGTTTTAGGAGTGTTTCGGAGTGTTTAGCGTTTTTTTTCTGCTGGAAAAATGCTCAAAAAAAAAAACTCTACAAAAACAATTTGTTTCTACTCCTAGAAGCTGAAGCTAAAAAAACGGTAATAGCCTAAGGCAGTGGTCGGCAAGCCGCGGCTCGCGAGCCACATGCGGCTCTTTACACGCTTTAATTCGGCTCTTGTGTGCCGGGCGCCCGCTCCCCTCCCTCCTCTCGGGCGGCAGGGACTCTGCAGCGTGATCCAAAAAAAAAACAGTTAGGGCAGCGCGCTCAAATGCAATGATTGGCCAGTCTCGCTGCCACTCACATCCTGATAGCCAGTGATTGCGTGACGAACATGAGAGGAGCTAGGCTCCTCTCACAGTCTGCCCTGAAGACCGGAACGGCAAGGGAACACGGCGAGAGGAACGCGCGGAGCAAAGGTAAGTGAATTGACACAGGGGGGACTTGGCTTACTACTTGCTACTTACTTACTACTACTATATGAGGGATGAATTAATATGGGGGATGAATTACTATAGGGGGGGTGAATTACTATAGGGGGGATGAATTACTATGGGGGATGAATTACTATATGGGGGATGAATTACTATATGAGGGATGAATTAATATGGGGGATGAATTACTATAGGGGGGATGAATTACTATGGGGGATGAATTACTATATGGGGAATGAATTACTATATGGGGAGTGAATTACTATGGGGGATGAATTACTATAGGGGGGATGAATTACTATAGGGGGGATGAATTACTATGGGGGATGAATTACTATATGGGGGATTAATTACTATATGGGGGATGAATTACTATGGGGGATGAATTACTATATGGGGGATGAATTACTATATGGGGGATGAATTACTATGGGGAATGAATTACTATATGGGGGATGAATTACTATGGGGGATGAATTACTATATGGGGGAGGAATTACTAAGGGGGATGAATTACTATATGGGGGATGAATTACTATGGGGGATGAATTACTATGGGGGATGAATTACTATATGGGGGATGAATTACTATATGGGGGATTAATTACTATATGGGGGATGAATTACTATGGGGGATGAATTACTATATGGGGGATGAATTACTACGGGGGATGAATTACTATAAAAACTTATTGAAACTAAAAACAGTGTACCATCCTATGTATTTTCAGTTTTAAAAATGTGGCTCTCAAAATAAATTTCAATCGTGGTTTTGGCGAGATTTGGCTCAGTTGAAAAAAAAGGTTGCCCACCACTGGCCTAAGGTATTGTGCATGGATACATAGGATAACACTATTTAGCTTCTAGGAGCAGAATAAAAATGCTATTAACAGCTTCTAGAATCTTAAAAAAACACTAGTGTGCATAGAACCCTGAGGTTCCTAAACACTACTAAAATGCTCCTAACAGCTTTTTATCTAGCTTTTTCCCAGATTTTTTTCCCAGCATCTTTCCAGTGTGTATGGAGCACTAGTGTGTATGGAGCCTAAAAAATGCCCCAAGGCCAAACAGATCTGTCAATGGCATCTGTAGGAAGACATGATGCCCCACCTCCGTTAGAGCTGTAGATTATGTTTTTTCTCTGAACGGGTTATCTTTACACAATATGCATGATTATTTTATCTATTTCCTTAAGTGTATGTAAATCCTGAAAATTGACTTTAAGTGTTTTGTTTTTTAAGTGTTTTGTTATACAATATGTGTTTGATGAGTAAACAAAATATCTGTTATCCTGCAAGAAATCCAATGAGCTGACTATGGTGCATCACAATTTGAAACATTAATTTTAGCCCTGTCTGAGTTCTCTCTATGGGTTATAGAAAAAGTTCCCTCTAAGTTAGGATGATTGAGAAAGGGAGAGGTATTCTGTAGTCTCAACACACTTTCCATCCTAGCATGACAACTCCGCTCCTCCATAGATACAGAAGAAGAAGTGTGTTACTGGTAGGATCACCAGGTGGAAATAAGGGGGTAAAGCCTGACAAAATGAAAATGAATGTGGTCACCACATCTAAGGACTGGTAAGCTGCAATATATAAAATTTTTGTTCTTGTGTTTAGATACACTCAACCTAATAATTTTTAGCAGGCAGAGTTTAATTGCAGGGGAAACTTTATGGTCTCCTTTGCTAAAAAAAAAAATCCTTTCCTAAAATTATTTTAAAGTGGTAGTAAACTCTCCAAAAAAAACTTTTCCCCTGCAAAGCAATGTCATAATGCGCTAGTATGCATTGCATACCTTAAAACAAAGCCCTCCAGCGGCACGCTGTCACCACTGACAAGGCTTCCATCTTCACCTGCTCCTTCTTCTGGGTTTTGCGGGCTCCAGAGGCTTTAATGGGCGAGCCACAATGACATCACATTTTATGCCACACAGCTCTGAAGGAACGGCAAGGGCATACCGTTCCTTAACCTCTTCACACCGTCGAGCGGCCGCACGTTTGCGTTCTATTAAACAAGAACATATGTGCTGAGAGCGCGCGCCCTGCGCGCTCCCAGCACACATGGCTGGTACTTACGGAAAGGTCCTGATCTCCTCTTTCGGGACCTTTCCCGTTCATGTGACTGCCGTGACAGCGTGTCACAGCGGTCACAGGACCCTAAACCCACCCCGCCTCCCGGCTTCTGAAACCCTTAAAGGGCCAGGAGGCGCCGGCGCGAAGGGGTTAAGAGCGCATGTCCCGGCACTTAACACAGGTAAATATCTCCTAAACAATGCTCCTTTAGGAGATATTTACAGTACCTACAGGTAAGCCTTATTATAGGCTTAAAAGAAGAGAGGGGCACCAAACTAAGTGCAGTATTTAACAAATATTTAACAGCACAAAAAGATTAGTAACTCACTAGATACAAGTGGGTCAGGGGCATATATTTCAAGGGTGGACGTTGTCCTGGTGGAATCCCGGAGGCAGAAGGGGAGGATAGATGGACATCTGGGGGCCAAGGCTGTGGAGGAAGCCAGGTCTCCTGACTCACATCATGTCTTGATCAGCGTTCCGCGGCTGTGTCTGTGTAGAAACCAGGCTGGAACACACATGGCTGTCGGGCGGATGTGACGTCACCACATGAGAGTAATGTTGCAAGGAGGAGGCAGTAAAGTGTTTCAAAGCTACTGCTTCTTCGTCAGATCTCGGAGCTTCCATAATATGCTCTGAATACTTCCACATTATAGAAAGAGCTCTGGGGACATGATGGTGATTCAGTTCCATTTAAAAGTCCCACTTATTCACCAAACCTCCCTCCCACATCTAACCCATAGTACTAAGCATTTTTTCCTTCTTATTTTGTAAAGGAAGATATACTCACCTAAGTCCTCGTTCCAGGATCCTCACCACCACTGGATCTGGGTCGGGGGAGCACTGATTCAACACTGTGATGCCCTCCCTGAGATCACTGGTCCTCTGTGATGATGTCATCCTCTTCTGGATCCTAAGAGAACTCCACCACTGGACATCCAATAAGAATATTATAAACTGACATAGACACCCAAAAGAGGACCCTTCCAGGAAGTCAAGGGGAAGGAAGAAGGCCCAGGGTTGCAGTGTCTAGTGACTGCTGCTTCAGGTATGTAAAAAGAGATTTTATAGAGGAAGGGTTTTTTTGGGTTTTTTTTTTTTACAGTGGTTAGATAGAGGAGCTGATAAGGAAGCAGGGGTGGGGGTTTGATACTGGTCCTGGAGAGGGGCTTTAAAGGTTAACTCCAGTCAAAACATTTATTCAGTTTTGAATAGAGCGGGGAAGGGTTAGAACCTTCGATAAGTTTTATCACCATTTGGGGCCCTATTCGGGACATTTTCCCTCACTTCCCATCGGGACAAAGGTGATGCAAAATCTCTCCAATTAGGATGTTTCTAGAAGATTAGGAAAGGTTAGAACATCTTAAAATGCTTGTTTTTTTGCCCATACCTTCCTAGCCTAATGATGCCCTTATCCCCCATTTCTTGTACTTAATTACTGGGACAAGAAGTGAAAGAAAACATCCCCAATAGGAATAAAATCCCCAATAGTGGATTCAACTCTTGCCCACTCTATTGAATAGCTGTAATGAAACAGTGGGAGTTCGATTTTAAACAAATGTATTCCTGTCATTCAGTATAGAGTTCTTTCTTTTGAGCTATGTATCTGAAAAAGAGCATTTGTACAGTTGCATTATGTGTCCACCAGGAAAGCACACATTAGATAAAATTATTAAGATGAGTTTTGCTGACATCTGTTCCTAGTTTACCAGGGTAATATAAGAATGCCATATACAAAAACAGCCTCCTGTGATCCGTTTGCAACTGAAGGGTTTCAACATCTTTAAAGAAGTTCTTAATGGTCTGTGAAGGGTTTCCAAGATGAATTTCTTACTGATGTCTACATACCTTTGTGATTTTAATCAAGAGAACACCCTGGTGCATTTGTCAAGGTTAAATGGTGCATACATTTAGACATTCACACTTTGGGGGAAGCAAAATAGGCAGTACATTCACATTTTACTTAGATAGTTATCATAGGAAAAGTCATTAACGACGGCAAGAAAGACACATCGTTGACAGAACTGTAAAACTAGGGAATATTAATCACTTTTCTGTAAATGGATGATGACGTTTGTATAACAAAAAACACTTTGAAACAAGTTACTAGATGGTCATTAAGCTTGAATAATAGTTTTTTTTTAACTTGTTTTTCACTTGCCTGTTTATGGACCTTTGTGACAATAATTACATAAACCTTCAGCAGTGGCACATATACAATTTATATTGCAGGATGAGTGTTCCTTCTGTGCAACCCGTCATGGCAATTTTGATTATTATACTTGCTGCAAAGAGGATTGTGTATAAAAAAAGAAGAAACCAGTGAGGTATTAGTATTAAAGTATAAAGCCACATTTTTTTAAAGTGTGGACAAAGCAGGAAACGGTTAAAACCTTTGACTATCTTTTTTTCTGAATACCAAGTGAGATTTACCTTCACTTCCTTTTTTAACCACTTCATTACTGGGCACTTTCACCCCCTTCCTGCCCAGGCCAATTTTCAACTGTCAGTGCTGTCGCACTTTGAATGACAATTGCGCAGTCATGCAATACTGTACCCAAATTAAACTTTTATAACTTTTTTTCACACAAATAGTTCTTTCTTTTGGTGGCATTTCATCTCCACTAGGCTTTTTATTTTTTGCTAAACAAACAACAAATGTTTGAAAAAAAAACCTTCTTTCTTCGTTTCTGTTATAAAATTTTGCAAATAAGTAATTTTTCTTCTTCACTGATGTGCGCTGATGAAGCTGCACTGATAGGTTGCACTGATAGGCACTTATAGGCTGCATTGATGGGCACTGAGAGGCTGCACTGATAGGCACTGATGAGGCTGCACTGATGGGCACTAATGAGGCTGCACTGATGAGGCTGCTTTGATGGGCACTGATGATGAGGCAATGATGAGGCTGCACTGATGGGCACTGATGATGAGGCACTGATGAGGCTGCACTGATGGGCACTGATAGGTGGCACTGATGAGCACTGATAAGCTGCACTAATGAGCCTGCTATGATGGACACTGATATGCTGCACTGAGGGGTACTGATGGGCACTGGTATGCTGCACTGATGGGGCTTCACTGATGGTCACTGATATGCTGCAATGATAGGGCTGCACTGATGGGCACTTATGGGCACTGATATGCTGCACTGATGGAGCTGCACTGATAATTAGGGCCTTCACCGGCATACAGTGGGTATCCAACACTTAATTACATTGTTCCTCAGGCTGCAATTTGGCATTTCCTTAAGGGATTGTTGTTCACAATGTGGGAATTCCCCTTGGTGTTGGACTTTTTTTGCATCAGATGCCTTCAAACTGCTTTCTTGATGGCAATTACATCAATCAGAAGAGTGTTGGTATTTGTTGCCTTGGGGTTTAAAGAACCCTTTCTCATGTTCATCTTGCACAGGGTAGTGCTTTTGCCAATGCTAGAGATCGTGCCTAAGCAGCCTTCAGAGTCTGTATCACACAAGAGGTTGTCCTTCCTAAGTCCCTCTTGAGGAGTACCCAAGGAATTAGCACATCAGATGTGGGCCAAGCTTTAAAATGTTACATCAAGGCAACATCTGGCATCAGGAAGTCGGAGCACCTGTTTGTCATTCCAGATGGAGCACGTAATGATTTCATGGCTTCCCACAAGAGCATTACCTGTTTGTTGGTGAAGCTTATCTCTGTAGTCTACAAGATGAAAGGGTTGGCTGTGCCAGGGGGATCCCGGCACTCTCCACTAGAACCACTAGAAGGCTCTTGACCTTGTGAGTGGCAGCAGGACAAGTGTTCTCAGAGACAATCTGCAAGGCAGCTACGTGGCTGTCTATATATACGTGCATGGCTCATTACTGTATAGAAGCAGACTTAATGACTGATGATTAAGGAGTGTGTAGCATTATCCATCCCCTGTGTGGCTAGTTAGTTCCCAGGTGTGCTGACATGGAGCTCTCAAGGAAAATGGAAAATTGAATGACAGAAACTTACCATAATTTTCCATTCCTGACGAGCTCCATGTCAGAACAATAAGCACCCAGCTTGGTAGGACTAGCTACAGAATGCTAAGGCAGCAAGTGGGCTCATATTTATGGGTTAGGTCCTGGAAGCATTGGGAGGGGATGCGATGATCATACTCAGCTGTGCTGAAAATGATGGTAAGTATCTGTCATTCAATTTTCCGTTTTCTGCCTGGTCCGTGTGTTGAGAGCCTGAAAACTGCTGTGTGTCTGACTGCTGAGCGCTCAGAAGCATATAGAACCTGGGACAAACAGCTAGTCCAGCTTGGGGTCTGCTCTACATTTACCTGGCTTAAAAATGATTTTTTAATTTTATTTTTTTAGTTCTTTTTAAATCCATAATAAATACAATGATAATAACAAATAATACGCACTACACTGCTATACAAAAGCAAGTAGTAGTTTTGTAGATACTTATAAAAATACTTTGAATTTAAGAATAAAATGAATTTTGTCTTTTCCAGTATTGCAATTTGTAGCGTTTCTCTACAAGCAGATATAAAACACTCCATGGAAAAGACTGCAACACAGCAAAACAAGTTAAGTAAGAACATGCCACAAAGACAGCTCTGAAGAACGTTTTGTAACAGAACTTTTCCTGGCAATTTACAAACAAGTTTAAACATTTTCTTTAAGTGCATTTTAATATACAGCAATTTCAAAGGAAAACAAGCTTTAAGCCTTTGTGGTGCAAACCTGCCTTTTAATGATGTGGATTTTAGGGGGAAAAAAATCAGGAGCACAAAAACTTTGCTGTTCCTCAATGTAAAGCGTTATTTAGGAGGAATTTAGAAGGATAATTATATCAAACATTTACTATATTTAATGTGCCTGTATATTAAAAAAGCCGTTGACTAATTATAAATTGTAAATAGTATGTTAATGGATGTTTAAAGAAAAATATGTTTCTAAATCCCCTATTGGTATCACATACTGTAGTTCATGCTTGCTTTAGATAGTAAACTTAGGTATAAGTTAGGATAGTTAATGAAGTTACAAGGAGTGATTTGATGCAGTTTGGTAAGAGACTGTTGTACCTTACTTAAAGCATTGGTATAGCTTGAGCTTTTGCTTTTGCTGTGCACCTGTAGTTTTTCCATTTAAAGTGGTTCTAGAGGTTTAAGGTTTTTAACCTTAATGCATTAAGGTAAAAAACCTGAGTGCAGCTCCCCCCCAGGCCCTCATTATACTTACCTGAGCCTGATCTAGACCCAGCAATGTGAACAAGAGCAATAGCTCTCCCGGGTCTCTCCTCATTGGCTCACACTGCAGTGGGAACCAATGGCTCCTGCTATTGTCAATCATAGTCAGTGAGCCAATGAGGAGAGAGTGGGGGTGGGGCCAAGCCACACTCCATTTGTGAATGAACACAAAGAGCATGGCTTGGGAATGAGCCTGCTCAAATGCCCCCATATCAAGAGGGCTGCTATCAGGAATACTTTGCAGGGGGGAGAAGCCAGTCCCCCCCCCGGGGGACCCAAAAAGAGGAGAACCGGGGCTGCTTTGTACAAAATCATTGCATAGAGCAGGTAAGTATAACATGCTTATTTTTATATAATCTTTTTTTTACATTCACATTAAAGTGAAATGTTTGTGCATTGTCTCTAAAGGAAAATAAAAAATTTCCCATGATTTGCAGATATTCACGTGTTTGTTATGTTATTTTAAGATGTCATTTCACAAATAAATCCAAGGTGGTCATCTGTATCGGACTTGTAAGCAGCATCCTTGCTGAATGTATGGGAAAAAAACCCTCTATTGCTAGACAAGCCACCCAGGAGTCTGGCTATGTAAACTTGAGATGCAAAGGCGTGCTCAATGACAGTGACAGTTTTAATGAATTACTACTACATTATTGCAGTATATGACCTGGTTGGCAATTAAGTAGCTTTAGTGATAACTTCCAGTTATTCCAAAATCAAATGTTAAAATATCATTTTGGAGTGCTTTTGATTGGCATATGTCAAGTTTCCATTGGCGTTATTGAGTATACTAATGAGATTTTTCACTGGAACCTTTGTACGAAAATTTATTAGTATATGTACTAGTGTATGGCCAGCTTTAGACTACTCTAACAACATTGGAAGCTTCCAGAGCTGCATATTCATTAAACATTCCCAAGCTAATATACATCCTGGAGAGCTCAGTGGATCTGAAAATCATCCCCATTTTGCTGCAGACATAGTTCACCCTGGGTCTCACAGCTGAGTCCAGGAGGCCTCATACAATCTCCTCAAGGAGTCAGCTTGTCTTTGACTTTTCTCCAAGGCCTAGAACCAGGCAGATACCATCTGATATGGCTACATTTATGCATCTTCTTTACACTGTACCTAGTACCCAGTTTTCAGTTCCCCTCAGTCATTACTCTCTTGACTTCACACTCCACAGATGTATTTGAAAACATCTGCTTAAGGCAATGCAGGCTTGGATATACAGTATGAATACTCAGGAACTTTACTGAAGTCTTCCATCATGCAGAACATACCAAAATCTTGAGCAACAAATCTGGCACACAACTATAAAAGCCTGAAAATCACTCATTAAAAATGTATGCATGCCTTTGCTGCTTCAAAGTCTTTCTTCATAAGTCTCTTTAAACATCTCATAGTTTAATGAAGTCAACATGAGAACATGGTCTCCAAAGGTGTGTTTCAGCAATGTCCAGAAACCTGTAAAGTCCTTAAATAGTGGTATGTCACCTCCATGAAAAAATATGTTTCTTCCCTCACTGCCATTGCAGAATTATCTTTATGGTTCAGCAACATATGCCCTATCCTGTTTGGAGTACCATTTTCATTATTCGCCCTTTCCGCCATATTTGATCAATTCTGCTCTTCAGCTTTAGAGACCTGGTAGAAGGAACATAAGGGGAGCTATCTGCCTGTGTGAGAGAGATGTCATCTTGGAGAATATTGGATGACTATGCTTTAAAGGGAAGACATTTGCACAGATGTCTGGGAAGAACATTTTACATTAACCAGTTGCAGGCTCTTGACATTCTACAAATGGCCAGAAAAAAAGTCATCATTGTGCACTGGACATATGTAGATTGTCCAGTCCTTCTGCCTGACTGCCAGGACCCCCTGTCCTAGTACAGGGCAATTCAGTTCTGATTAATGACAGCTGCATTGCCGAGTACACAGACACAGAGAAAGTCCCGGCAACTGGAGTTGTTTATCAAGAACATTGTTCAGCCTCGAATACAGAAAGATGCAAAGTAAAATATTGTTACATTTGTATCTATTCTGTTCATCTACCGATCAAAGGGATGAACTTTGATCTGTAGATGAAGTAGTAAAAGCAACGTGACCCAGGTGCTTACGCCTTCTGGGCCTAAGCAGTTCCAGACTCTGAAGGAGGAATTTGATCTCCCCAATCACATGCTATTTAGATATCTCCAACTTTACCATGCTTTGGGAGCTCAGTTTGCCTAGGGGACCCCGCGACTCCAACCCTTAACTCTGCTGGAAGTGATATTGGGCTCTGAGTCTACTAAACTGATCTGGGTCCTATACACTGCCTTGCGCATCTCGGCCGTATCCGGTGTGATGTCCGTGGCCAAGTCCCGATTGAACCCTGAAGTGGAACATATGGACTGGGAGACCTGGAATGAGGTGTTGGAGAATGTTAAGTTGGTGTCGCCGAGACTCTCTCACAGACTTAACTAACTTTATATTCGGCATCATGCATATCTTACCCCACTCCGGATTTATCGATACCGCCCTGATCAGAGCCCCCGTTGCCTTGGTACGCCTGGTACCATTTTGCACCTTATTTGGTCCTGCCCTATCGTCCAAACCTACTGGATACAAATCATCAGATTCCTACACGATTACATGGGCTCACCTCTCCTGTTGAGCCCTCGGGTGTGCCTATTGGGCTCTTTTCCAGATATGCCAGAGGGCAAATTCCTAGTTACTCTTCTTCACGAGACTCTGTTCAGTGCCTGTAAACTTCTTCTGCATCACTGGATGCAGACAACCGTCTTTGCCATACAGTCGTGGTTGACTGAGGTCAATTCCACTCTGCCCTATAAGAAACTTATGTACAGTATATGCACAGGGAGTGCCCAAGTAAGTATAACAAAATATGGGATAGATGGCTGTCCTCTCCTAATAACTAGTTGGTCAGATGGGATGGATACTGCTGAACTACTCCTGTTTCTCAACCTATCCTTTGAGTTTTCTATTTGAGCTGCATGACATGCCATTGTACTCATGACCCTGTGACTAACGAGTGATCTGAGATAAGGATTAACATATACTAGTTGCATTCAATGTACCATGTGGCTTGTGATTTTGTTTTTTATGCCCTATGTTGGGGGTGTTGTGTTGTTATATTATTTCCCCCTTTTTCCCCCCTTTTCTTTCTTTTTTGTTATACATACGTTTTATGTTTTATTCTTGTTCTTCTTAAAAAAATTTGCTTTACAAAGTAAAAAAAAAAAGCAACGTGACAAGTAAAAAAAAATAATTATTTTTTATATTAAATGTTCCTCTTTTTAACCCCTTATTAACTCTTAGTTTACTCTAATCAGCTCCAAATAACTAATTCTTCTTCTCCATTCCTTTATTATTTCTCTGCTGATTTTTTTTTGTTTGTTTATTTGTTTCTATTTTATTAACTAATAGTATTTAAAGTGTTAATAACCCAGGACCCTGCATTCACTATATCTGGTCTCCAACAGTACACAAAACATGGGAATGCAATTATATTAGTAAATATAAACTGCTAAATACCTTTTCTGATTAGCAGTATATAGCAGTCTTGGGACTTCTAGCAGTGTCCAGCTGAGCACTGGTTAAAGCTTGTAGGAGGAGTTTTTATTCTCCTCTGACTGTCCTATGATGCTGTAAGGCTTTGGGACTGTGGAAGAAGGGAACGATCAGAGAATACAGGATCAAACACCCTTTTTACACAATGCGGAGGATTAACCCCTTTGGTTCCACAGTGAGTATAACAAGCATGCTTTACTGCATATACAGACTAATTTTACTGTTGTGGGTTTAGTAAAACTTTAAACGTTTTTGTTTTTGTTTGCTTTGTTCATTAATATTTTTAAACATTTAACATATATTTACACATGTCACATTGAAAAAAAAGCACAAAATTAAAAAAAAAAAAAAACCACTTAATTTACTTAATTTGTAAATAGCTTTGTAATGCTTTGTTCCAGAATCATAATTTTAGTGTCCTTCTAAACAGGAATAATTAAAAATAAAATGCACACTTTTTTGTGTGCAGTAACACTATTTATTTTAAAACTTACACTGCTCAAAAAAAGAAAAAGTGAG
This sequence comes from Staurois parvus, assembly GCF_062004578.1. Classification (NCBI taxonomy): domain Eukaryota; kingdom Metazoa; phylum Chordata; class Amphibia; order Anura; family Ranidae; genus Staurois; species Staurois parvus. Next base: position 1,034,751 of record NW_028318005.1, read on the forward strand.
TTTTGTTTAGTTTTGTTACGTTTAATTGTCTAAAGATTGCAAAAAAAATCATTGTTGCAAGACAATATTCACAAAAAGAAAGTCTCCTTTGCACTTAAAAACAATATATGTATTACGTTGTTATCTTAACTAATGACAAAGTTATCACTGAATAAACATGTCCAAATCAGAAATATTAAAAATGCACTAGTCCATAGGGGGTGAACGGGCATGAGAGGCGAAGCGGCTAAAAAGGAAAATTGCAGGAGGACGTTGGCCAATTTTCATAAGAAAGAGACCAATGTGAAATCTATTGAAAAGCCAAAGTAATAAATGTGAGTGCACCATTTAGAAGACTTGTGTTTGCCTCCTTCACCTTGGTGCTCTCTCTTCATGTTCTGCTATTGCATGTAATCTTTCACTTTCAGAGGTCACCAGTTTTACAGTAAATATTTCAGTATCCTTATTGTTTGTAAATTCAAATTTTTCAGAGAGAAAACTGATACAATAACAATCATCCATACCAATAAAACTTGTATTTCCAACTTCATATGTAATATTTTAGCATTAAATTATTTTTCTATAAGTAATGACACAGATATGCTTTAAACTGTCCATTTAAATACAATCAGCAAGGACAAACAAAGAAGAAGAATATGCCATCCAAAAATAAGTAAGCACCAGAATAAAGCTATGTGAGCCACATTTGTTTTAAAGGTATCAGGCCATGATTGATTTAAGATGTTATCTTTATTGGGTAACTGGTGTTTTTGATGCCAGCTTTCAAAAGTGCTCAGCCATGAAACATATAGGGATAGGTTTTGACAGTTCCCATCCAAAGCTATCAGTCAGTTAGGGAATGTACAATATTTATGCAACCTGCGTTGTTTTTTGCTTGACAAGTTATGCCTTTTGCTCCCTAGCTCAGTGATCTACACTTAGTTGCATTTAGCAGTTTGTCTCAAGCCATTTTTTTAAGGCAGAGAGTAATTTAGATATATTTAACTTAACTATAATGCAGAATTGTTGGTGACGGTATGAGGTCATTTTCCAGGGAGTAATTTGTTTAAAAGCACGTTATCCTTCAGAAATATGTAGTGAGTAACACAGAGAAAGAATTAAAAGTGCCATATAACCATTTTCATGAAACCCTTGATCCTTTTGTACTCTAATCCATGAACATTGGCCAAGGTGATTCTCATAAAGGAGCAATTCAAGACATGAATTGGACCCATAGACACAACTTGAACCAAGTACTGTGGCTGTGTCAATCAAAGCACACTGAGAACTACTGGGGGGACTTTCTATAGAAATATATACTGTATATTCTGCAGACTAAATGTATGTATGAAACTCTTAATCCTTTTGTACCCTAATCCATGAATGTTGGCCAAGGTGATCTCATAAAGGAGCAATTCAAGACTTGAATTGGACCCATAGACTCAAGTTCATCCAAGTAATGTGACTGTGAATCAAAACACACTGAGAACCAATGGGGGGACTTTCTATAGAAATATACACTGTACATTCTGCAGACTAAATGCATTTATTTACGTACACAGAGTAATTTAAAAAAAAATGAAAAAAGAGGAAGTGACTGTTGTAGTGGAATGTGTGAGGTGCTTCCCTGTGACACACCAACAGATTAGGTCCAGGACTTATAGGGTGGCTGTAACCCCTAGTTCATTTTATGTGGATCTATATGTTCTCTAAGTGCACTCTCTTGAGATATATATATATATACAGTCATGGCCGAAATTGTTGGCACCCTTGATATTTTTCCTGAAAATCAAGTATTTCACACAAAAAAGGTATTGCATTAACACATGTTTTGCTATACACATGTTTATTCCCTTTGTATGTATTGGAACAAATATAAAACAGAGGCAGAAAAGCAAATATGACATAATGTCACACAAAACCCCAAAAATGGGCTGGACAAAAGTATTGGCACCCTTAACTTAATATTTGGTTGCACACCCTTTGGAAAACATAACTGAAATCAGTCGCTTCCTATAACCATCAATAAGCTTCTGACACCTCTCACCCGGAATTTTGGACCACTCTTCCTTTGCAAACAGCTCCAGGTCTCTCTTATTGGAAGGACACCTTTTCCCAACAGCAATTTTAAGATCTCTCCACAGGTGTTCAATGGGATTTAGATCTGGGCTCATTGCTGGCCACTTCAGAACTCTCCAGCGCTTCTTTGCCATCCATTTCTGAGTGCTTTTTGACGTATGTTTGGGGTCATTGTCCTGCTGGAAGACCCAGGATCTTGGACGCAAACCCAGCTTTCTGACACTGGGCCCTACAGTGCGACCCAAAATCCTTTGGTAATCCTCAGATTTCATGATGCCTTGCACACAGTCAAGGCACCCAGTGCCAGAGGCAGCAAAACAACCCCAAAACATCATTGAACCTCCACCATATTTTACCGTAGGTACTGTGTTTTGTTCTTTGTAGGCCTCATTCCGTTTTCGGTAAACAGTAGAATGATGTGCTTTACCGAAAAGCTCTATCTTGGTCTCATCTGTCCACAAGACGTTTTCCCAGAAGGCTTTTGGCTTACTCAAGTACATTTTGGCAAACTGTAGTCTTGCTTTTTTATGTCTCTGTGTCAGCAGTGGGGTCCTCCTGGGTCTCCTGCCATAGTGTTTCATTTCATTTAAATGTCGACGGATAGTTCGCGCTGACACTGATGCTCCCTGAGCCTGCAGGACAGCTTGAATGTCTTTGGAACATGTTTGGGGCTGCTTATCCACCATCCGGACTATTCTGCGTTGCAATCTTTCATCAATTTTCCTCATCCGTCCACGACCAGGGAGATTAGCTACAGTGCCATGGGTTGCAAACTTCTTGATAATGTTGCGCACTGTGGACAAAGGCAAATCTAGTTCTCTGGAGATGGACTTGTAACCTTGAGATTGTTGATATTTTGCCACAATTTTGGTTCTCAGGTCCTCAGACAGTTCTCGTCTCCTCTTTCTGTTGTCCATGCTTAGTGTGGCACAGACAGACACACAATGCAAAGGTTAAGTGAACGTCTCTCCTTTTTATCTGCTTTCAGGTGTGATTTCTATATTGCCCACACCTGTTACTTGCCCCAGGTGAGTTTACAGGAGCATCACATGCTTGTAACATTCTTATTTATCCGCAGTTGTGAAAGGGTGCCAATACTTTTGTCCAGCCCATTTTTGGAGGTTTGTGTGACATTATGTCGAATTTGCTTTCTTTCCTCCCTTTTTTTGTTTTGTCCCAATACACACAAAGGGAATAAACATGTGTATAGCAAAACATGTGTTAATGCAATACGTTTCGTGAGAAATACATGATTTCCTGGAGAAATATCAAGGGTGCCAACAATTTCGGCCATGACTGTATATATATAGATAGATAGATAGATAGATATAGATGGATATTCATACATACAGAGTGTATATATATATATATATATATATATATATATATATTCTGTATATACAAGGTGTGACAATTTAACTTTTGGACTGAATGGACTGTAAAAAAATGTTTGATCTTCAAAGGTCAGATGGAATTTGAAGACAACGTTCTTTCTAATCTCTTGTCAAGATTCAAGGCACCATCTTTGTGGAAATTTTTCTCATTCCCAAATCTTCCGCTAGAATCCTCCACACTGTTTCCATGTTCATGACCAGTTCTTCTCCCATCATTCACTTACTCAGTATGACTCACCACCATACAGGCAGGCATTCTGGGAATTAAAATGTCACACCCCATATATTGTGAGCTGGGGGTGGGTAACAGATGTAATTCTCCCAAGGGTAAGCAACCTTTTTAGGCAAAAGTACCAGTTCAGTGTTGAGGTGCCGAATAGTGGTGATTTTGTTAGTGTTTTTTTACAGGCTATATACAGGTGCTGTATGGTGCTCCAAAAAAAATATTTCAAAAGCTTCCAAAACAAAATTCTAGACACTAACCACACAAATCAAAATCCTAACCTCCAGGCTGTCCATGCCTGACACTTATCAGCCTCAACAAACAACGTTTTCTGCTTTCATCAACCTTTTAGCTCTCATAGACATGACCTGTCTGTTTCTCAGGCTGTAGAGCACTTACTCTTAGTTTCAGGTGATCCTACATGGTGTTCCAGAGAGAGGTACAAAACCCAGAGTGGGCAAATGATCAGAGGTCTCAAAAGATTTGGGACAGTAGCCTAGGAAATATATAAATCTAAACAGAATCTTTCCAGGCTCCTTTTGAGACACTCTACTTATATACATTTATATTCTGTATGTGTATACATATATATATATATATATATATATACACTACAGTATAGTGCCAAACGTATTGGGACACCCCTCAAAATCATTGGATTCAGGTGTTCCAGTCACCACAGGTGTATGAAATCAAGCACTTAGGCATGCAGACTGCTTCTACAGACATTTGTGAAAGAATGGGTCACTCTCAGGAGCTCAGTGAATTCAAGCATCGTACCTTGATAGGTTGCCACCTGTGCAATAAGTCCATCCATGAAATTTCCTTGCTACTAAATATTCCATGATCAACTGTTAGTGGTATTATAACAAAGTGGAAACAACTGGGAACAACAGCAACTCAGCCACGAAGTGGTAGGCCATGTAAAATGAGGTCATGGGTCTTCAACTGCAGAGACAATGGCTAAAGACCTCCAAACTTCATGTGGCCTTCAGATTAGCTCAACAACAGTGTGTAGAGAGCTTAATGGAATGGGTTTCCATGGTCCAGCAGCTGCATCTAAGCCGTACATCACCAAGTGCAATGCAAAGCATCGGATGCAGTGGTATAAAGCACGCTGCCACTGGACTCTAGAGCAGTGCAGATGTGTTCTCTGGAGTGATGAATCACGCTTCTCTGTCTGGCAATCTGATGGACGTGTCTGGGTTTGGTGGTTGCCAGGAGAACGGTATTTGCCTGACTGCATTGTGACAAGTGTACATTTTGGTGGAGGGGGATTATGGTGTGGGGTTGTTTTCCAGGGGTTGGGCTTGGCCGCTTAGTTCCAGTGAAGGGAATTCTTAAGGTGTCAGCATACCAAGATATTTTGGACCATTTCATGCTCCCAACTTTGTGGGAACAGTTTGGGGATGGCCCTTTCCTGTTCCAACATGAAGTCCTGACCTGAACCCGATAGATCACCTTTGGGATGAATTAGAGTGGAGACTGCAAGCCAGGCCTTCTCGTCTGACATCAGTACCTGACCTCACAAAAGGAGATGGAGGACACACTCCTCAATCTTCATCTCTGCAGCCTCAGCTGCACAGAGTGAATGGATATGAATAGCTCTGTACAGAGCTTCTCATTCATTCATAAGCTGGAGTATCGTAAACGCAGTTTACTATGCTCAGTTATGAATACACAGAGTCTGTGATTGGTACCGGTCACTGACTGTCCATTCAGACAAGGAAGGGGCTGGTAAATTACATATTTAGCGGCCCCTTCCCCACTCTCCATCCTGACAGATTCCCCATAGCAACTGGCGGGAGAGGGGACAGGGAACCCGGTAGCAGAAGGAAGATGGATTGGAAGGGTTGCGAGGCAGCATATAGAAGAACCAATTCATCCATTTCTCTCCTGCAGCTGCTGAATGCCTGCAGGAGGGAAGGGTGGAGAAGCGGTAATTCAGCAATGGCAGGAGGGAAATGGACTAATCGGCTTCTCTATATGCCGCCCCCCGCCACCCCTTCTATCCACTCTGAAGGTAGCACCTAACCAGGGGCGGACTGACCATTTGGAAACTCGGGCACTGCCCGTGGGCCTGGGGTCAGTAGGGGGCTCCATGGGATGCCCCTGGTACCTTTTTCATAGGCTTTTTAGGCTTTTTTGAGTTTGGGCAAGGACACAGGGGCCCCATGATCCCCTATTGCCCAGGGCCCCATGAGTTGTCAGTCCGCCCCTGCACCTAACTAAACTACATACAGTATGCATTGCAATTCTCTTGCTATAAACTTGAATGATGCATGTTCACGTGCATGCCATAGACAATGCCACTTGTGATTTATTTATTTTTATTTATTTCAGGTACTTATATAGTGCTGTCAATTTACGCAGCGCTTTACATATATATTGTACATTCACATCAGTCCCTAACCCTCAAGGAGTGTACAATCTAAGGTCCCTAACTTACATTCATACATACACATATGAGGGACTATTTAGACAGGAACCAATTCACCTACCAGCATGTTTTTGGAGTGTGGGAGGAAACCGAAGTACCTGGAAGAAACCCACGCAGGCACAGGGAGAACATGCAGACTCCAGGCAGGTGGTGCCGTGGTTGGAATTCGAACCAACGACCCTATTACTGCCAGGCGGAAGTGCTAACCATTTGGTATTATGAGGCAGATACCCATATCGGTTTATGTGTATAAATTTGGACCTCACATATATCCTTCACAGCTTATCCTTTGGGGCAGGTTTATAAAACCACCGTACCTTAAAATGTAGAGCAAATTAGTAATGGTAGAGTGTGGTACCGTGTTACTCATCAATTAACACAGATGGTCTAGAGTTTAAGTGTCACCCATTATTGGCTAACTTACTGTAAGTTATTAAAGATGCCAGCTTTCAGGATAAAATGTGTAAAGCCTGACAAAGGGATTTACGTTATACCGAATGCTTGCATCATTAATAACTTAAGTTAGCCAAAAAAGAATATCATTTAAACGTAACTTTCTAAATAAAATAGTGAAATAATTTGGAATTAAATCAATAGACCCTAATATTTTTTGGACAAATACATTCTTTGGAAGTTTGAAATCATTTTGGATACCTTCCAATTCCATTCAAGCTTTAAAAACTTCATTAAATGTGTCATCATTCACAGCCCTGAACTCTGACCAGTGATGCATTCCAAGCTCAGCTCAGTCAGTGGTTATTACTGAATCCTGTCCCTTTTTGATTCAAGATATTTTAACTGGTGACCTACAGCTGATACTCTCTAATTCCCTTCGCTGTAAAGAAACTACCAATAGTCATTTCTTCTATTCCAAGCCGCACTAATGCCATGCAGTCAGAAAAGCTGCTGGTGGCAACATAATTGGCCCAGAAAATTATTTAAGTGGGTAAACTGCAATGTTTCTAATTTTTGTTGAAATGTCAATCAGATCTAATTAAACGTTCAGTCTGATCTATAAATGTTTTTTTGCTTTGACTGGGAAAGGCCAATTCAGGTCAGAGTTGGAACTGAGTTTATATTGATTTCTATATCTGCTGGGCATGTTACACACACAGAAAAAAGCATGAAAAATAAATGTTAACTTTTACTTGTATTGTAACAAAGAGAGAAAATCCTTGACATTAAATTCATCCACACTCACAATCTGCATTCCTTGGCAGTTTTTCGAGTATTTGCAGTATTTTGTAGAAGACCTGGTTTGATCATTTTTGACATTATAACTTTAAACATTTATCGATTCCTGACATGGACATCTATGTTAATTAACTAATGCTTACAAAACCAAATTGTACTGAGTGATATTCAACAACTAAAAACTTCACAAAAGTATTCATTGCTGAGCTCAAACAAACATTAAGGCCTGTCTTTTTGCATTCAATTTATATCACAGAATTATTTAAAAATTATTTAACAATAGCCACTTTAAGATGGGATGATTTTATATACAATATTTTATTTAACTGCTTCCATGCCTTCCTATAGCAGAAATACTGCTACAGGGTGGCAGATGTGTGCAAAATCATGTGTGTATGTATATATATACAGTATATATATATATATGATTTTGCAGTTAGGGGGCAGGCGCTATTCGCAGCCGCGGCTGTCAATCACCGGGTCCCGGTTTGTTATTCCTCATCGGCACCTGGTGATCTCAGAGAATTACTGATGGGGGAGAGACCTGTGTATAAACAACACAGATCTCTCCCCTGTCAGCTCCTGCACACTGCTTTGAAACAGCACACAACACACAGTTAACCCTTTGATCACCCCTCATGTTAACCCCATGGCTCCCTCATAGTTTTTGTGAACACCACACTAGTTTACCAATGGTCTTCATAACGTGTTTTGTCAAAACCCCAACAATGCATTGGTAATTACTTAGTAATGATATTTAATACTTTTAATATGTTGCTTGATTGTTGTCTAACAACGTTGGAAGGAGGCCACCAAATAAATATATGAAGCCTGGAATACATTAATATAAAATACTTATTCATTTAAACCATTGTTTTCTAGGTCTTTGTCCTTAATATACACCTATTGGGATTTTTTTTGTAGACGCCATAACTTTCACACAAACCAATTAATATACACCTATTGGGATTTTTTTTTTTACCAAAGACATATAGCAAAATACATTTTGGCCTAAATTTAGGGCAAAATTTGAGTTTTTTGGACATTTTTTATTACAGAAATGAGAAAATATTTCTTTTTCTAAAATTTTGGTCTTTTTTGTTTATAGCGCAAAGAAGAAAAAAAAAAAAAACCAGAGGTGATCAACTGCCACCAAAAGAAAGCTCTATTTGTTTGAAAAAAAGGACATAAATGTCATTTATGTACAGTGTTGCATGACGGCACAATTGTCAGTTAAACTAGCGCTGTGCTGTAGAGCAAAAAGTGGCATGAATTCCAATATCTATACTGCCATCTGTAGGCGCTATAACTTTCACACAAGCCAATTAACATATGCTTATTCGGATTGTTTTTACCAAAGTCATATAGCAAGATGCATTTTGGCCTAAATGTATGACAAAATTTGAGTTTATTGGATATTATTTATAACAGAAATGATCAAATATAATTTTTTTCACAATTTTATTTTAATTTTTGTTTATTGCGCAAAAAAAAACAACCCAGAGGTGATCAAATACCACCAAAAGAAAGCTCTACTTGTGTGAAAAAAGGACATAAATTTTATTTATGTACAGTATTGCATGACCACACAATTGTCAGTTTAACAACGCTGTATAGCAAAAAATGCAGTATCTATACCATAATTTGTAGATGCTATAACTTTCACACAAACCAATCAATATACACTTATTGGGATTTTCTTTACCAGCACAGTGGCTAAATAGTTAGCACTTCCACCTGGCAGTACTAGGGTTGTTGATTCAAATCCCAGCCACAGCACCACCTGCCTGGAGTTTGCATGTTCTCCCTATGCCTTCATGGGTTTCCTTCCAGACTCCAAAGACATGCTGGTAGGTTAATTGGCTCCTGTCTAAATTGGCTCTAGTATGTGTATGTATGAATGTAAGTTAGGGACCTTAAATTGTACGCCCCTTAAGGGTTAGGGACTGATGTGAATGTACTATATATATATATATATATATATATTTATATATGTAAAGCACTGTGCAAATTGACAGCACTATATTTTTTATAGCTGAAAGTAAAAATATTGTTTTTTTTTCAAGATTTTTTGGTCCCAGAGGTGATCAAATACAACCAAAATAAATCTCTATTTGTGTGAAAAAAAGGACATACAATTTGTTTGGGTACAACTTTGCATGACCGTGCAATTACCAGTTGAAATAAATAAATGTAGAAGAATACATTTTGGCCTAAATTTATGACTAACTTTGAGTTTCCTATATACTTTTTATAGCCAAAAGTAAAAAATATTGTTTTTTTTCAAGATTTTTGGTCCCAGAGGTGATCAAATACAACCAAAATAAATCTCTATTTGTATGAAAAAAAGGACATACATTTTGTTTGGGTACAGCTTTGCATTGCCGTGCAATTACCAGTTGAAATAAATAAATAAATGTAGAAGAATATATTTTGGCCTAAATGTATGACTAACTTTGAGTTTCCTATATACTTTGTATAGCCAAAAGTAATAAATATTGTTTTTTTTTCAAGATTTTTGGTCCCATAGGTGAGCAAATACAACCAAAAGAAAGCTCTATTTGTGAAAAAGGGCATACATTTTGTTTGGGTACAGCTTTGCATGACCGTGCAATTACCAGTTGAAATAAATAAATGTAGAAGAATACATTTTGGCCTAAATGTATGACTAACTTTGAGTTTCCTATATACTTTTTATAGCCAAAAGTAAAAAATATTGTTTTTTTTTCAAGATTTTTGGTCCCAGAGGTGATCAAATACAACCAAAAAAAATCTCTATTTGTGAAAAATTTTGTTTGGGTACAGTGTTGCATGACCGCGGAATTACCAGTTACCGAAACGCAAAAAATGTCCTGGTCAGGAGGGGGAGGGGAATTCTCTGGAGGGCAAGAGGTTAAATTTCAAGAATTATTATTATTATTACTATTATTATTATATTTATTATATTATTATTATACAGGATTTATATATCTTCAATAGTTTGTGCTGAAGTAGACATTACAGTTACAATACAATTTGGTACAAGAGGAAACGTGTATCTCCTAAAACATTTATAGTAGCATTGTTCTTTTCGTTGTCATCTCTAGTTGTTGCCCGTTCTACCAGAAACCATAGAAAAGAATAGCAAGAGTAATTTATTATAATGTTAACATGTCTGTTCACAGCTAAAACTTTCCAGCCACAAGTAGAAAGTCACCCGCGAAGCATGTTTAGCATCACCAAAATAGTTTGCAGCTCTTAGGCAGCTTTGTAGGCCAAACTATTTACATATTAAGCCAAAAAAAAACCTCTTATGGGGATTACCTCACAAAAATGTTTGCTTAATTTGTATACATAATTTTTTAGTTACACAAATTATGTAGAATGTGTGAAGTGGACCGGTTTATTGCATTACATTGCAAAGAAAATAAGTCCTTTTATAGGTGAGGGAATTTTGTGCAGTTGGTTTTCTTCAGTTTGTTAGTGGAAAGTAAAACAGAATAGAGAAGCCCTGAAACGTAGATGTGATTTAGTAAACAGAATGCTGTGAACAATGGAAGCAAAAGAAGTAACAATGCACCAGCCCCCTCCAGGGGGGAAGACTTCATTGAATTTAGGAAGAGTCTTATGGAGAGTAAACCAGTGTAGCTGAAATATGGAAGCTGCTATTGCTAGCATGTTTTTTTTTTAACTTGAAAAATAAGTAATCAATGGAATTGTCCATATCTCTATATCCATGAGTTCACTTTAACCACTTCCTGGCCGCCCTATAACAGATATACTGCTACCGGGCGGCACGGGTGCACAAAATCACGTATATACTGTATAGGTGATTTTGCATTTCTGGGTAAGGGGTGAACGCGAGGTCTGCACCGCCATTTGTGGCCACCACTGTCAATCACCGGGTCCCGGCCAGTGATTACTCGCCGTTACCTGGTGATTGCCGATCATCTCCAACAGGGAGGAGAACTGTATGTAAACAATACAGTTCTCCTTCCTGTCAGCTCGTGAACACTGCTTTGGATGGCTGTGCACAGCACAGCCATCCAAAGCAGTGTGCTTACAGTGAAGCACAGACATACAGACACAAGTAAAACAGCACACAGTTAACCCTTTGATCGCCCCACATGTTAACCCCTTTCGGACCAGTGCCTTTAGTACAGTGTCAGTGCTTTGTTTTTAGCACTGATCACTGTATTGGTGTCACTGGGGATGACAGTGACACCAAGTCAGTTCCCCCCAGTGTCAAAATGCCCGCCGCAGTCCCACTATAAGTTGCTGATCACTGCCATTACTAGTAAAAATAAAAATTAAAAAAAATTCCAGTATCTATACCACCATTTGTAAATGCTAAAACTTTCACGTAAACCATTTAATTTACACGTATTGGCATTTTTTTTTAGCAAAGACATGTAGCAGAATACATTTTGGCCTAAATTTATGACGAAATTTGATTTTTTTAAAAATTTTTACTGGACATGTTTAATGGCAAAAAGTGAAAAATATAGTTTTTTTCTCAAAATTGTCAGTTTTTTAATTATAGCGCTAAAAATAAAAAATGCACAGGCGATCAAATACCATCGAAAGAAAGCTCTATTTGTAGGAAAAAAGGATGTAAATTTCATTTGGGTGCAGTGTTGCATGACTGTGTAATTGTCAGTTAAAGTAATGCAGTGATGTAATGCAAAAAATGGCCTGGTCAAGAAGGGGGGTAAATCCTCTGGAGGGCAAGTTGTTTTAGGACCAGAAACCTTCAGGAGATGAACCAGGCACTGAGATATTCCAAACAGAATAAAGTGGGTTTTTGGCATTGGACAAATATTGTTTTTCAGGTAAATACAGAAGAGTCAAAATTGCAGACATTTAGTGCACTAGTGCATTTAGTGGTTAAAGTAAAATTGTGGCCAGAATATAGGCATCAAAAAGGAACTGAACTCTGAAAAATGCAGACAGAGGATCAGGGACTTGTCACTAGTATTGCTGATCATTCCCCCATTACTAACTCACCATGCCTTCCTTTGCACTGTCTCTTTGTGCGGAGGCAGCCATCTTGATTTTGCTTTCTTTTGCGTCCAGGAAGCAGCATCCTGAACAGAAAATAACATTTACAGATACATAATGCTATACATATATCTTAACAGTATGACCCTTATTTTTACATTTTGAAATCTATACTAAGAACTTAGCATTGATGGTTAAAATTAGTATTTAGGCCATTTTGGTGGAAAGTATGCCCAGCTATGTGGGAACATTTAGGATGTGATGTTGTTTTTTATAATTTATTGATTGACACAGTTGTTTGATTTTAGGATCGTGACTGAACTATATATTTTAAATATGTTAAAATAAAGGTACACATTTTAAGATACAGTATGTGTATAGTCTCCTTATGTACCCTTAAAATCTGATAAATAAGAATAAGGTGTTTTTCTATTTGGGATGTTTATATTCATGGATGGGGTCCTATCATTGCTCCTATTTGTATATCCTCCAGCTAAGAGAACAAGCAGTCAAAGTCAGTGGTGCCTTAGATCTCAAACTGCAGATACATAGCTAAGAAACTATAGGCTCAGAGTTGAAGACAAAATGTAGACTTTTTAGTACACTGGTTAGGGACATCTATTATTATTATTATTATTATACAGTATTTATAAAGTGCCAATAGTTCGCTCAGCGCTGTACATTACAAAGGGGGACAGAACATGTGACAGAACAATACCAATACAATGCAAAACATGAGGGGATCGAGGGCCCTGCTCTTTCAAGCTTACAATCTAGGAGGGAGGGGATGGTGGCACAGGAGGAGATAGCTGTGGGGGATGGAGTGGTAGGAAGAGTGGAGGAGGTCGGCAAGTTAGCAGGGGGCGGGGTAGGCTTCCCTGAAGAGATGGGTTTTCAGGGTGCGCCTAAAGGAGAGGAGAGTAGGTGATAATCTGATGGGTTGGGGCAGGGAGTTCCAGAGGATGGGTGACACCCTGGAGAAGTCCTGGAGGCGGGCATGGGAGGAGGAGACCAGGGAACTAGAGAGAAGGAGGTCTTGTGAGGAGCGGAGTGTGCGTGCTGGGCGGTACTTGGATATTAGGTCAGTGATGTAGTTCGGGGCAGTATGGTGGACAGCTTTGTACGTCAGCGTTAGGATTTTGAATTTGATCTGTTGCGCAATCGGAAGCCAGTGGAGGGATTGGCAGAGGGGGGTGGCAGAAACGGAGCGGTTGGAAAGGTGAATGAGTCTGGCAGCCGTATTCAGGATGGACTGAAGCGGGGATAGCCAGCGGCGAGGCAGGCCAGTGAGGAGGGAGTTGCAGTAGTCGAGTCGCGATATGATGAGGGAGTGGATGAGCTGTTTAGTGGTTTCTGGAGTTAGGAACGTGCGGATTTTGGCGATGTTGCGGAGGTGGAGTCTGCACGAGTTTGTTAAAGAGTGGACTTGGGGCTGGAAGGATAGGTTGGAGTCCAAAATAACACCAAGTACTCTGGCCTGCGGGGCGGGTTTGATGGTGGCGTTGTTGGACATGATGGAGAAGTCAATGGGGGGTGGTGTCCGGGCTGGAGGGAAGACAAGAAACTCGGTTTTGGAGAGGTTCAGTTTAACATATCTACATGTTCCCTGTAAGATAGCAAATCTTTGTTTTTTACAATATACCTTCTCATAACAGTTAAATAGACCTGGGAACTGAGCTGCAAGGATATCATTCCCGAGTCAGTTGGTCATTTGGTACACAATTGAAAATTGTTTTTTTGGTGTAATGACCCATTCACAGGCAGAACAAACATCACTATAAACTCCTGTAAAACATAAAAGTGTTTCAAGTTTGTGTTACAATCATATATTGTTGCATTAATCTTCAGTAAAGCAGATTTTGGCTGTGCTAACATTCTGCACATATAAAAAAGATTTTGATTAAACATGTAATGTTACCAAAAGCCTCACTGCACTCAGTTTAATGGAACTAACAAGAATACGTTTGTTTTACTAATTCTTTTAAGTTAAAATATTTAGCTTCTGCAATCAGCGGACCATTGCACAAACTTTGACCATCACATTCCATCAAAGTATGCCAGAGGCAAAAACGTGCAAGGGTTCGGCCAGTGGTTGGTGCTCTGGGTACCATTAAAAAGGTCCAGAGGTCATAGTAAGGAAACAGCTTGCATGTGGTCTGCAGGTGCCTATCGGAAACACAGGTAGCCCCTGGAGCAGTAAGAAAATTATTGCAAATAAATATGATATCTTTAGTTCTACTGCTGCAAATCAGCAAAATTGATTTGAAGGGACAGTAAACATAAATTATGTGTATGCTTTAAGTAGAAATAGTTTTTAATGAAGTTTACAGCTTTGAAAACTTTTACAAACCAACTCTAGCTCATATTTTCAATACTAGATTAGAATTTATCATCTTGTCCAATAATTACATTAAAGTGCAAATATACCTCTGCAGCTAACAAAAAAACATGCATTACAATGTGATCATATGCTCAGAATCTTTGCTTTTCTTTAACTATGTTATCATGTGAGTCGCTTAAAGTGACCCTTTCCTTTGCCTATGTATGGTAAAATAAAGGAACCCTTAACTTCTCCCTTCCCCTTTTCAGCAGTACATACTCACCTTTTCTGTTGCGAAGACTTGGGAAAGAACACCCTTGACCAAACCTAATTGATGGAAATCACAGAGGACTGATGACCAGTGGCGTCCTTAGTAAGGTGCGGGGGGTGCGGGCCGCACTGGGTGACACCATCACAGGGGGTGCAGAAGCAGGATGCCAGCAGAGCTTCTGGGCTCTGTGAAGGTCCTGACCAGTTATTAGGGTGATCCCGGATCCCCAGGCACAGTGACAACTGCCCCTGGTGTAGCAATAAAATGAGTATCCCGGACCCGTGAAGATACTGTATGTATCCCCTGAAGCAGCTGCGCGTGTGCCGGTTTCAGGCCGAAGAAGCTAATTGCCGATCGCCGATCTCCGACTTTAGCACAGAACTGCCACATTTAACTCCTTACAGGCTGCTAACTGCTGAAGCTGATCCCGCGGATCACTATGGGTTGCAAGATCAGTTAACCCCATATAGGTTCAACCTATATGGGGTTAACTGATCTTGTAACCCATAGTGATCTTGCAACCCATCGGCCTGAAACCGGCACATGCGCAGTTGCTTCAGGGGATACATATCTTCATGGGTCGGGATAGTCATGTTACCTCTACACCGGCACCACTCTCTCTAGAGGGGTGACACCACGTGTTACCGCACCAGGTGAGACCAACCCTAGGTACGCCTCTGCTAATGACTTCTTCTGCCCCATGTGGAAGCACTGACCCAAATAGAAGGCATCTAGTATTGTCACTAGAGATGAGCGAATCGAAGTATCCGAAGTGGAATTCGAGTCGAATATCGGAAAAATTTCGATTCGTGCCGAATCCGAAAAACAGCCTAATTCGGACGCGCGAATCGAAATTTTTCCGAAAATGGCGGCTGACATGTGCGGCGACGGAGCGGGGATGTCGGGGAAGGCGCGCAGACAAGGCGCGCTGCCCCATAATGCATTCCTCAACGACATGTGATCGCATCAGCCAATCAGCAGCCAGCCAGCCAGCACTGTGTAATGGTCGAGGTATATATAGCGGCCATTTTGGAAATCTTCATTTGCCTGCAGTCATTGAACAGAGGCAGACCGCTCTGTACTAGGGACAGGGACAGAGTTAGGGCCACAGAAACGAGAATTGGGGACAGAGAGAAGTTACTTAGGGACAGAGAGCCATTACTCAGGGACACAGACTTGTTAATGAGGGCCACAGAATCGTTATTTAGGGACAAAGAAACGCTAGTTAGGGCCACAGAATTCATACTCAGGGACAGACAGAATTGTTACTCAGTGCCAGAGAATTGTTACTTAGGGCCACAGAAACGTTATTAGGGCCACAGAATTTTTACTCAGGGACAGACAGAATTGTTACTGAGTGCCAGAGAATTGTTACTCAGGGACAGACAGAATTGTTACTGAGTGCCAGAGAATTCTTACTCAGGGCCACAGAATTCATTCTCAGGGACAGACAGAATTGTTACTGAGTGCCAGAGAATTGTTACTCAGGGACAGACAGAATTGTTACTGAGTGCCAGAGAATTGTTACTCAGGGACAGACAGAATTGTTACTGAGTGCCAGAGAATTGTTACTCAGGGACAGACAGAATTGTTACTGAGTGCCAGAGAATTGTTACTCAGGGACAGACAGAATTGTTACTGAGTGCCAGAGAATTGTTACTCGCACAGACACAAAATTGTTACTTGCACAGACACAGAATTGTTACTCGCACAGACACAGAATTGTTACTCAGGGCCACAGAATTCATACTCAGGGACAGACAGAATTGTTACTGAGTGCCAGAGAATTGTTACTCAGGGACAGACAGAATTGTTACTGAGTGCCAGAGAATTGTTACTCAGGGACAGACAGAATTGTTACTGAGTGCCAGAGAATTGTTACTCGCACAGACACAAAATTGTTACTTGCACAGACACAGAATTGTTACTCGCACAGACACAGAATTGTTACTCAGGGCCACAGAATTCATACTCAGGGACAGACAGAATTGTTACTGAGTGCCAGAGAATTGTTACTCAGGGACAGACAGAATTGTTACTGAGTGCCAGAGAATTGTTACTCAGGGACAGACAGAATTGTTACTGAGTGCCAGAGAATTGTTACTCAGGGACAGACAGAATTGTTACTGAGTGCCAGAGAATTGTTACTCGCACAGACACAAAATTGTTACTTGCACAGACACAGAATTGTTACTCGCACAGACACAGAATTGTTACTCAGGGCCACAGAATTCATACTCAGGGACAGACAGAATTGTTACTGAGTGCCAGAGAATTGTTACTCAGGGACAGACAGAATTGTTACTGAGTGCCAGAGAATTGTTACTCAGGGACAGACAGAATTGTTACTGAGTGCCAGAGAATTGTTACTCAGGGACAGACAGAATTGTTACTGAGTGCCAGAGAATTGTTACTCGCACAGACACAAAATTGTTACTTGCACAGACACAGAATTGTTACTCGCACAGACACAGAATTGTTACTCAGGGCCACAGAATTCATACTCAGGGACAGACAGAATTGTTACTGAGTGCCAGAGAATTGTTACTCAGGGACAGACAGAATTGTTACTGAGTGCCAGAGAATTGTTACTCAGGGACAGACAGAATTGTTACTGAGTGCCAGAGAATTGTTACTCGCACAGACACAAAATTGTTACTTGCACAGACACAGAATTGTTACTCGCACAGACACAGAATTGTTACTGAGTGCCAGAGAATTGTTACTCAGGGACAGACAGAATTGTTACTGAGTGCCAGAGAATTGTTACTCAGGGACAGACAGAATTGTTACTGAGTGCCAGAGAATTGTTACTCAGGGACAGACAGAATTGTTACTGAGTGCCAGAGAATTGTTACTCAGGGACAGACAGAATTGTTACTGAGTGCCAGAGAATTGTTACTCAGGGACAGACAGAATTGTTACTGAGTGCCAGAGAATTGTTACTCGCACAGACACAAAATTGTTACTTGCACAGACACAGAATTGTTACTCGCACAGACACAGAATTGATACTCAGGGCCACAGAATTCATACTCAGGGACAGACAGAATTGTTACTGAGTGCCAGAGAATTGTTACTCAGGGACAGACAGAATTGTTACTGAGTGCCAGAGAATTGTTACTCGCACAGACACAAAATTGTTACTTGCACAGACACAGAATTGTTACTCGCACAGACACAGAATTGTTACTCAGGGCCACAGAATTCATACTCAGGGACAGACAGAATTGTTACTGAGTGCCAGAGAATTGTTACTCAGGGACAGACAGAATTGTTACTGAGTGCCAGAGAATTGTTACTCAGGGACAGACAGAATTGTTACTGAGTGCCAGAGAATTGTTACTCGCACAGACACAAAATTGTTACTTGCACAGACACAGAATTGTTACTCGCACAGACACAGAATTGTTACTCGCACAGACACAGAATTGTTACTCAGGGCCACAGAATTCATACTCAGGGACAGACAGAATTGTTACTGAGTGCCAGAGAATTGTTACTCAGGGACAGACAGAATTGTTACTGAGTGCCAGAGAATTGTTACTCAGGGACAGACAGAATTGTTACTGAGTGCCAGAGAATTGTTACTCAGGGACAGACAGAATTGTTACTGAGTGCCAGAGAATTGTTACTCAGGGACAGACAGAATTGTTACTGAGTGCCAGAGAATTCTTACTCAGGGCCACAGAATTCATTCTCAGGGACAGACAGAATTGTTACTGAGTGCCAGAGAATTGTTACTCAGGGACAGACAGAATTGTTACTGAGTGCCAGAGAATTGTTACTCAGGGACAGACAGAATTGTTACTGAGTGCCAGAGAATTGTTACTCGCACAGACACAAAATTGTTACTTGCACAGACACAGAATTGTTACTCGCACAGACACAGAATTGTTACTCAGGGCCACAGAATTCATACTCAGGGACAGACAGAATTGTTACTGAGTGCCAGAGAATTGTTACTCAGGGACAGACAGAATTGTTACTGAGTGCCAGAGAATTGTTACTCAGGGACAGACAGAATTGTTACTGAGTGCCAGAGAATTGTTACTCAGGGACAGACAGAATTGTTACTGAGTGCCAGAGAATTGTTACTCGCACAGACACAAAATTGTTACTTGCACAGACACAGAATTGTTACTCGCACAGACACAGAATTGTTACTCAGGGCCACAGAATTCATACTCAGGGACAGACAGAATTGTTACTGAGTGCCAGAGAATTGTTACTCAGGGACAGACAGAATTGTTACTGAGTGCCAGAGAATTGTTACTCAGGGACAGACAGAATTGTTACTGAGTGCCAGAGAATTGTTACTCGCACAGACACAAAATTGTTACTTGCACAGACACAGAATTGTTACTCGCACAGACACAGAATTGTTACTGAGTGCCAGAGAATTGTTACTCAGGGACAGACAGAATTGTTACTGAGTGCCAGAGAATTGTTACTCAGGGACAGACAGAATTGTTACTGAGTGCCAGAGAATTGTTACTCAGGGACAGACAGAATTGTTACTGAGTGCCAGAGAATTGTTACTCAGGGACAGACAGAATTGTTACTGAGTGCCAGAGAATTGTTACTCAGGGACAGACAGAATTGTTACTGAGTGCCAGAGAATTGTTACTCGCACAGACACAAAATTGTTACTTGCACAGACACAGAATTGTTACTCGCACAGACACAGAATTGATACTCAGGGCCACAGAATTCATACTCAGGGACAGACAGAATTGTTACTGAGTGCCAGAGAATTGTTACTCAGGGACAGACAGAATTGTTACTGAGTGCCAGAGAATTGTTACTCGCACAGACACAAAATTGTTACTTGCACAGACACAGAATTGTTACTCGCACAGACACAGAATTGTTACTCAGGGCCACAGAATTCATACTCAGGGACAGACAGAATTGTTACTGAGTGCCAGAGAATTGTTACTCAGGGACAGACAGAATTGTTACTGAGTGCCAGAGAATTGTTACTCAGGGACAGACAGAATTGTTACTGAGTGCCAGAGAATTGTTACTCGCACAGACACAAAATTGTTACTTGCACAGACACAGAATTGTTACTCGCACAGACACAGAATTGTTACTCGCACAGACACAGAATTGTTACTCAGGGCCACAGAATTCATACTCAGGGACAGACAGAATTGTTACTGAGTGCCAGAGAATTGTTACTCAGGGACACCTAATCGTTGAATTAAATAGTATGTCAGACAACATGCAGAGGAGTGGCAGAGGAGGCAATGTTTTAGGAGCGAGCAGACGTGGCAGCAGAGGAAGGGGTCGAGGCAGCAGTATTCGCAGCCAGAGGCCAGTGCTCCCGGTGTCATCCAGCGGTCGTGTCTCCACCGACAACCCTGCCGTCATTGATTGGTTGGCTCGGTCGTCTTCCTCTTCCCAGGTCACCTCTGACACCTACAGCCAACGGTCGGTGGGTACGTCAGACACAACCGTTAGTTGGCATGGCCCGGGACCAAGCCCACTGAAATCACGTGTCCTCTACCTGCCCCTGTCCTTTGCTGTTCCCTCACCAAGCGAAGTATCGCATGCTGTGGGCTCAGCCCCACTGTACAGTGAGGAAGAGCTAACAGAGGGCGGTCAGGAACGGGGGGAGACATCGGCCTTTTCAGCAGCCAAGCGAACAAGTACTGGCGAGGAGAGTGGCTCGGTAGCCGGTCTAGAGACAGGTCTGTCTCCTGACCCAGACGCAGCCGAGGGGGCTAGTAGTGAGGCGGAGACCCTACTTGATGATGAGGAGGTTGATCGCACTTGGCAGCCTCGTCGTCATCAGGCAATTTCTTCCGCATCATCAGGAGAAGAGGGTGGCAGCTTGGCAGCGAGCAAAACAGTCGGTGGGTTGCCCAGGAGACAGCAGCAGGGTCGCATCAGTGTCAGTGGAGCCAAACGTCCACGGAGTAGAGCACCAGCTCCACTGCAGCCTACCACCACGGCCAGTAGTGGTGCCGGTGCGCACGGAGGAAGTAGCAGTCAGCCAGTGAAGAGTAGCGGGGGCAAAGTTTCCTACTCGGTGGTGTGGCAATTTTTCCTCAAGCCGCCCGAGGAAGTAAACGTAGCCGTATGTCGACTATGTGGCCAGAAATGCAAGCGTGGCCAGGGGGCCCATGTTGGGACTACAGCGTTGCGTCAGCATATGCAGCGTCACCATTCGGTGGCCTGGGAAAACCGTGATAAACATACGGCGGTTCTGCCTGCCCCAGCCCCCGCTCCATCACCCGCTCCGTTACTTGCTCCGTCACCCGACGTCGTCAATCGCCCTCTATCAGCCAGTCAAGGCTCCAACACCTCTGCTGAGGGGAGTTGTCGCTCATTGGCATCTTCCGCTCGTTCAGATGCTCCTTCTCCTGCTACTCCTCTTCTCGGATTCCGTCAACAGTCTTTCTTGGAATCCGTATCCAAGAGACAACAGTTTGCGAGCACGCACCCGACGGTGCAAAAGCTGAACGTCCTCCTGTCCAAGTTGCTGGTGCTGCAGTCCCTCCCTTTCCAACTGGTGGACTCAGCACCTTTCCGAGAAATGATGGCTTGTGCCGCGCCGCGGTGGAGAGTGCCAAGCCGTCATTTCTTTGCCCAAAAGGCAGTGCCAGCCCTGCATTCACATGTAGAAGAGATGGTGGGCCAGTCTTTGAGCATGTCGGTCTCTGCCAAAGTGCACGGCAGCGCCGACGTGTGGAGCTGTAACTACGGTCAGGGACAGTACATGTCATTTACGGCCCACTGGGTGAACGTGGTGCCGGCACAGCCGCACCAGCAACTTGGACAGGTCACGACGCTTTTGCCTCCACGTTTGCACGTCCTTGGTCCAGCAAGCATGTCCGCCTCTACCACCTCTTTTTCCGCCGTGTCCTCAGCCGCCACCCCCGTGCCAAGTCCCATTACCCGACCGGCATATCACATGTGCAGGGCGCAACGGTGTCACGCTGTGCTGCACCTGGTATGCCTTGGCGAACGTAGTCACACAGGGGAGGAACTGCTGAGTGTAATGAACAGAGAAATCGACAGATGGCTGTCTCCGCGCAAACTAAAAATCGGAACCATGTTGACTGACAACGGAAAGAACATGGTGTCTGCTCTGCGTCAAGGAAGGTTGTGCCATGCGCCATGCATGGCTCACGTGTTCAATCTGGTTGTCAAGCGGTTCCTAAAATCCACCATCCCACTGCAAGACATCCTTAAAATGTCACGTAAACTGTGCATGCATTTCAGCCATTCCTACACCGCAAAGAACACCCTCATTGAGCTGCAGCGGCAGAACGGAATTCCACAGCATCGCCTGATCTGCGACGTTGCAACAAGGTGGAATTCAACCCTACACATGTTAGACCGCCTTTACGAGCAGCGAAAGGCCATCACCGATTTCCTGATGTTACAAGCGGATAAAGGTACTCCCCTGTGTAACTTAGATGTCAGCCATTGGCAGCTCATGCGTGACACCTGCCGCTTGCTCAGGCCCTTTGAGGAGGCCACGCTATTCGTGAGTCGGCAGGACTATGGGATGAACGACGTCATTCCTCTGTTGCACGTCCTGGAACAAATGCTGTTAACAATGGCTGGTCAGGGTGCGGTAGACGTGGCGCACAGATCTCAACGCCACATGACCCCTGTGGGGGCAGGACAGGAAGAAGAGGAGGAGGTAGAGGAGGACATTTGTGCTCAGGAATTATTGAGTGAAATGGGTGGTTTTTCCACTCAGCGGACAGGAGTGGAGGAGCAGGAGCATCTGGTAGAGGAGGAGGAGGAGGAGACAGAGGACCCAGACGCACCGTGGCAGTATGCTGTGGAGATGGAGGCAGGGAGTCCCTCGCATTCCTTGGCACAAATGGCCCATAGCATGCTCGGTTGCTTGCGTAGCGACAGCCGAATAATAACCATCAGACAGAGGGATGACTTTTGGCTGTCCACCTTGTTGGACCCTCGCTACCGGTCCAAAATGGTGGCCTTTTTCACACCTGCTGAGAGGGAGGCCAAAATTACGTACTATAAAAACCACCTATGTAGTCAGTTGGTCTCTGCCTTTGTGCGCCAACGTCCATCCTCAGACACTGTGGGCCCTGTGCGCTCGCGTTCCGCTGGCATGGCAGCAGGGGAGGGGTGGGGTGGTAGGAGCAGTGGCAGCTCCACCAGCAGTGGCTGCCTCAGTCTGCAGTCGATGATGAGTAGCTTTCTTCACCAGCGCAGTGAGGAAACTACTAACCAGCCGCAGCAGCAGCAGCAGCATCAGGTGGACCTGGAGCAGGAGCTCAAACAACAGGCTTGGGCCTACTTGGACAGCACCCTGCCAACCGAGGTAGACAATCCCCTTGACTACTGGGCAACGAAACTTGACCTTTGGCCCCAACTAGCTGAATTTGCCCTTGAAAGGCTGTCATGCCCGGCCAGTAGCGTGGCATCGGAGCGCGTGTTTAGTGCGGCAGGAGGTATTGTAACTCCGCGGAGGACACGACTGTCCACCCAAAGTGTGGAGAGACTCACGTTTGTGAAAATGAATCAGGCGTGGATTAGTCTGGATTTCAAACCACCAGTTCCTGACACAACTGACTAAATCTGCCATGAATCATGCCTCAAACATGTGCCACTTTGAGGTCTCCTCACACACTGCTGGTGTGTTGAATTTTTTGACATAGGGTGCTGGCAGATTATGGGCCTCCTATAGCTGCTGCCAGGCCCCTAATCTGCCATAGGCCCCTATATACCGCTTCCTCATGCTGCTGCCAGGTCCAGAGTCTCTCATGGGTCCCTGTACGGCCTCCCATTGCTGCTGTCTCCATCGCCACACTCTGCCATGTGCCACTTTCAGGTCTCCTCACACACTGCTGGTGTGTAGAATTTTTTGACATAGGGTGCTGGCAGATTATGGGCCTCCCATAGCTGCTGCCAGGCCCCTAATCTGCCATGGGCCCCTATATACCGCCTCCTCATGCTGCTGCCAGGTCCACAGTGTCTCATGCCATGTGCCACTTTCAGGTCTCCTCACACTGCTGGTGTGTTGAATTTTTTGACATAGGGTGCTGGCAGATTATGGGCCTCCTATAGCTGCTGCCAGGCCCCTAATCTGCCATGGGCCCCTATATACCGCCTCCTCATGCTGCTGCCAAGTCCAGAGTCTCTCATGGGTCCCTGTACGGCCTCCCATTGCTGCTGTCTCCATCGCCACACTCTGCTGCCATGTGCCACTTTCAGGTCTCTTCACACTGCTGGTGTGTTAAATTTTTTGACATAGGGTGCAGGCAGATTACGGGCCTCACATAGCTGCTGCCAGGCCCCTAATCTGCCATGGGCCCCTATATACCACCTCCTCATGCTGCTGCCAAGTCTAGAGTCTCTCATGGGTCCCTGTACGGCCTCCCATTGCTGCTGTCTCCATCGCCACACTCTGCCATGTGCCACTTTCAGGTCTCTTCACACTGCTGGTGTGTTTAATTTTTTGACATAGGGTGCAGGCAGATTACGGGCCTCACATAGCTGCTGCCAGGCCCCTAATCTGCCATGGGCCCCTATATACCGCCTCCTCATGCTGCTGCCAAGTCTAGAGTCTGTCATGGGTCCCTGTACGGCCTCCCATTGCTGCTGTCTCCATCGCCACACTCTGCTGCCATGTGCCACTTTCAGGTCTCTTCACACTGCTGGTGTGTTAAATTTTTTGACATAGGGTGCAGGCAGATTACGGGCCTCACATAGCTGCTGCCAGGCCCCTAATCTGCCATGGGCCCCTATATACCGCCTCCTCATGCTGCTGCCAAGTCCAGAGTCTCTCATGGGTCCCTGTACGGCCTCCCATTGCTGCTGTCTCCATCGCCACACTCTGCTGCCATGTGCCACTTTCAGGTCTCTTCACACTGCTGGTGTGTTAAATTTTTTGACATAGGGTGCAGGCAGATTACGGGCCTCACATAGCTGCTGCCAGGCCCCTAATCTGCCATGGGCCCCTATATACCGCCTCCTCATGCTGCTGCCAAGTCCAGAGTCTCTCATGGGTCCCTGTACGGCCTCCCATTGCTGCTGTCTCCATCGCCACACTCTGCTGCCATGTGCCACTTTCAGGTCTCTTCACACTGCTGGTGTGTTTAATTTTTTGACATAGGGTGCAGGCAGATTACGGGCCTCACATAGCTGCTGCCAGTCCCCTAATCTGCCATGGGCCCCTATATACCGCCTCCTCATGCTGCTGCCAAGTCTAGAGTCTGTCATGGGTCCCTGTACGGCCTCCCATTGCTGCTGTCTCCATCGCCACACTCTGCTGCCATGTGCCACTTTCAGGTCTCTTCACACTGCTGGTGTGTTAAATTTGTTGACATAGGGTGCAGGCAGATTACGGGCCTCACATAGCTGCTGCCAGGCCCCTAATCTGCCATGGGCCCCTATATACCGCCTCCTCATGCTGCTGCCAAGTCTAGAGTCTCTCATGGGTCCCTGTACGGCCTCCCATTGCTGCTGTCTCCATCGCCACACTCTGCCATGTGCCACTTTCAGGTCTCTTCACACTGCTGGTGTGTTTAATTTTTTGACATAGGGTGCAGGCAGATTACGGGCCTCACATAGCTGCTGCCAGGCCCCTAATCTGCCATGGGCCCCTATATACCGCCTCCTCATGCTGCTGCCAAGTCTAGAGTCTGTCATGGGTCCCTGTACGGCCTCCCATTGCTGCTGTCTCCATCGCCACACTCTGCTGCCATGTGCCACTTTCAGGTCTCTTCACACTGCTGGTGTGTTAAATTTTTTGACATAGGGTGCAGGCAGATTACGGGCCTCACATAGCTGCTGCCAGGCCCCTAATCTGCCATGGGCCCCTATATACCGCCTCCTCATGCTGCTGCCAAGTCCAGAGTCTGTCATGGGTCCCTGTACGGCCTCCCATTGCTGCTGTCTCCATCGCCACACTCTGCTGCCATGTGCCACTTTCAGGTCTCTTCACACTGCTGGTGTGTTAAATTTTTTGACATAGGGTGCAGGCAGATTACGGGCCTCACATAGCTGCTGCCAGGCCCCTAATCTGCCATGGGCCCCTATATACCGCCTCCTCATGCTGCTGCCAAGTCCAGAGTCTCTCATGGGTCCCTGTACGGCCTCCCATTGCTGCTGTCTCCATCGCCACACTCTGCTGCCATGTGCCACTTTCAGGTCTCTTCACACTGCTGGTGTGTTTAATTTTTTGACATAGGGTGCAGGCAGATTACGGGCCTCACATAGCTGCTGCCAGGCCCCTAATCTGCCATGGGCCCCTATATACCGCCTCCTCATGCTGCTGCCAAGTCTAGAGTCTGTCATGGGTCCCTGTACGGCCTCCCATTGCTGCTGTCTCCATCGCCACACTCTGCCATGTGCCACTTTCAGGTCTCTTCACACTGCTGGTGTGTTTAATTTTTTGACATAGGGTGCAGGCAGATTACGGGCCTCACATAGCTGCTGCCAGGCCCCTAATCTGCCATGGGCCCCTATATACCGCCTCCTCATGCTGCTGCCAAGTCTAGAGTCTGTCATGGGTCCCTGTACGGCCTCCCATTGCTGCTGTCTCCATCGCCACACTCTGCTGCCATGTGCCACTTTCAGGTCTCTTCACACTGCTGGTGTGTTAAATTTTTTGACATAGGGTGCAGGCAGATTACGGGCCTCACATAGCTGCTGCCAGGCCCCTAATCTGCCATGGGCCCCTATATACCGCCTCCTCATGCTGCTGCCAAGTCCAGAGTCTCTCATGGGTCCCTGTAAGGCCTCCCATTGCTGCTGTCTCCATCGCCACACTCTGCTGCCATGTGCCACTTTCAGGTCTCTTCACACTGCTGGTGTGTTAAATTTTTTGACATAGGGTGCAGGCAGATTACGGGCCTCACATAGCTGCTGCCAGGCCCCTAATCTGCCATGGGCCCCTATATACCGCCTCCTCATGCTGCTGCCAAGTCCAGAGTCTGTCATGGGTCCCTGTACGGCCTCCCATTGCTGCTGTCTCCATCGCCACACTCTGCTGCCATGTGCCACTTTCAGGTCTCTTCACACTGCTGGTGTGTTAAATTTTTTGACATAGGGTGCAGGCAGATTACGGGCCTCACATAGCTGCTGCCAGGCCCCTAATCTGCCATGGGCCCCTATATACCGCCTCCTCATGCTGCTGCCAAGTCCAGAGTCTGTCATGGGTCCCTGTACGGCCTCCCATTGCTGCTGTCTCCATCGCCACACTCTGCTGCCATGTGCCACTTTCAGGTCTCTTCACACTGCTGGTGTGTTAAATTTGTTGACATAGGGTGCAGGCAGATTACGGGCCTCACATAGCTGCTGCCAGGCCCCTAATCTGCCATGGGCCCCTATATACCGCCTCCTCATGCTGCTGCCAAGTCCAGAGTCTGTCATGGGTCCCTGTACGGCCTCCCATTGCTGCTGTCTCCATCGCCACACTCTGCTGCCATGTGCCACTTTCAGGTCTCTTCACACTGCTGGTGTGTTAAATTTTTTGACATAGGGTGCAGGCAGATTACGGGCCTCACATAGCTGCTGCCAGGCCCCTAATCTGCCATGGGCCCCTATATACCGCCTCCTCATGCTGCTGCCAAGTCTAGAGTCTCTCATGGGTCCCTGTACGGCCTCCCATTGCTGCTGTCTCCATCGCCACACTCTGCCATGTGCCACTTTCAGGTCTCTTCACACTGCTGGTGTGTTTAATTTTTTGACATAGGGTGCAGGCAGATTACGGGCCTCACATAGCTGCTGCCAGGCCCCTAATCTGCCATGGGCCCCTATATACCGCCTCCTCATGCTGCTGCCAAGTCTAGAGTCTGTCATGGGTCCCTGTACGGCCTCCCATTGCTGCTGTCTCCATCGCCACACTCTGCCATGTGCCACTTTCAGGTCTCTTCACACTGCTGGTGTGTTTAATTTTTTGACATAGGGTGCAGGCAGATTACGGGCCTCACATAGCTGCTGCCAGGCCCCTAATCTGCCATGGGCCCCTATATACCGCCTCCTCATGCTGCTGCCAAGTCTAGAGTCTGTCATGGGTCCCTGTACGGCCTCCCATTGCTGCTGTCTCCATCGCCACACTCTGCTGCCATGTGCCACTTTCAGGTCTCTTCACACTGCTGGTGTGTTAAATTTTTTGACATAGGGTGCAGGCAGATTACGGGCCTCACATAGCTGCTGCCAGGCCCCTAATCTGCCATGGGCCCCTATATACCGCCTCCTCATGCTGCTGCCAAGTCCAGAGTCTCTCATGGGTCCCTGTACGGCCTCCCATTGCTGCTGTCTCCATCGCCACACTCTGCTGCCATGTGCCACTTTCAGGTCTCTTCACACTGCTGGTGTGTTAAATTTTTTGACATAGGGTGCAGGCAGATTACGGGCCTCACATAGCTGCTGCCAGGCCCCTAATCTGCCATGGGCCCCTATATACCGCCTCCTCATGCTGCTGCCAAGTCCAGAGTCTCTCATGGGTCCCTGTACGGCCTCCCATTGCTGCTGTCTCCATCGCCACACTCTGCTGCCATGTGCCACTTTCAGGTCTCTTCACACTGCTGGTGTGTTTAATTTTTTGACATAGGGTGCAGGCAGATTACGGGCCTCACATAGCTGCTGCCAGGCCCCTAATCTGCCATGGGCCCCTATATACCGCCTCCTCATGCTGCTGCCAAGTCTAGAGTCTGTCATGGGTCCCTGTACGGCCTCCCATTGCTGCTGTCTCCATCGCCACACTCTGCCATGTGCCACTTTCAGGTCTCTTCACACTGCTGGTGTGTTTAATTTTTTGACATAGGGTGCAGGCAGATTACGGGCCTCACATAGCTGCTGCCAGGCCCCTAATCTGCCATGGGCCCCTATATACCGCCTCCTCATGCTGCTGCCAAGTCTAGAGTCTGTCATGGGTCCCTGTACGGCCTCCCATTGCTGCTGTCTCCATCGCCACACTCTGCTGCCATGTGCCACTTTCAGGTCTCTTCACACTGCTGGTGTGTTAAATTTTTTGACATAGGGTGCAGGCAGATTACGGGCCTCACATAGCTGCTGCCAGGCCCCTAATCTGCCATGGGCCCCTATATACCGCCTCCTCATGCTGCTGCCAAGTCCAGAGTCTCTCATGGGTCCCTGTACGGCCTCCCATTGCTGCTGTCTCCATCGCCACACTCTGCTGCCATGTGCCACTTTCAGGTCTCTTCACACTGCTGGTGTGTTAAATTTTTTGACATAGGGTGCAGGCAGATTACGGGCCTCACATAGCTGCTGCCAGGCCCCTAATCTGCCATGGGCCCCTATATACCGCCTCCTCATGCTGCTGCCAAGTCCAGAGTCTCTCATGGGTCCCTGTACGGCCTCCCATTGCTGCTGTCTCCATCGCCACACTCTGCTGCCATGTGCCACTTTCAGGTCTCTTCACACTGCTGGTGTGTTAAATTTTTTGACATAGGGTGCAGGCAGATTACGGGCCTCACATAGCTGCTGCCAGGCCCCTAATCTGCCATGGGCCCCTATATACCGCCTCCTCATGCTGCTGCCAAGTCCAGAGTCTGTCATGGGTCCCTGTACGGCCTCCCATTGCTGCTGTCTCCATCGCCACACTCTGCTGCCATGTGCCACTTTCAGGTCTCTTCACACTGCTGGTGTGTTAAATTTGTTGACATAGGGTGCAGGCAGATTACGGGCCTCACATAGCTGCTGCCAGGCCCCTAATCTGCCATGGGCCCCTATATACCGCCTCCTCATGCTGCTGCCAAGTCCAGAGTCTGTCATGGGTCCCTGTACGGCCTCCCATTGCTGCTGTCTCCATCGCCACACTCTGCTGCCATGTGCCACTTTCAGGTCTCTTCACACTGCTGGTGTGTTAAATTTTTTGACATAGGGTGCAGGCAGATTACGGGCCTCACATAGCTGCTGCCAGGCCCCTAATCTGCCATGGGCCCCTATATACCGCCTCCTCGTGCTGCTGCCAAGTCTAGAGTCTCTCATGGGTCCCTGTACGGCCTCCCATTGCTGCTGTCTCCATCGCCACACTCTGCCATGTGCCACTTTCAGGTCTCTTCACACTGCTGGTGTGTTTCATTTTTTGACATAGGGTGCAGGCAGATTACGGGCCTCACATAGCTGCTGCCAGGCCCCTAATCTGCCATGGGCCCCTATATACCGCCTCCTCATGCTGCTGCCAAGTCTAGAGTCTGTCATGGGTCCCTGTACGGCCTCCCATTGCTGCTGTCTCCATCGCCACACTCTGCCATGTGCCACTTTCAGGTCTCTTCACACTGCTGGTGTGTTTAATTTTTTGACATAGGGTGCAGGCAGATTACGGGCCTCACATAGCTGCTGCCAGGCCCCTAATCTGCCATGGGCCCCTATATACCGCCTCCTCATGCTGCTGCCAAGTCCAGAGTCTCTCATGGGTCCCTGTACGGCCTCCCATTGCTGCTGTCTCCATCGCCACACTCTGCTGCCATGTGCCACTTTCAGGTCTCTTCACACTGCTGGTGTGTTAAATTTTTTGACATAGGGTGCAGGCAGATAACGGGCCTCACATAGCTGCTGCCAGGCCCCTAATCTGCCATGGGCCCCTATATACCGCCTCCTCATGCTGCTGCCAAGTCTAGAGTCTCTCATGGGTCCCTGTACGGCCTCCCATTGCTGCTGTCTCCATCGCCACACTCTGCTGCCATGTGCCACTTTCAGGTCTCTTCACACTGCTGGTGTGTTTAATTTTTTGACATAGGGTGCAGGCAGATTACGGGCCTCACATAGCTGCTGCCAGGCCCCTAATCTGCCATGGGCCCCTATATACCGCCTCCTCATGCTGCTGCCAAGTCCAGAGTCTCTCATGGGTCCCTGTACGGCCTCCCATTGCTGCTGTCTCCATCGCCACACTCTGCTGCCATGTGCCACTTTCAGGTCTCTTCACACTGCTGGTGTGTTAAATTTTTTGACATAGGGTGCTGGCAGATTACGGGCCTCCCATTGCTGCTGCCAGACATGTAATCTGCCATGGGCCCCCGTACCGACTCCTCATGCTGTGACGTTGCAACAAGGTGTAATTCAACCCTACATATGTTAGACCGCCTTTACGAACAGCTAAAGGCCATCACAGATTTCCTGATGTTAAAAGCGGATAAAGGTACTCCCTGTGTAACTTAGATGTCAGCCATTGTCAGCTCATGTGTGACACCTGCGCTTGCTCAGGCCCTTTGAGGAGGCCACGCTATTCGTGAGTCGGCAGGACTATGGGATGAATGAGGTCAAATCGGCCATGGGCCCCCGTACCGCCTGTTCACGCTGATGCTGGTCCCACAGTGTGACCTGGGTCCCTGTACGGCCTCCCATTGCTTCCACTCTGCCATGTGCCACTTTGAAATCTCCTCACACTCCTGCGGTTGTCCATTTTGTCATAGGTTGCTGGCAGATTACAGGCCTTCCATAGGTGCCACCAAGCCCCATATCGGCCATGGGCCCCCGTACCGCCTGGTCACGCTGCTGCTGGGCCCACAGTGTGACCTGGGTCCCTGTACCGCCTCCCATTGCTCCCACTCTGCCATGTGCCACTTTCAGGTCTCCTCACGCTCCTGCTGGTTTCCATTTTGTCATAGGTTGCTGTATGGCCTCCCATTGCTGCTGCCTCCACCGCCACACTGTGGCTCCAAACACTGGTTTTGGCCCCGTGACTGGCCAAAGGAGTGAAGTGTGCAGTGATTCTAAGATCGACGGCACTCATCTGCATGTCATACTGACAGACAGTATTATTTCTCTTCCCCAGCAGACTCCAAGGGCATTTAAATTAAAGGTACAGTGTTCTGCACTAATATTAAGTCTCTCTGAAGCCTAGAAACACCCTTTTTTAAGTTAAATTCACAGCGAATTTATTCGACTCGAATCGAATATTGTCCACGAATTCGCCGAATCAGTCGAATCGAATTTTTCATTTCTTCGCTCATCTCTAATTGTCACATATACGAGTGTCAGTAAGTCCTATGCGTGACCATACTCAAAAAGTGATGGGTATTTTGTTTAGCTCTTGGAGCTAATATATTATAATATATTAGAGTGAATATGAGCAAAGGAAAGTGTTTAAAGCCCCACACTAGCTATAACTAACTCTTCCACACTATAATCAAAACTAAGAAGAAAATATATCCCTCCTAGATTGTAAGCTCCGAGGAGCAGGGCCCTCCTATCCCTTTTGTATTGAACTATATTGTTGCTGTATTGTCTCCCATTATATTGTAAAGCGCTGAGCAAACTGTTGGCGCTATATAAATCCTGTATATTAATAATAATATTAATATTTAAAGTTTGCTTGTCCTTCAATGAAGAAGAATAGATAGTAGATTAGTGGGTTACCAGTTAGTAAGTTAGTTGTATAACCCCAATGAAACATTAATTTTAAAGTGTAAAAACAATCTAAAATCTTTTTACTTAGGATAGAAAATAAATAAAAAAAAAAAGAATAAAAGCGGAGCACTGCTGTCTGGGTTCTCTTTAGAGAGCTTTCACCATATCTTTTCCAAACTTTGTTCTAAACCTCTGAATGAGCATGCATAAAATACTTTTTCCTAGCTATACCCTCATTAATAACAGCAAAAGTCTGTCACCAACACATGGCCAAGCAGATGCTGTGACAGCTGTGGTGGACGGTCTATTATGCCAGGTGCTGTTTGACATGTGTCTGTCTATCTCATATACTTACTTAGCTTCAGGAAAAGAACGTTGCACTGGTCCAAGCCCCGCTCTTGAATGTTAGGTTCTCCATTACATCAAGTGCTGGTCTATGAAAGTTCATCCAACTCAGCAAACATCTTCAAATTGAAAAGCTGAACCACATTCTGTAGAAGTCAAACTGTTGAGTTTAATCAATATAGCTGACTTAAAACACAATCCTCACTCTAAGCCATGCCCCTCTGACATGTTTCACCCCGATGTGTTCTTATTTGTAGAGATAGGAGTGGTTGAGAGCCTATATAAATAAGCCTCTAGGCATAGCCTAAGGTGGGCACTGTGCTTCAAGCCGGTTTCATCGATTAACCACTTGCCCTCCAGAAGATTTACCCCCCTTTATGACCAGGTCATTTTTTGCAATTCAACACTGCGCTATTTCAAGTGGTAATTACGGTCATGCAATGAGGTACCCAAACAAAATTTCTATCCTTTTTTCACAGAAATAGAGCTTTCCTTTGGTAATATTGATCACCACTGATTTTTTTTATTTTTTGTAATAGAAATTTTGAAAAACCTCAATATTTTCTACTTTCAGTTATAACAAATATCCAGTAAAATCAAAGTTAGTCATAAATTTAGGCCAAAATGTATTCTGCTCCATGTCTTAGGTAGAAAAAAATCCCAATACGTGTAAATTAATTGATTTGTCTGAAAGTTATAGCATTTACAAACTATAGTATATATATTGGAATTTACACAGCTTTTACTTTGTGACTGCCTATCACATTTCTTGAGGTGCTAAAATGCCAGGGTAGTAAAACCCCCCTCCCCCAAATTACCTCTTTTTTTAAAGTAGACACCCCACAGAATTTTCTGAGAGACATGTTGAGTCCATGGAACATTTTATTTTGTGCCACAAATATTTGGAAATTGACAAAAAAAATTTAAGTTCTCACCTAAATGATGTATTGCTCACGCATGCCACGGGTATATGTGGAATAACACCCCAAAACACATTCTGTTACTTTTCCCGAATATGAAGACTCCACAGCATCAGAGACATTTTGGTAGCCTAGCTACATACAGGCCCCGAAAATCCAATGACCACCTCCAGGCTTTCAAAGTACATATTTCATTATATCACTTTATCACTATCTATCACAATTTCAGAGGCCCTAAAATGCCAGGATAGTACAAACACCACCTACCAAGCCTTATCTGACACTTTTTGTTTACATGAAAAAACATTTTTTTAAATTACTTTGGACCCCCAAACCTAGAGAATATAACAGTGGGTGTTGAATTTTTTTATGTCACACAGTATTTGTGCAGCGAATTTTCAAACTCAATCATTTAGGAAAAATTACACTTTTTAGAATTTTAATGCACAAAAACAAGATATGTTGCCCAGTTGTTTGCTAAATATAAAAGATGATGTTATGCCGAGTAAATGGATACCAAACATGACATGGTTAAAAATTACACACGTCTGTGCAACGGCGTCAACCTATGCAAATTGTTAATATCCATAGATGATGCTTTAAAAGCCTGTACAAGCTACCACTTTAGATTTAGGAGGTCTAGTGCCAGAATTACTGCCCTCAATCTGACATTCGCGGTGCTCCCTCACATGCATGGTGCAATTTCTTTTTACCTACCAACATGGGACCACAGCTTGCGTTTGCCTTTGTGCAGGATGGGGGTGAATTTTTTTTTTATTATTTATTTTATTTTTACACTGTCCCTTTAATTTTTTTTTAATCACTTTTATTGTTATAACAGGGAATGTAACTATCCCCTGTGATAGCAATAGGCAGTGACAGGTACTCTTTTCTGAGAAATGTGGGGTCTATTAGACTCTAGATTTCTCCTCTGCCATAAAGCATCTGATCACATCAAGACTGGTGTGCTCAGATGCTTTCCCAATTTTACAATGGTGCTGTTTATATCCGGAGCAACGGAAATGATGAAATGCTCGTAGCTTCCATTATCTTAATATAGATGACTGAAGGCATTCCGGTCTCTGATCAGCTGTATGGTCAGCCAGCAGGACTAGCTAGCTGACCCTGTCTGGGAGGGGAGCTTACATTCCCTGATGTTATCTGATGTTGCTAGTAGCAGTAATACAGTGATCAGTGGAATATTCTATATACTGACACTGTACTAATGGCACTGGCTGGGTGACAGGGTGATCAAAGGGTTTATTGTGCTAATCTAACGTGTGTGTAAAATTTTGTGATTTTACTCAGTGCCGTCTTCTTTCTTTTCTCCCTGGAGTGGCATAGGGGGCAGCAGGGGGGAGTGCACGTGCACGCACACCTGGAAAGTGGCGTAAGGGTACATTGCTTTGCCCAGAGCCGTCGTTCGCCACATTGTGGGCGGGTGGGCGACAAGTAGTTAAAAAAAATTAAAACATTTTTCTCTCAATATTTATATTTTTTTAAACATTATTTTTATTTTATTTTGCTATTTAAAAAAAATACATTCTTCAGAGTAGTACAATGTTACCATAGCGATCACATGACTACCAGGTCCCATTCGCCGGGATCTTCATTCCGCTGTGTCCGGTGAACAAAGCAGATGTGGGGGGGAAGGTCGCATGCTCACTCCCTGTGTTGCTACAACACCAGTGACATATGGGTATGTCGCTGGTCCTGTAGCTGCTGAAAGTGGTTAAACTCAACAGTTTGATTTTTATGGAGTGTGGTTCTGCTTTTCAATTTCGCTATACCTACTTAGGTTGTTGGAAAAGGAGACTTTCAAAACATCTGTGCATGATTCCTGTTGAGGTCTGATTACAGAGAATGTAGAGAATACAACTGAAAAAGAATAATTTTTCATCATTTAGTCTGGTAAATATATCGATTTAACATATTTACTTTTTCCAGCCAGCAGGCAGACCTGAAAGTTCTTTTTCACGTGTTGACCGGACTAACCTTATCTTCTTGAGAGAATACAACTGAAAAAGCACCTGATCTCTGTACTTTGCTACTGGCAGAGTATGGAAGTCGCTAGAACTGAAAACCATCCCTCTACCAACTCAAGCACCACTGTGGGCTTGGAGAATCCTCCACAACCCTAAGGTGCCTACCACGCAGAACTAAGACATACATTCCACTACACGTTTTAAAAACTTTTTTACCTTCCTTGTCTGTAAAGCAACTTCTTCACCTGGGTACAACAGAGGTCAAGGATCTTCTGAAGGGTAAAAAACCCCAAACTCTTGATAATATGGTGAAAGAGTAAGGGCATCCTATAGCTGAATATTTTAACTACACTTGCATTTTTAATTTTATCTCTACACATTCTCATCCAGTGGCCAAAACCCACCATAAAGCTTGGAAATTCTATGTCACCTGCAATATTTCAAAAAAGGTAGCTCCTTATTTTATAATCTGTTTCAAGACAAAATAGAGTTCACCAAAGCCAAAGCAATTTTCCATTGGGAGGCAGATCTACAGGCTTCCTTTACTCCCTCCCAATGGATTATTGCCTTTCAATCTATTTATAGGGCAAAGTATTGGGTAAACCATTGGGAGCTGGCAATAAAGTTTTCAAATCACTGATATTACACCTCGTATCATCAAGCTAAATTCTCTTCCACACTCCCCCTTATGTTGGCATGGTTGTGGGCAAATTGGTAATTTGATGAATGTCTTATAATCCTGCTAAAACCTGACATGCTTCTGGAGAAAAATATTTAAGATTGTATCCAATATTACAGGGATCTTAACCACCTCCACCCCAACCTTAGCAATTTTAAATGTGGGAATCAAACACTTTCCACAAGAGTTGCACACTGTTGTCACACACCTTCCCTCACCTGCTAGACTTATTATAATAAAGCATTGGAGGAACAGGTTAGCTCCTAATCCATTGGAAGTACTTGCTCTAATGAACCACCTCTACACTTACGAGTAACAACTGTCTTCTAGACTAGACAAACAGGCTGTCTTTTCTAAAGTATGGGAACCTTGGACTGACTGGTATAAATGATGATATATTTAAACTGCACTGTTTGATCTCAGTATACTTCTTAAGTTATTGCATGTCCACCTTACTTGTGTTACTTTTGTTTACTATTTCTTTACTATGTGAGTTTGACTCGCACTCCATACTTGTAAATTGTATTACTCTAAACAAATCCAATAAAATGTTTGGAAATAAGAATACAATTGAAAAAGAATAGTTTTTTTATTATTTAGTCTGGTGAACATGGATTTTTCATATTTACTTTTTCTAGCCAGTAGGCAGAGCTGAAGACTCCTTTTTACACATTGACCATACTAGCCTTAGCTTCTTGATAGCTGAAGCTCATCTTATTCACACAACTGAATGGATCAGAAGAGCCATTCATTTTTCACTATCCCTTTGTTTGATATATCTCATACAGAATCTCAGGTAGAGATAGTCTTTTGCGATTTATTACATGTGGTAAGGGGCTGTGACACAATCAGACCTTTCTGGTCACAGGTCACGGCATTCATTGATGATACTTTCAATTTACCTAATGTATGCTGTCCCAAGTGGTGCCTCCTTAGTATCTTTGAAAACTTGGATGTCTCCTCAGTGACCAAGCATTTCCTTCGGCTTCTTTTTTTATTATGCCAGGAAGGTGATTGTTCCAAATTGGATTTTCACTGCAGTGCTCCATATTCATCAAAATTTGCCCCTTTATCAATTTACATATGAAGATAGGGGGTGCCTGAGGACGTTTTACAAGATCTGGGGCCCTTGGTTAGATACCCAAGATACCAGTGATTCTTTGCTCTCAATGATTTCTGATTCAGTTGGCTAATACCTTGAGATGCTTTTTACCCATTTTTATCATATTTGTGTTATGGGTACCATTATATAATGCTCTGTTTCTGACCACTGTACTTTTTGGGTAATTGCAAACACAGTTTCTATTTTCACTGCTCAAATAGTGTATACTGGTGTAACTGTGATCATGAAGACCTAGGTCTTCAAGGGTTGATGTTCTGTTAGGATTTACTATATGAGTATTGAAAAGCTAGTCTTTTCCCAGTGTTTTGTTTGCTCGTGTTTATAAGTTTCTGTTTAGTATAATGCTTGCTATTTGTTTAACTGTATATTCACTTGGGTCCATCAAATCCTGGAAGACTTCTTTCCAGAAACCACATTATGTATACCAATTCTTGTATAGAATGCTAATTGTCTATACTTACACTTAATGTGATGCCCTTCTACCTGTATACCAATTTGTGATATACTCTCAATAAAAATAGTTAAAAAAAAAAAAAAGATAGTATTTTGGAAAGACTTCATCTCCTGTTATGCCCTTTCTTAAAAGAACTCTTTAAAGGCTTGTTTACACCAGATGCAGTTGAACGAAGTGTGACAAAATATGCATGCTTTAATGCGCTGCACTTCAACGGTTAGGTGTAAACCTAATGCTTCGCAAAACTACTTTTATGAGTGTACTCTATTTTACATGTTTACTTGTAAAATAAAGAATTTATATAACTTGTAAATTAGATACAGAGCATAGTTTTTTTAATCTGATATCCAATCCAAAATATTAGTAAAGTTTCTATTTTCTATTTTCATATCAGTTAAAAGCTGGCATGTAAGGAAATAAGCAAGTTGTATGATTGCACAGCTAGTTTCTTCAATAGAGTCTTTGCAGCAGCAAGGATAGTTTCCGTAAAAAGAAAGAAAGCTGCAATCGGAAAGTAGTTTCTTGGCAGACCTGAAATTTGCAGAAATATTGGGAAAGGCTCTTTCACATGGGTGGCATTGCTTATCATCCTCTGAAAAGCCACCCACAATGAATTGCCTTTTAAAGGGTGGTAGAACAGTGGGTTGACCTCAGTGGGTGAGTTTGCCTCCTGTCAAACTCTTTGGGTCGAGTTAAAATTACAGAGACTGTGAAACCTAACTTAGGTTGGTGGATGGGGAGCAGTAAAATTGTTTTCACACCACCTTCCTGGCTGTCCATGTGAAAGAGCGCTAACAGTGTTTTTAAATAAGGGAAGAAACCTGCAACTAAACTCACTAAAATGTAAAAGAAAAAAAAAATATATTAGCTTTGGGTTGGCTACACTTTGGAGTT
Source organism: Staurois parvus (assembly GCF_062004578.1). Classification (NCBI taxonomy): domain Eukaryota; kingdom Metazoa; phylum Chordata; class Amphibia; order Anura; family Ranidae; genus Staurois; species Staurois parvus. The sequence goes on from NW_028318005.1 coordinate 1,073,347, forward strand.
TGGATATACCTCTGAATTCCATGGCCGTTTTAAACATGTCATTCAAGAAACTCCTCTGAGTCTTCCAACATCCTTCTCTACTACACAGAGAAGTACATTATTGTAATTATTGCTTGTATTGCTTTTAGAATATGTGTTAAGAAAAAGCATGACCTATTTTAATTATTTACGTAGTGAGTGCCTATTGCCGGAGGGCCCAACAAACCTAAGTTTGACATTGGTCTTACATTATGAGTTATGAAGCCAACCTCAGTTTTTTGACAACTTCAATAAAAAATGATTAGAATCTTGCTCTTGTTCCCTTTACTTTCCTAGAAATGAACTGGTGGAGTTTGAAGTAATTAAGTCCTTGGTGGTACTGTAAGGCTGAGAAAATAAAGAAAAAAAGGCTTAAAACTGGGTTCTCTTATGCACATTGAGAGTAGGAAAGAAAAAAAATAATAAAGTCATCGGTGTGACTGTTTGACAGGTGTGTGTGTCGCGGCTGGTGGAGCACACTCTGCAGAGAGTCACTCATGAAATAGGATAGTGTTTGTAAACAGTCTGTACTTTCTCAAATGTGCCCCGGAGATTTGTTGCAGGAAGTTAAATTGCTGAAAACTAGCTAATTTGGCACGATGCATTGAAAGCATGCTTGAGTGATCATAATTGCACTGGGACCAACTTAATTTAGCAATCTCGATGTATAGGTTTCCAATAACAACTGCAGGCGATATAAATTCAAGCTCTTGTTTGTTTCTAAAAGTGATTAGCTGAAAAGATTTGCAATCTAAAGCTGTAATTGTGGCCTCTTATTTATGCCTAATTCTGATGTATTTTAAATAAAATGTTGGTATTATAATCTGGATTTATTGAAATGGGAGGTTTAAAAGATCATGCTCATTACAAGGGTAATTCGCAAGGAATAAAAGGAGATTGTTCAACACTGAAAAATGATCATACGTAAAGAAGATATGAATAGATGACAGATGGCAATGTGAAACTCTTTTTTTGTTTTTTTATTTGTATTATATTAGATCAATAGGAAAGCAAATGTAATAACACAATACAGTATTATTTGAAGCGAGCAGTGATTAGAATCAATATTACATTAAAAATAAATGTATTTATTGTTTGTTTGTTTTTTGCTGTCAAGATAATGATTTATGCTATCCCAACCACTGCACCACCTGCCTGGAGTTTGCATGTTCTCCCTGTGCCTGCGTGGGTTTCCTCCGGGTACTCCAGTTTCCTCCCACACTCCAAAGACATGCTGGTAGGTGAATTGGCTCCTGTCTAAAGTGGCCCTAGTATGTATGTATGAATGTGAGTTAGGGACCTTAGATTGTACGCCCCTTGAGGGTTAGGAACCAGGGGCGGACTGACAACTCATGGGGCCCCCGGGCAATAGGGGATCATTGGGCCCCTGTGTCCTTGCCCAAACTCAAAAAAGCCTATGAAAAAGGTACCAGGGGCATCTCATGGGGCCCCCTACTGACCCCGGGCCCTCGGGCAGTGCCCGAGCTTTCAAATGGTCAGTCCGACCCTGTTAGGGACTGATGTGAATGTACAATATATATGTAAAGCGATGCGTAAATTCATGGCGCTATACAAGTACCTGTAATAAATAATAATATTTTTTAAAATGTTCTTTATTATATTTAAAAAACTTCATACATTTTTTATGCACAGCTGTAATTCATCACAAGATCGAGCTCCTGATTTATAACAGAATACCAAATTTAGATTAAGTGAGAATGAGAAGAGAACAAAGGGGTAGAAAGCTACAAATGAGCTCTGTAATATTATATGGAGGTGTATGGAAAAATAAACATACACGATCATGAAAATGCACATACATGTCCAAAAAGTACAGTGTGTTGGACCATGCCTATGCCATTCTGTAGTGATCTTGTATAAATGAACACAGTGAGTCAAACATATCCTCCTTATACTAGATGGGTAATCATTTTATATATTACAGATAAGCATAAAAGAAAACAAGTACTATTAAATTAAAATTTGATTTGTTGAATAAAATTCTTCTAAATATTCATTTTTTTTATTAGCATTTCTTTTTGATTCGATTCATTTTTTTTAAGAAAATTAATTTTTCAGAGATTCAGACATGTACAAATCTCTAGATGGACATAATAACGAATGTCAACAAATCAGAAAAAAAGTTATAACGAAATTAACAAATGCATTTGTTTCCTTTGTTTCCTTCGGATGACGTCACATGATGTGATAGTGGCCCATAGCGAAATAAATTCTGTTTTCAAACTTGTTTGAAAATTTGAATTTGGATAATGAATGAATCTGAATTTCATTGCAATCCTTTATTCAGATGCACATGACGCCAGTCGATATTGTCCAATCAACTCATGCCATTTCTCTTGGTGGATTGGACTAAAGTCCAAAAATATTGAATCCTTACGTTTTGAATCCATCCAATTTGATAATATATCAAATACAAAGCAATCTTTTGGAAAAACTGCAAAATTTTTGGAATTCACCCAGACCAACAAATATATGAAAGGAATGCCAAAGATATGAAATTAATCCTGAGAACGAATTGGCTCAACACAACAAATTGATGAAACAAAATTCTTCACTGAACGAATGCATCTGAAACTAGACAACCATTTTTGAGATTTCTACTGTATTCTTTCCAAAGCATAAATACTAGAAATCTCTTGCATTCACTCTTTAATAGATGGACTATCTGGGGGCTTTCAGTATCCTAATATAACATTTTTGCTGTTTTAAGTGTAATAATTATAACATTATGTTTGCGAAAACAATAATTCTGTCAAAACAAAAAATGAATGTATGTTAGCTGTATGTTAATCCCATTATTTTCATTAATCTTCTATGTAATTTTTCCCAAAACTTGGTGATTATAGGGCAAGAAAAGTATACATGAATATAGCTTGCTAGGTCTGCTCCACATTTCTGAAAAAATGCAGAGCTTTTGTTAGAGAATTTACTGATTCGTAAAACTGAGTAATACCAGAATGAAATAATTTGTAACATGTTTCTTGGTTTTTAATATCACCACATTATTATACTATGAATTTTAACTGATTTTTAATAGGACATTCCTTGAAATACTTCTATTTTTTCTTTAATTAAAAGTGTTACTAAACCCACAACAGTGGAGTCAGTCTAAGGGGTTAATACTCCGCATTGTGTAAAAAGGCTGTATTATCTTCTCTGATCCTCCCTTTCTTCCACAGTCCCAAATTTATCTGCTTATAGTACAGAGCCCTAGGAGGCACTCTGCTCATGCTCAGTTTGTGCGCATTGCTAGAGAGTTTGTTTTTTTGGGGGAGGGTGCATGTCATCAGCACAGGGACAATCAGCACTGTCCAGACAGAGAGTCAGGGGTCATTCAGCCTCATGGGACAGTCAGAGGAGAATAAAAACGCCTCCTACAAAGTTTACCTTTATTCGGCCGGACATTTATAGAGGTCACAAGACTGCTATAAACTACTGATAAGAAAAGGTATTTAACAGGTTATATTTAGTAAAATAATTGTATTTTCATGTTTTGTGTGCTGTGGGAGACCAGATATAGTGAACGCAGGGCCCTGGGATTAGTAACACTTGAATGTCTCCCACATAATTGCTCTGTACTGGCTTAGATGAGTAACAGCGTACCCTTTATCACAAGCAGACTTGTAGAGCTCGAGAAGAGCGGAAGCATCTCTGACCAGGTCTGGGCAGTGTGGCCAAACTCTGGTGCCTATTGGGCAGCATAGTCACATTGAGATATAATATCAAAATGCATGCAGGAAAAGCAGAAACATTTATGTCAACTCACACTAGGAAACATCCATCAACTCATGAACACATATGCATGTTAAAGACAAATGAGTCTACAATCATTTTTACAAACCAAAATATGAAACCAGACTTTCTGCATGTACCTGGTCCTGTGCTTTATAACTAGTAAACTAGCAATTTCAGGACAGGTAAGCAGTGCAGGTTTTCCTTAGTGACTTGTTGACATGATTTAAATGAGCTTCAAATTAGACTTTGATAAAAAAAAAAGGCCTAGCCCCAAAATATTGAACAATCTGTACAATCTGTGCAGTATAGCCAAGTAATAAATCGCAATAATTTTCTTAATTTCATGGTCAATGGTCTAAAACGCCTAACTTTCTAGTCTGATCAGGGGTGGACTGACCATTTGGAAACTCGGGCTGTGCCCGAGGGCCTGGGGTCAGTAGGGGGCCCCATGAGATGCCCCTGGTACCTTTTTCATAGGCTTTTTGAGTTTGGGCAAGGACACAGGGGCCCCATGATCCCCTATTGCCCGAGGGCCCCATGAGTTGTCAGTCCGCCCCTGAGTCTGATTAAAGTTATTCCAGCCAGCAAAATTTAACACATATTGTTTCCCACCTGATTTGTGACAGTGTGTTCAATTAGAATATTAGAACATGAAAAAGGTAAATTGTTGTGTGTTGTTACTTTAATAAGATTATGTTATGTATTATTTTGATTCAGATGAAAGTCAGACTTCATTTCAGAAGTTGTTATAATAGCCTTACTTTATTTAATAGAAAAATGTCTTACAACAGCTCTCTGCCTATAGTTTCAACAATCAATGTATGACCACTCACCAAGCTCGAAAACTCCAGCTGCTAAACAAGGGATCATGAAAATGCAATACAAAAAAAAATAACACATCATTGCAAAAAGCAACATGTAAAGAGAAAAGAACAGTCAAATTGGAATTCTGCAAAAATTTAAACATTTATTTTTAAAGTACTCTGTGCAATATTTTTTGGGGGGCACTTCACTGGTAAAAATGCTTTTTTTGTTCTAGGGGAGAGGACAGTGGAGATATACCTGACCCACCAATTCTCCCCACACAAGACCGGTCCCTTCAGCTGCTGCCCCCCTGCAGTCCAGCAGTCTTGTAGATGGGACTGTTCCTGATGTCAGCAAGTTCAAAGCAAGCTCCATAGACAAGAACAGTCCCCCACTGGACTTTGGGGGAGTGTGGTTTTCTGGAGGATAGGTGGGTCAGGTGAGTATGAGTGTGTGCTCTCGCCTAGAAGAAAAAGAGCAGTTGACCCATAATGTGGGGGGGGGGGTGGCCCCATTGCATGTTGAAAAAAATGGTTGCCCCTAGTTCTGCTATAAACTATTATTTTTGAGCGGCCCCCAGAGATCTAACTTTTTCTGTTATCAAATTCCTAATAACAACTGCATTTGTATTGCATTTATTATTACAAAAAAATACTAAAAAAGAAAAATGTTAAGACCTGTAGACATTTTAATAAAGATAACACATGCTGTCCAACAGCTCCACAATGTGTATAGCAGTGTTAAAAACCAAAACAAGAGCTGTTTACATTTACTTTTATGTAAAGGACTTTGCTATGAATACACAGGACCTGGGGAGCAGCATATATAATAACACTGAGATGAGGCAGTTGATACACCAGCAACTGTAGGACCATGGAGGATTCTCAACCCTTAGGCAGGCCATAGACGTTTTGCAGGAAAGGAAATTGCTTGATTCCCCCTTCAAGACAGTCAGTGTTGATGGGGGAATCCCTCCCACTGAACTATTGTGTTCTCCTGGTGGGGGGCATAGGGGGAGCTGTCCCTGCCAGGAGAACACATTGTGAAGTACAACATGCTGGTTGTATCCAAGTTGTACAACAATTCAACTGGGCACAATTAGCTTGCCCATAGATGGTTCAAATCTTGCCCAGTTCAGCAGGGAGATTCGAACCATCTATGGCTGCCTTTACTCCCAGTTCCACGGTCTTCATTATATTAACTAAGACTGAGGAGGAGGGAGAAAAATATAAATATTTTACAAATAATGTCAAACAGTTAAATTAATTTAGGACTACATATTCAGATTTATGTTAAAAAAGAGCATTTTCAATAAACTTTTTATGGAGCAAAAGGATGACTGAAGCTCTTCTTGACTGGTTGGATCTATAAATATGCTGACCATTATAGAAGGTCATTCCTATAGAGGTTTACATTTTCTTTTCGAAGGTTACTGCATAAACTATGTTGTAACTTGATTTTAAAAACAAAAATATTAAAGTGATTGTAGAGCTTAATTTTTTTTATTAAAGTGTTACTAAACCCACAACAGTAAAATCAGTCTGTATATGCAGTAAAGCATGCTTGTAATACTCACTGTGGAACCTAAGGGGTTAATCCTCTGCATTGTGTAAAAAGGCCATTTGATCCCTTCTCCTCTGCCCCTCCTCTTGTTGAAATGACCACCTGATACAGACTGAACCCATGGTCACATGCACATGCTCAATTTGGTGTGTATTTCTAGAGAGTTTTTTTTTTCTTGGGAGAGTGCATGTGATCAGCACAGGGCCAAGCAGCACTGTCCAGACAGAGGTCAGGGGTTCTGCATCCTCCTAGAGCAGAAAGAAAACTCCTTCTACAAGCTTTAGCTAGTGCTGGGCTGGACACAAGTAGAAGTCACAAGACAGCTCTAACTACTGACGAGAAACGGTATTTAGTAGTTTATATTTACTAAAATAATTGCACTTCCATATTCTGTGTGCTGTGGGAGACCAGATATAGTGAATGCAGGGACTTCGGTTTAGTAAAACTTTAAAATAAAAAGATGTCATACTTACATGCATATTAAACCAACACCTTTTTGAATAGAGTCTGGAAGGGTTGCAACCCTGTTAAGTTTTTATTTCTGTCTTGTCCACCACTGGGGAAACTCATACTCTATTTTGTCACCACAAATTAAAAACTTAAGTTATCACTAGAACACGATTAGTGCAAACTCCATTTTTGCAGTGCATTGCGCTGTGTTGCAGTATGTGCAGAGTGCCACCCACACCCCCATATGTGAACGGACCCTTAGCTTTAGATATTCTCTAATCTTATTTTGGGCACATATGCCCTTTGCACTTCACAGACTTTCTTTATTTTCAAGATAGAAACCAGACAGCCAGCATACCTACACTGCATGTTCCACATGGCATAGTACTCCTTTCTGGTAACAATTACCTATTGTAAATTTCCCTGAATCATATTTTATATATTTTATTATCGGCGCACATTGTAAGATCGTATTACAAACTACTCAGTTAGTAGGTCATTCTGACGGCAAGCAATTACTAAATGTTCTATTACATTAGCAAAGCTTAAAATACATTTTCATTATGAAAGTTAAAAGTTTGCTAAGTTTGTTTTTCATGAAGCAGTAATGAGCTATTACCCAGTTATGCTAGCAGTTTATTTTACTGCAGAAGTTTCTCAATATCACTTACATACCAGTGGGGAACCACAGTCTTTCATTGTATTTTGCAAAAATATTGCCCTCAAATGTTATTTTCTTTACAAGATTGTAAGATGTTTTTTAAGCAATGTAGAGCATCAAAAACCGATGATTTAAGTCATGGTTTATGCTAGGTATGTTGCGTAGGCTGGTTGATCAATTTTAACATTACAGCTAGCATTTGCTATGCATTTGTTATTACAAAAATATTTAAAAAGGACATTTTGAAGACCTGTTTAATGATCACATTTATTTCCCTTTCAATACGTGTTAACAAATTATTCTAGGGCCCCTAAAAATTCCTTGTTAAAGGCCAGTGCTTCCAAAAATGTGTTTTTTTTATTTGGGTTAATGAGTTGAATATATTGGGTTGATGGGTTAAATGAATTCTGCTTATAAATCACAGAGATTGTAACACAAATAACAAAAGTGTGTTATTCTGGGCATCTACCTGCTGTAGCTAGTGTAGCTTTCAGGGAAAAATGATATTAAATGCCTCCCTATGGCTTTGGAATACTGGGATACTGTTGATTCAGTTTAATGGTTCTAGGTGCCAATTGTTTTTGGTACGTGTAACAGGCGCTTTCATTTCTGATACTTTTGCTGCACAGAAGGTAAGTTTGGATTTGAAGGGGATTTATTTTTAGCCTCCCCCTGTAATAGAAGAGGGTAAATATTTACCCCTTTGGCGTCTCCATTATTTGCACTCTTTGCAACACTGCTGTTATCTGACACTTCTGGTTGCATCAGAGAGTCTGTCCTATTTTGGGTACCATGGTTCTTCCTGGTGACCACTTCATCACTTTAGTACTTGGCAGCCAGCAAGGTGAACCACAGCGCCCAGTGGGGGACATGCTATCTGACACATCTAGAAGTGTCTAATAACTAATAGCTTTGCAAGAGTGAGAATAATGTGCTCGCCGCAGAGCTATGTAGTCATCCATTTCTACAAAACCCTCCATTTGGGTTAATAGAAAATCATATAAAAGGGTCAAGTGGGTACTTCCCCTTAACTAGCCGGAAACATACAGGCATGTAAAGCCAAATGCTGGGTAGATAATAAAAAAAAAACAATTCATACAGGCATGAGTTCCTTCAAAATAACAGTAAATGCATAAAAAAAATAAAAAAATAGTGCACATGGTTAATTAGACTTTTTACCATCCTCTAGCATTTCCATGTACAGCACAGCTCAGTCTGAGACTGAGAAGCAACCCAGGGAATTACATTGCTTATGTAATAACAGAAAGAAAGTGCAGAGATTAGTTTATCAATTTGCTTCTTCACTGTCCAATCACAGACTAGGGAAGGGACAAGACCTAATTGTATTGCTCAACTGCATTGTAAAGGCTACAAATAGAAATGCAAATCAAATACACATTTGGCTGGTAAAACATCTCACATATATTTATTTTATTTTTGTATTTGTTGTTTGTTTTGAGTATAGCTAAAAAAAAAACCTTAGAAACCTAAGCATGGGATAATGGAAGATCACCACTAGAAATAAGCACATAACTGCTAAATAGGTAAATCTTGAAAAACCTAAAAATCTCATCTTTTTGGCCAAAAGCTAACTTTTAGTTAATTTGAATACATTTTTCAAGCAGAGTTGTCTGATCTGTTGAATCAAATTATGAGGCAGTCAGTATGCATAGATTCTCTAAAAATCAGGAAAATCATCCAAATACTACTGAACTATGATAAATATTACCAGAAGGCAATGTTACAGTTTGTCATTATAGCTCCTAGGTCAGCTAAAGTCTATGTGCTACTAGGGTGGCACTAAAGAGAAAGCAAAAAGCAACAGGAAAACACATAGATCATAATTTTTGGTAATGCATTCAATGATAGTATTTCTCAGGGCAGAACAGCTGAAGTATGGATTTTTCAGCCTGATTTTTAAAGTGTGTGTAAACCCTAATGATGAACTTCCCTTATTTGGTCACTTTGGACTATTAAAAATGTTATTAAAAGTGTTTCAATCTATCTCTTCAATAAGTGCAACAGCTGTTGATCATGCCAGAAATCTTGTGAGCTGTTGGCTTCATAAGCTATCTACCTGTGCTAATCTTATCAATTGCATTGTTCTCAGCTATCACGGTGGACTACAGAACTGTGCCTCTTTACAACAGAAGAGGAGTGAAGTCCAGTTGTCATCCAAAGACTAGAAGCTTTTTACTGGCAGAGCCACTAGGTGAAAATGAAAGAAAAAAGCTTGAAAAAAAAAATTAATGCAGCATTCACTGGTAAACTGCAATATATTACAGTTTTGGTTTTGGGTTTAGATATGCTTTAAAATGAACATTGTATAAATATACACTTTGATGGCATTTCCCAACTCCCTGAAATTAAAAAAAAAAAAGATAAAACTGCCAGAAATATAGTTTGCAAAAAAATCCTAAAAATTAAAAATCATTTTCTCAGACCCAGCTTACATCCATTTCCTCGAAGTTATGGTGATATCATTGCTGTGAAGCTGGGTGCTAAAAATCCCATGAGAATGCTCTCCATCAATGAGTTGGAGTGCCTTCTTGCAGGATTTCAAGCACCTTGGAAGTGTAATGGAGAAGTGGTACTTCGGTATATTGGCAGAAGCTGAATCCAAATTGAGTATTTTTTCCTCACAGAGCTTTATTGTTGGCAGCTTTATTTAAGTGATAGGGGCTGTCTGTAAAGTGGACTTTTTAGGATTAGAACTTGATTAGGAATCAAATTTGTACAGGATAGACTAAGGGGTATAAAGCAACTTATTAATTTGATTTTCATCAAAACATTTACTGGTGGTGAATCAATTGCCATTATTTAAAACACAAGCATTTGGAAGATTCACCTGCAGTTAGTTTTAAAAACATGCCCATAAGTGTTTAGGGTTCATTTTATTGGCTTAAATTTAGGGTTGGGGGAGAGATAGGGTAAGTTTTAAGTTCATTGGAGGCAAAAATAACTAATGGACTTTTTAGGCACATAAACTAAGTACACAAAAAGTATAAACCTTATTGCTTTATTAACATGTCCCATCTAAAACATATCTTGTATATATCTAAAATTACATGGCAGACTTGAAACACAGCATGTCTCCCCCCACCAACCAACCATAACAAAATCATTCCAAAAGAGGTTGGATGAAGATGCTGAATAAAGTATACTTCTTTCAGAGGGTGGGAAATGTCCAAGCTGTGTGAAAAATGCCCGACATGTCTCGGGACTGAAGTCGCTTCTTCAGGGGCTAGCAACGAATCTAAAAATAAAAAACAAATTTAAACAATAAACATATATGAAAAATCAGACAAAAATACAGCATAGATACCACCCGAGGGCACTTACATGGTTAGACAGTATGCATTATATGATAAAGAACTCCCCAGTGCAGCCTGAAGGTCCCCCTAGGCGACCAAAAGGCAACAGATCCCACTGCTAAGTGTGGGGGTGCATCAATTATGCAATGAGCAGACAGAGAAACCCATGGAACTCACAGGCATTCAGCAGATAAGAATTGGAGGTCAAGGGTGCCAGTAGGTTGTCGACAGCATCAGAATAATAATCCGATTAAAACGGATTAATGATGTAAAACAGAATAGGCCAAAAAAAGGCCAAAATATAAATATAAATGATAAATTACTGATATCCCAAAAGGGGCAACCCATCTAATTATGTATCATAAGCCGAGACACTCAGAAAAAGTTACCTTTAAACTTGAAGCAATATGTCAAATGTATAGACCTAAGGGGCACGTATACACGACCCCTCGCTGTACGGTGAGAAGCCGAAAGGCCCTTAATTAATCCACAGTGAGTAAGCTCTGGTAAGGGGCATAGGAACCACTTGGTCTGGAAAACAATAAATTCCCCCTGTTAGTATGACTCCACTCTCACCCCCTGGATGTCCTATAATGATCATCATTCCAGAAAAGTGAAAGGTACCACTGTTCAACAAATTTTTATTTTTTGCCAGTTTTGGAAACAAAAGGATCCATTTCTTAATGAATTTCACATTCTGAGTTCAAATATAACAATGAAATTTGTCAATTGGCTCTAGTTTTTCAGTAAACGGAAAGTTTTCTACTATAGGCGTAATGACTACATAATGCATAATAATTATATAGATAGATGTCTTTCCACAAATATAAAGCAAGTGATATTGACTACATAACAAAGCCTAAATGGCATAATATATTGCATAGGATTACCAAGAAAAATTATAGACCTAAGCTAAGTTGAATCATTTCAATACTTAGGATTCTCACTAGTTTTGTCTTCAGTTTGTGTCGGTTTTGCTTCTCTTGGCTTTTCTCTTGTATTCGAGGAAAGGGCTATCTCTTACAACTGCACGTGACTACACGCTTCAGGTTCTTCCTCACTTGACTCAACCACGAAGGATTCTGGTGCTTTAGGAATTGGTAGCCCCTCTCCATGAGGAACTGGACGTATTGCCGATGGAATATTTGGATAGTGCACAGATAACTTTTTCTTCTTATTTAGCCCTTTTACAATTGGAGGCACCATACAAAAGTAACAATTACTAACATGATCTGTTGGCTCTCTCCAAATCATTGGCACAGCGAAAGGCATAGATGCCTTTTTTCCATTCAACCATTGCTCCAGTGCCGTCCCACAAGAATTGCAGCATATATGTGGTGCCCAGCTCTTGTCCTGGTCTCCTATCTTGCAGCCAAAATACAAGTTGTAGGCTTTCTTAATCATTCCTGTTATCCTCCTTTTTTGTGAGATAAAAGTTATTTCACCGCAGATATAGCAGAAATTATCTGCTTTATTCACACAAGTTCGAGGCATTACTGAGTAGCCTATATAAGCATAAAACGAAATGTAAAGACGCTGTCGAACTACAATCAGCTACAGATACTGCAGCTTTTATGCAGTGAAGTGATGCAATTAAAGGCTAATATTGCATCATCTCAGTATACATGCAATTTTCTATTGGTCACCAGTATCAATTGCGCAATATGCAGCTGAAGTTGCATCATAATTTTGAATGGCTTACGTCATTAGATGGGTGAATATATCATGGAAACTAGAGCCAATCAACATTTTTTAGGGTCATTTTCGTTTTCAGCACCCCAAAATTATGTAAGATTAGCTAATTTTATGCCCAAAACTTTTTACCTGTTGAACAGTGTACCTGTAGCCAAAGGGAAGTGCGCAGTCTGTGGGGCCACACATCAGCCTGATCAGTGTTGCAGGAGTCCCAAAGGATAGTCTGCCGACCCATGCTGCTTAAATATGCCCCGACCCTGTATTTTGTGGAACCTATTTTGGGGGTCTTGGTTCTTTTTTTTGTTTTGTTTTTGTTTGTGTTTTTCTTTAGGAATCCAGCATTGAGATGGCATTTGTCAGCAATGTAAACTGTATAATTTATTTTATCTTTGTAAATGTCACTTTTGCTGTAGCATATTGTAAACCAAGAATGAACAAAAATGGCCCTACCAAAATGCACACCAGACTCTTTGGGGTTTATTTACTAAAGCTGGAGAGTCCAAAATCAGACTCCCTTCTGCATAGAAAGCAATCAGCTTCTAACCTCAGCTTGTTCAATGAAGCTTTGGCAATGAAACCTGGAAGCTGATTGGTTTCTATGCAGAAGGGAGTCTGATTTTGGACTCTCCAGCTTTATTAAATAAACCCCTTTGAGTCTGGTATGGATTTTAAGGTGTTATCCTACAAAAAAAAGCATGAAACCCTTTGTGAAGGGGGGCATCAAAAGAAAATGTGTTGAGACCCCCCCTAAAAATTTGTACCAGCCCCTTAATCAGAATATGCAGCTTGACTTGCCAGGAAAGGGGGGAGGGTGAATGCCCCTCCTCCTGAAGTATACACATGTCCTCAACGTGTGGGAGTACCTTGCTGGTGTGGATCCCCTGGCAAGCACCTTACCCTCATGCTGATGAGAACAAGGAACCATCCTCACAACCCTGCAGGCAGAGAGCTTATCAGAATCTGGAAGCCTCCTTTAACAGTAAGGGAGCACCCAGACACCACCATTACCCATGTGAATGAGTATGTGGTCCACAGTGTCCCTATGTACCTAGAAATATGGACGCAAACATTTGACAAATCTTTTAGTAAAAAGTCTCCTCTTGTAAATCCATTGTCAATCACATCCTCCAATGATGCAGACCCACACCAATCACAATGCCTGACAACCACTGACTGAACAACAAAAAACTGCCACTGCTGCTGACACACATACCAAATGGCTAGTCCGGTGGATGACAGCTGTACTCTACAGGGGTTGGGTCACCCAGGTGACATCACAGATATGACCATATATGGTTAATGATGCCACTGGCGTTCTCTTACTTTTTTGAGTATATTTCCATTTTTCTTCCTACCGCATTTTATAGTCACTTTCTTCTTCAGTAGTTTCATATGTTGATTTTTATATTATTTCTATATTATTTTCATTTGTCCCTCAATATTCTTTATTCTACAGATATCTTTTGTGTTTTATCATATTTTGTGTTACAAGGACATAGGAATAACAAAGTGACTTAGCAGAGCTGTGTGCTCATTGGGGAAATGCTGTGATGGTATATCAAAGCAGAGTGTAGTATGCAAGATTTGCTGTATTGTGTGTAATACACAGAACAATTTCAGTGATGTGATGGATTTTAAGGCCCATCTCTTCTTGTAACATAGAGCAATTTATATAATTACCTGCAATCTAATTACTTCCCTATCCAAGAAGGCAATTGTATCCTGGACGGGTGGCTGTTATATGTAACAGTAATTTTCCCCATGTGACTTATTTACAAAGAATTTGCAGCATGTGTGAAAGCACCAGAGACTTTTCATAGAGGCCATGCTGCTGTCAACTTGCTCCTGATTAAAGGAAACTCTACAGGGTATTTCGACTCTATTGAATGATTTGGAAGCACATGCGGCAATAAAAAGAAGTGCTTAGCCAAGATTGATACAAGAAGATATTCATTACTGCATGCAGAGATAGAACACACACATACTGAAGGTTTTCTCTACAACTTCACTGCAAAGGAAGGATTTGGAATCTATAAAGGTTTAAAGTGATTTTAAAGGCTTACATTTTTTTTTTCTAAAAATAACAAACACATCATACCTGCTCCCTGCAGTGGCTTTGCACAGAGTAGCCGAGATGCTCCTCTTCTCGGGTCCCCTTGCCAGAGCTCTTGGCCCCTCCCTCCTGTCGGGTACCCCAACAGCAAGCAGCTTGCTATGGGACACCAGCTGTTCCATGTGTCCATTCACACATGGAGCCATGGCTTTTTCCCACCCCTCTCTCTTCTCGTTGGCTCACTGGCTGTGATTGAAAACTCATCCAATGAGGAGAGGGAGTCCCACGATAGCTGGGACTCCAGTGCTCATCACTGGACCGAGAGGGGGCTTAAGTATTTGGGGGGACTGGGGGAGCTGCTGCACAGAAAAGGTTTTTTATCTAGAATGCATGAAGATAAAAAAACCTTGAGCTTTTACAACCACTTTAAAGTTAAACTCCAAGAAAGAGGCTAATAACATAGCAGAAGTATATGTACAAGAGCTGATTTAACCACCATTTTTGTAAGTCCATACCACCAGTTTTGTTATCCAGGTTCTGCTGTAAAACAACACAGTCTGATCCCTGACTACTAATACAGCAGCAGAAAAACTTGGTTAAGAGCACTGAACCATCATATGCAGCTTGGGTTAGAGCCAGTGACGGAAGCAGTAAATATTGTATTGTTGTGCCAGTACAACAATATTATTAACATGTCATTAATAAACTACATAAAGAGATAATGCACCTTTTCCCTGTATAAAGAAACTTCTCATGACCATGGTCACCATAGGGTTGCCACCTCATCCCCTTAAAACCGAACACATATTAATTACACAGGTTCTGAGGGTAATTTAATGCAGATAAGGTAATAAGAGGAAAAGGGGAAGTTCCGCTTTAATTCTTCGTCCCCCACTACCCATTAAAGATTGGTACCTTTGGGGAGTGGATACCTGAATCTGAGAGGTACCTACTCCCACTTCTGCTGCGATCGCCTAGGAGATCGGAAGAGGAAGTTGTCCTCCCTCCCCGTAGTCTTCTGGGGCACTTGACAGGTCCCAGAAGACTATGGGGCCATTCACAAAGCGCAGCGCTTCTTGCTCATACACAGTGGGTGCTCGGCTGTGAAGCCGCAAGCTGTCACAGCCGGGTGCCCACACTGAAGATGCCGGCGCCAGGGAGAGAAGATGGCCAGTGAAACCAGCGGTGGTGAGGACACCGCTGGACCGAGGGACAGGTAAGTGGCTGTATTTTAAGTCAGCAGCTACAGTTTTGGTAGCTGCTGACTTTTTTTTTTTTATTCAGCTGGAACACTGTTTTAATTACCACCATAATCAGCCACAGAACTTGTGTCATTAATACAGTATGTGTACAATTTGAGGTGGCAACCCTAGGTCAATATGTTTTTTATTACTTTTATTATCTATAACAATTAACTAAAGGAATTCCATAAAATCATGAGTGGAGGGATGATACCCTTGCATTTAAGCAGATCTGTGAAGGTAAAGTTGACTTTTTACACAGAGTTTAATAACAGCTGCTATCTCAGCTTTACTAGAGAACTGTGATGTGAGAGAGGGAGCAATAAAGAGCTAACAAAAGCCTCTATGTACAGGAACACATAGCAAACACCAGAGTTACTTTATTAGAGTAATAACTTTTACTTCAAAAACAGAAGTGCATCGAAATGTGTCTTGGCACACAAAAAAGTAATTTGTTTTTGTGTTTGTACTTCTGTCATTTATTCTGTGTGTAGTTGTACTGAAGAAGTGCGGCATAAGTTTGTTTGAGACACTGCCAAAAGTAGAGTTTTAACATTGATGTGTGTTACCTGTTTAGAAACGCATTACTTTCACTGCTTTTCTGCCACCCTATAGCAGAAATACTGCTACAGGGCGGCACGGGTGCGCAAAATCACGTGTATATATATATATATATATATATATATATATATATATATATATATAATTTATGAATATATATACATGTGTGATTTTGCATTTCCGGGTAGGGCTCAGCTGTCAATCACCTGGTCCCGACCGGTGATTCCCTGCCGGCACACGGCGATCACAGTGTATCATGGACGGGGGAGAGACCTGTATGTAAACAATACAGTTCTCTCCTCTGTCAGCTCCTGCACACTGCTTTGTATGGTTCTGCATAGCAGAGCCATACAAAGCAGTGTGCTTACAGTAGAAAGCACACACACAGCACACAGTGAAACAGCACACAGCTAAGCCTTTGATCACCCCAGATGTTCACCCCTTCCTGCTCAGTATTAATAGTGTCAGTGCTTTTTATTAGCACTGATCACTGTATTGGTGTCACTGGGGATGTCAGTGACAGTTAGTCAGTTCCCCCCCAGTGTCAGAATGCCCGCCGCAGTCCCAGTATGAGTCAGTGATCGCTGCAATTACTAATATAAAATAAAAAAAAAATTACAGTATATACAGTTGTGGCCAAAATTATTCAACCCCCAATGCTGTAAAGGGGTTTAGGGACTATAGTGTACATTTGGAATTGTATTCAGAATCAAATCCTACAAGGACGTTGTAACTACCCAAATGCAACTAAAATGACATCAATTGTTTATGTAATACAGTAGTAAATGGTTCTTATGTGGTTTCTTCATTGCCACAATTATTCAACCCCTTAAAGACTACCACTCTGAAGAACAGAGGTTCATACAGGTGCTTTCCATCAGGTATTGAAAACACCTGTGGATGTCACCGAGCAGCAATCAAGCATAATAAGCACCAATTAGGCAGCTTTAAAATGACTGTGATACTCAGCTCCTTCTAGACATTTACTGGTGTGGTTACAAACATGGTGAAGGCAAGAGAATGGTCCAGGAAGACAAGAGAAGAGGTGATTTCTCTTCACAGGAAGGGCAATGGCTATAAGAAGATTGCAAAGATGTTAAACATACCAAGAGACACCTTAGGAAGCATCATTCGCAAATTCAAGGCAAAGGGCACTGTTGAAACGCTACCTGGTCGTGGCAGAAAGAAGATGCTGACTTCGACTGCTGTGCGCTACCTGAAGCGTAGAGTGGAGAGAAGTCCCCGTGTGACTGCTGAGGAACTGAGAAAAGATTTGTCAGATGTGGGTACAGAAGTTTCAGCCCAGACAATAAGACGCACACTGCGTAATGAAGGCCTCCGTGCCAGAACTCCCAGGCGTACCCCCTTGCTGTCTCCAAAGAATAAGAAGAGTCGACTGCAGTATGCCAAAAGCCATGTGGACAAACCACAAAAGTTGTGGGATAGTGTTCTGTGGACTGATGAAACAAAATTAGAACTGTTTGGGCCCATGGATCAACGCTATGTTTGGAGGAGGAAGAACAAGGCCTATGATGAAAAGAACACCTTGCCTACTGTGAAGCATGGTGGAGGGTCAATCATGCTTTGGGGCTGTTTTGCTTCTGCAGGTACAGGGAAGCTTCAGCGTGTGCAAGGTACCATGAATTCTCTTCAGTACCAGGAGATATTGGATGGAAACGTGATGCAGTCCGTCACACACCTGAGGCTTGGGAGACGTTGGACCTTTCAACAGGACAATGATCCCAAGCATACCTCCAAGTCCACTAGAGCATGGTTGCAGAGGAAAGGCTGGAACATTTTGGAGTGGCCATCGCAGTCACCAGACTTAAATCCGATTGAGAACCTCTGGTGGGACTTAAAGAAAGCAGTTGCAGTGCGCAAGCCTAAGAATGTGACTGAACTGGAGGCCTTTGCCCATGAAGAATGGGCGAAGATACCCGTAGATCGCTGCAAGACACTTGTGTCAAGCTATGCTTCACGTTTAAAAGCTGTTATAACTGTAAAAGGATGCTGTACTAAGTACTAAGATTGAATGTCACTTGGGGGTTGAATAAAACTGATAATGCTGTGAGCACAGAAAAGACATTTGTGGTTATTTCATTATAACTGTTATGTTATATTTGTCTGACCTACAAGTGCCTCTTTAATGTAAATGTAAGCAAGATGACTGAATGATCAAAAGCAATGTCAAACTGGCCAAAACACTCAATTTCAGTGGGGGTTGAATAATTTTGGCCACAACTGTATACAGCCATTTGTAGACGCAATAACTTTCACGTAAACAAATTAATTTAAACGTATTGGGATTTTTTTTAGCAAAGACATACAGAATACATTTTGACCCAAATTTATGATGAAATTAGATTTTTTTAATTTTTTCACTGGATTTGTTTAATAGCAAAATGTCAAAATTATTGTTTTTTCTCAAAATTGGCAATCTTTTTTTTTTTTTTAATAGCGCAAAAAAAAACAACAACGCAGAGGCAATCTAATACCACCAAAAGAAAGCTCTATTTGTGGGAAAAAAAGGACATACATTTCCTTTGAGTGCAGTGTGAACACGCAATTTTCAGTTAAAGTAACACAGCGCTGTATCGCAAAAAATGGCCTAGTCAGGAAGTGGGGTAAATCCTCTGGAAGGCAAGTGGTTAATCAAAACAAAAAATACTTTCATATTTGTGTCCTTGTGTGGTGCCAATACTAGTCACTTTTGCCCAATAACAGGACAGAAATGTCCTTTGTAATTTAAATTCTTATAATATAAAAATTAACCGATATATGCAACACTCCCTTCACATCATAATAAATGCATATAACATAAACGCATGTAATATGTTACATGGAAATACAACCCCAAGTGTTATATAATACAATAAATTGTATTCAATAAGTGACAATAAGGCAAGTGATTCAATTCAATCAATCTGTGAAAGTCCAAACAATCCTCCTTGGTGCAGCACATGCATCTTCTTCCCATATGTGATTAATTGAATCTACATTAGCCATCTTCATGCAAACGTGACTCCCATCACCTGAATAATACTGTGCTCACCTCCGGAATTAGACCCAAGAACAAAGATTATTAGATCTAGATGTACTTTTCCCTAAGGGATATAACTGAGGTAAATGGTCTCTCCTTCTTGGGAAAGTAGACTATCTTTTCCTCCCTGGACTTATAAACATTAATTCTTCCTTTCTCCTCCATTGTGCAAATGCTCAGATAAACACAGAACAGCCTCTCATAGTGTAGTACTTAAAATCAAGCAATTTATTAAAAGTATTGCACTTACATAAACTCTGAGGTCAAAGCTCCTTTAAGACAAAAATGTGTATGCAACCGCGATTCAGTACTCTTGAGGTGTCCAACTCCCGGCTCCTCCTTTTTTTTCCCACGCGTTACGTCACGCCCCTTGTGACTTCATCAGGGAGTGATATATCTTTTTAATTTTAATTTGTATGAAATTTGGGAATACACATTGATGTGAGCTGCACCTGATAGTGAATTTTTCACCAGTTTTTTAGCACATTTACACTTTAGATCTATTGGGTAGCGTAGAAGTCACATTGCACTATAAATATGAATTTCCAAATTTTTATAATATAAAATATTAGATTAGATTAGATTAGATCTATGCCCCCAAATAAGGTACAAATACAAGCTATGTATAGGTGATATTTCAACACATATTAGAGTTTTTATTCTTGATTTAGCACTTACCTTAAGGCATCCATAGATGCTCATTACAAAGGCTGATTTTGGGTACATCCAATTATTTGATCAGTATGGCTATACATTATAGAAAGGCAACTACCAAATGCCATGTAGATTGTGCATTTGGTGAGCCCAGAACCCCAGCATTGTTAAGTCACATTACTGAACCATTGTACTGTCCAGAGGAATAATGTTGACACTAGAGATGAGCGAATCGAACATGACGAAGTGGAATTCGTTCCGAAGATTTGGAAAAATTCTATTCGCGACGAATCCGAAGATTAGCAAACTTCGGATGCACGAATCGAATTTTCCCAAAAATGGCGGCGACATGTGTGGCCACGGAGAAAATGGACAGAGAAGATGGGGCGGGGATCTCTGGGAAGGCGCGCAGACAAGGCGCGCTGACCCATAATGCATTCATGACATGTGATCGCATTAGCCAATCAGCAGCCAGCCAGCACTATAAATCGCGGCCATCTTAGAATTCTCCATTAGCCTCCGGTCATTCAAGAGAGACAGACCTGTCTGTATTAAGGGACAGAGTTAGGGCCACAGAGACTTTAGGGCCACAGAATCGTTACTCAGGGACACAGAATCGTTACTCAGGGACACAGAATTGTTACTCAGGGACATAGAATCGTTACTCAGGGACACAGAATAGTTACTCAGGGACACAGAATCATTACTCAGGGACACAGAATCGTTACTTAGGGCCACAGCTATCAAAGAATCGAAAATTTAAAGTGACATACACCCTTTTTTTTTTTGGTGGCTGTTGTGCACAGTTGGTGCTGCAGTTTGCCGATTGTGCAAAATAAACTGACTTTCTGCTTCACAACCACTATTGTACGTTCAAAGAGTTAAATCCATTTACACGCCGGCTGGCGGTAATATTTTTTGGGTGATTAGTGCATTCCAGTGACACAAACGTACAGTTTACAGCCAACGGCAAGCTGCAATTGACCGATTGTGTACAATAAACTGACTTTCTGCTTCACAACCACTATTGTACGTTCAAAGAGTTAAATCCATTTACACGCCGGCTGGCGGTAATATTTTTTGGGTGATTAGTGCATTCCAGTGACACAAACGTACAGTTTACAGCCAACGGCAAGCTGCAATTGACCGATTGTGTACAATAAACTGACTTTCTGCTTCACAACCACTATTGTACGTTCAAAGAGTTAAATCCATTTACACGCCGGCTGGCGGTAATATTTTTTGGGTGATTAGTGCATTCCAGTGACAGAAACGTACAGTTTCCAGCCAACGACAAGCTGCAATTGACCGATTGTGTACAATAAACTGACTTTCTGCTTCACAACCACTATTGTACGTTCAAAGAGTTAAATCCATTTACACGCCGGCTGGCGGTAATATTTTTTGGGTGATTAGTGCATTCCAGTGACACAAACGTACAGTTTCCAGCCAACGGCAAGCTGCAATTGACCGATTGTGCTAAATAAACTGACTTTCTGCTTCACAACTACTATTGTACGTTCAAAGAGTTAAATCCATATACACGCCGGGTGGCGGTAATATTTTTTGGGTGATTAGTGCATTCCAGTGACATAAACGTACAGTTTCCAGCCAACGGCAAGCTGCAATTGACCGATTGTGTACAATAAACTGACTTTCTGCTTCACAACCACTATTGTACGTTCAAAGAGTTAGATCCATTTACACGCCGGGTGGCGGTAATATTTTTTGGGTGATTAGTGCATTCCAGTGACATAAACGTACAGTTTCCAGCCAACGGCAAGCTGCAATTGACCGATTGTGCTAAATAAACTGACTTTCTGCTTCACAACCACTATTGTACGTTCAAAGAGTTAAATCCATATACACGCCGGGTGGCGGTAATATTTTTTGGGTGATTAGTGCATTCCAGTGACATAAACGTACAGTTTCCAGCCAACGGCAAGCTGCAATTGACCGATTGTGCTAAATAAACTGACTTTCTGCTTCACAACCACTATTGTACGTTCAAAGAGTTAAATCCATTTACACGCCGGCTGGCGGTAATATTTTTTGGGTGATTAGTGCATTCCAGTGACCTAAACGTACAGTTTCCAGCCAACGGCAAGCTGCAATTGACCGATTGTGTACAATAAACTGACTTTCTGCTTCACAACCACTATTGTACGTTCAAAGAGTTAAATCCATATACACGCCGGGTGGCGGTAATATTTTTTGGGTGATTAGTGCATTCCAGTGACATAAACGTACAGTTTCCAGCCAACGGCAAGCTGCAATTGACCGATTGTGCTAAATAAACTGACTTTCTGCTTCACAACCACTATTGTACGTTCAAAGAGTTAGATCCATTTACACGCCGGGTGGCGGTAATATTTTTTGGGTGATTAGTGCATTCCAGTGACATAAACGTACAGTTTCCAGCCAACGGCAAGCTGCAATTGACCGATTGTGCTAAATAAACTGACTTTCTGCTTCACAACCACTATTGTACGTTCAAAGAGTTAAATCCGTTTTTATTTTTGGGGTGCTTATTGAATTAAAGAGTATGTCAGACAACACGCAGAGGAGTGGCAGAGGAGGCAATGTTTCAGGAGCGAGCAGACGTGGCAGCAGGGGAAGGGGTCGAGGCAGCACTAGTCGCAGCCAGAGGCCAGTGCTCCCGGTGTCATCCAGCGGTCGTGTCTCCAGCGACAACCCTGCCGTCATCGATTGGTTGACTCGGTCGTCTTCCTCTTCCCAGGTCACCTCTGACACCTACAGCCAACGGTCGGTGGGTACGTCAGACACAACCGTTAGTTGGCATGGCCCGGGAGCAAGCCCACTGAAATCACGTGTCCTCGACCTGCCCCTCTGTACAGTGAGGAAGAGCTAACAGAGGGCGGTCAGGAACGGGGGGAGACATCCGCCTCTTCAGCAGCCAGGCGAAGAAGTACTGGCGAGGAGAGTGGCTCGGTAGCCGGTCTAGAGACAGGTCTGTCTCCTGACCCACACGCAGCCGAGGGGGCTAGTAGTGACGCGGAGACCCTAATTGATGATGATGAGGCTGATCGCACTTGGCAGCCTCGTCGTCATCAGGCTATTGCTTCCGCATCATCAGGAGAAGAGGGTGCCAGCTTGCCAGCGAGCAAAACAGTCGGTGGGTTGCCCAGGAGGCAGCAGGGTCGCAGCAGTGTCAGTGGAGCCAAACGGCCACGGAGTAGAGCACCAGCTCCACTGCAGCCTACCACCACGGCCAGTAGTGGTGCCGGTGTGCACGGAGGAAGTAGCAGTCAGCCAGTGAGGAGTAGCGGGGGCAAAGTTTCCTACTTGGCGGTGTGGCAATTTTTCGTCAAGACGCCCGAGGAAGTAAACGTAGCCGTATGTCGACTATGTGGCCAGAAAGTCAAGCGTGGCCAGGGGGCCCATGTTGGGACTACAGCGTTGCGTCAGCATATGCAGCGTCGCCATTCGGTGGCCTGGGAAAACCGTGATAAAGATACGGCGGTTCTGCCTGCCCCAGCCCCCGCTCCATCACCCGCTCCGTTACTTGCTCCGTCACCCGACGTCAATCGCCCTCTATCAGCCAGTCAAGGCTCCAACACCTCTGCTGAGGGGAGTTGTCGCTCGTTGGCATCTTCCGCTCGTTCAGATGCTCCTTCTCCTGCTACTCCTCTTCACGGATTCCGTCAGCAGTCTTTCTTGGAATCCGTTTCCAAGAGACAACAGTTTGCGAGCACGCACCCGACGGTGCAGAAGCTGAACGTCCTCCTGTCCAAGTTGCTGGTGCTGCAGTCCCTCCCTTTCCAAGTGGTGGACTCAGCACCTTTCTGAGAAATGATGGCTTGTGCCGAGCCGCGGTGGAGAATGCCAAGCCGGCATTTCTTCGCCAAAAAGGCAGTGCCAGCCCTGCATTCACATGTAAAAGAGATGGTGGGCCAGTCTTTGAGCATGTCGGTCTCTGCCAAAGTGCACGGCAGCGCCGACGTGTGGAGCTGTAACTACGGTCAGGGACAGTACATGTCATTTACGGCCCACTGGGTGAACGTGGTGCCGGCACAGCCGCACCAGCAACTTAGACAGGTCACGCCGCTTTTGCCTCCACGTTTGCACATCCTTGGTCCAGCAAAGATGTCCGCCTCTACCACCTCTTCTTCCGCCGTGTCCTCAGCCGCCACCCCCGTGCCAAGTCCCATTACCCGACCGGCATATCACATGTGCAGGGCGCAACGGTGTCACGCTGTGCTGCACCTGGTATGCCTTGGCGAACGTAGTCACACAGGGGAGGAACTTCTGAGTGTAATGAACAGAGAAATCGACAGATGGCTGTCTCCGCGCAAACTGAAAATCGGAACCATGTTGACCGACAACGGAAAGAACATGGTGTCTGCTCTGCGTCAAGGAAGGTTGTGCCATGCGCCATGCATGGCTCACGTGTTCAATCTGGTTGTCAAGCGGTTCCTAAAATCCACCATCCCACTGCAAGACATCCTTAAAATGTCACGTAAACTTTGCATGCATTTCAGCCATTCCTACACCGCAAAGCACACCCTCCTTGAGCTGCAGCGGCAGAACGGAATTCCACAGCATCGCCTGATCTGCGACGTTGCAACAAGGTGGAATTCAACCCTACATATGTTAGACCGCCTTTACGAACAGCGAAAGGCCATCACCGATTTCCTGATGTTACAAGCGGATAAAGGTACTTCCCTGTGTAACTTAGATGTCAGCCATTGGCAGCTCATGCGTGACACCTGCCGCTTGCTCAGGCCCTTTGAGGAGGCCACGCTATTCGTGAGTCGGCAGGACTATGGGATGAACGACGTCATTCCTCTGTTGCACGTCCTGGAACAAATGCTGTTAACAATGGCTGGTCAGGGTGCGGTAGACGTGGCGCACAGATCTCAACGCCACATGACCCCTGTGGGGGCAGGACAGGAAGAAGAGGAGGAGGTAGAGGAGGGCATTGGTGCTCAGGAATTATTGAGTGAAATGGGTGGTTTTTCCACTCAGCGGACAGGAGTGGAGGAGCAGGAGCATCTGGTAGAGGAGGAGGAGGAGACAGAGGACCCAGACGCACCGTGGCAGTATGCTGTGGAGATGGAGGCAGGGAGTCCCTCGCATTCCTTGGCACAAATGGCCCATAGCATGCTTGGTTGCTTGCGTAGCGACAGCCGAATAATAACCATCAGACAGAGGGATGACTTTTGGCTGTCCACCTTGTTGGACCCTCGCTACCGTTCAAAAATGGTGGCCTTTTTCACACCTGCTGAGAGGGAGGCCAAAATAAAGTACTATAAAAACCATCTATGTAGTCAGTTGGTCTCTGCCTTTCTGCGCCAACGTCCATCCTCAGACACTGTGGGCCCTGTGCGCTCGCGTTCCGCTGCCATGGCAGCAGGGGAGGGGTGGGGTGGTAGGAGCAGTGGCAGCTCCACCAGCAGCGGCTGCCTCAGTCTGCAGTCGATGATGAGTAGCTTTCTTCACCAGCTCAGTGAGGAAACTACTAACCAGCCGCAGCAGCAGCAGCATCAGGTGGACCTGGAGCAGGACCTCAAACAACAGGCTTGGGCCTACTTGGACAGCACCCTGCCAACCGAGGTAGACAATCCCCTTGACTACTGGGCAACGAAACTTGACCTTTGGCCCCAACTAGCTGAATTTGCCCTTGAAAGGCTGTCATGCCCGGCCAGTAGCGTGGCATCGGAGCGCGTGTTTAGTGCGGCAGGAGGTATTGTAACTCCGCGGAGGACACGACTGTCCACCCAAAGTGTGGAGAGACTCACGTTTGTGAAAATGAATCAGGCGTGGATTAGTCTGGATTTCAAACCACCAGTTCCTGACACAACTGACTAAATCCGCCATGAATCATGCCCCAAACATGTTATTAGGGACAAATGGAAGACCTCCACCTGATCCGTACATTTGTATATATATTTTATTGAGAGGCTGCTGGTCGGCCGACTCATGTTTTGCACATTTTTAATGACTTATACTCTGCAGGTCGGGCCCCTCATGAATTGGGGTTTTTAAATTATTTATACTTCGCTGGACGACCGTCACATGAATTGAACCTTTTTAATGACTTATACTCTGCTGGTCGGGCCCCTCATGAATTGGTGTTTTTAAATTATTTATACGTCGCTGGACGACTGTCACATTAATTTAAACTTTTTAATTATTTATAGTCGACCAGTTCCAGACCGATGGAATAGCAATTTTTTTAAATATTTATTTGACACGTGTTGTCCATCTCATCAATGAGGTGGACTGTTTATTTATTGGCCACGGTTTGGCCCCCTCCTGTTTCTTACATTGTTAACTTGTTGTATCGGTCACGCTTTGGCCACATGTTTGGTTGTCTTGTTAAGATTTTCTGTAATGTACACAGTTACGCTTGACTTGTCGACTTTCCACAATCTACTAAGGTATAGCATCGCATCAAAGTTTTTTTTTTGGTCTAAACCATTTCTTATAATGTCAATTTGTAGGATACGCCGCTGTAAGGCGACCTACTTTTTTGTCACTGTGTAGACATCTATTTATAGGCCGATGTTTGGCCAGAAAGATATATTTAGTAATAACCTAGCCGTTCAAGCCGCTCACTGAACACCTCGGGAATTGCTTTGTATATCTGTCGCCTTAGGGGCCGCTGTCTGGCGACATAATTTTTTGTCACTGTGTAGACATCTATTTATAGGCCGATGTTTGGCCACAAAAATATATTTAGTAATAACCTAGCCGTTCAGGCCGCTCCCTGAACACCTCGGGAATTGCTTTGTATATCTGTCGCCTTAGAGGCCGCTGTCTGAAAAGCTCATGAATTGCTTTCTATATGTGTCGCCTTTGAGGCCGCTGGCTGGACAGCTGATGAATTGATTTGTATATATGTACTTATTGTCCGCTGTCCGGACAGCTCATGAATTACTTTTTGTATATAGCCTTCCAAACCACTCTCAGAATAAGTCATGATATTCATGCTGTGTATAGCCTTATAGGCCAATGGTCAATCAAGTCATGATTGTTATAGTGTGTATAGCCTTATAGGCCGCTGTCTTTACAACTTTATAATTCCATGCAGTATATAGCCCTATCGGCCACTTTCTGGCATCCAGTTGCTGTAGCCCCCATCACCACACTGTGCCACGGGCCCCTGTACCGCCTTCTCATACTGCTGCCAGATCCATCCTCTGCCATGTGCGTCTTTGTCGTCTGCTCACGCTGCTGGGTTCCAGTTTTAAACCTAGGCCTGTGTATGGCTTCCGAATACTGCTGCCTCCACCGCCACCCTGCGCCATGTGCCTCTGTCGTCTGCTCACGCTGCTGACGGCTTCCGCTTTTTAACCTAGGCCTGTGTATGGCTTCCGAATACTGCTGCCTCCACCGCCACCCTGCGCCATGTGCCTCTGTCATCTGCTCACGCTGCTGACGGCTTCCGCTTTTTAAACTAGTCCTGTGTATGTCTTCCGAATACTGCTGCCTCCACCGCCACCCTGCGCCATGTGCCACTTTCGGGTCTCCTCACACTGCTGCCAGGTCCATACTGATTCATGGCCCCCTGTACCGGCTCCTCATGAACGTGGTTCAGCGGGTTTGCATCACTTAACGGCAAATCGTTGACAAATGCTGGGACGTTCAGTGTTGTGCGCATTAAGCCAGACACCAAAGGGCAGCACAGACCTGTTATTACTCGCTCAAGCATGGCTGAACAAAACCAGTCTCTACCACAAATTGGACCCAGACCTGCCCAGGGTCTCGTAACTAGATTGCACGGAGGAGTAGAGTCCGTTATCGGAATTAAATAGACAAAACGCCACACCAAAAAGAGTGGCCATTTCCAAAACTTATTCCAGAAAGAGGAACAACCCGTTTCATATACGGCCCGTAGACGTTTCACGTCTGCCACATTCAGTCGATTTAAGACGCAAGCTCCACTTCCTGTGGTCTCTGACCGTCGATATACCTTTAAGTGTCAGCTTTGAAGCTATATTCCCTCCGGAGCACTGACACTGGTGCCCTTCCGTCAACATGCCTTTAAGTTTCAGTTTTCAACCATATTCCCCACAGAAGCCAAACTCTTGGGTATCCCAGAAGCTGCTCAGCGGGTCAGGGCAATAAAGCTCTCGGTTCGCAGGTTGTTCCGTCTTATGGATGGAAGTACGACGGTATATGATCTTCTTCGCACCCACGGCATTACCTCATAAAATTTCTGCATTGCATCTGCAATCACAACGCTGACTTCCCGGATCGCCACTCAGCCATTGGACTCTTGATAGTCGTCTCCCCACACTGCTGCTGGGGGGACTTTTTAACCTAGGCCTGTGTATGGCCTTCAATTGAAGCTGCTTCCGCTCCGCCACTCTGCCATTGGACTCTTGATAGTCGTCTCCCCACGCTGTTGCTGGGGGGACTTTTTAACATAGGCCTCTGTATGGCCTTTAATTGAAGCTGCTTACGATCCGCCACTCTGCCATGGGCCTCTTGGGTATCCCAGAAGCTGCTCAGCGGGTCAGGGCAATAAAGCTCCCGGTTCGCAGGTTGTTCCGTCTTATGGATGGAAGTACGACGGTATATGATCTTCTTCGCACCCACGGCATCACCTCATAGAATCTCTGCATTGCATCTGCAATCACAACGCTGACTTCCCGGATCGCCACTCAGCCATTGGACTCTTGATAGTCGTCTCCCCACACTGCTGCTGGGGGGACTTTTTAACCTAGGCCTGTGTATGGCCTTCAATTGAAGCTGCTTCCGCTCCGCCACTCTGCCATTGGACTCTTGATAGTCGTCTCCCCACGCTGCTGCTGGGGGGACTTTTTAACCTAGGCCTGTGTATGGCCTTCAATTGAAGCTGCTTCTGCTCCGCCACTCTGCCATTGGACTCTTGATAGTCGTCCCCCCACACTGCTGCTGGGGGGACTTTTTAACATAGGCCTCTGTATGGCCTTCAATTTAAGCTGCTTACGCTTCGCCACTCTGCCATGGGCCCCTGTACCGCCTCCTCTTGCTGCTGCCAGGTCCAGAGTGTGTCATGGGTCCCTGTACGGCCTCCCATTGCTGCTGACTTCATCGCCAGACTCTGCCATGTGCCACTTTCAGGTCTCCTTACACTGTTGGTGGGTTCCATTTTGTGATAGGGTGCTGTATGGCCTTCCATTGCTGCTGCCTCCACCGCCACCCTGCGCCATGTGTCTCTGTCGTCTGCTCACGCTGCTGACGGCTTCCGCTTTTTAACTGAGGCCTGTGTTTGGCTTCCGAATACTGCTGCATCCACCGCCACCCTGCGCCATGTGTCTCTGTCGTCTGCTCACGCTGCTGACGGCTTCCGCTTTTTAACCTAGGCCTGTGTATGGCTTCAGAATAATGCTGCCTACACCGCCACCCTGCGCCATGTGCCTCTGTCGTCTGCTCACGCTGCTGCCAGGTCCATACTGATTCATGGCCCCCTGTACCGGCTCCTCATGAACGTGGTTCAGCGGGTTTGCATCACTTAACGGCAAATCGTTGACAAACGCTGGGACGTTCAGTGTTGTGCGCATTAAGCCAGACACCAAAGGGCAGCACAGACCTGTTATTACTCGCTCAAGCATGGCTGAACAAAACCAGTCTCTACCACAAATTGGACCCAGACCTGCCCAGGGTCTCGTAAGTAGATTGCACGGAGGAGTAGAGTTCGTTATTGGAATTAACTGTGAGGGACTTTTAAACCTAGGCCTGTGTATGGCCTTCAATTGAAGCTGCTTCTGCTCCGCCACTCTGCCATTGGACTCTTGATAGTCGTCTCCCCACGCTGCTGCTGGGGGGACTTTTTAACATAGGCCTCTGTATGGCCTTCAATTTTAGCTGCTTACGCTCCGCCACTCTGCCATGGGCCCCTGTACCGCCTCCTCATGCTGCTGCCAGGCCCGTAATCTGCCATGGGCCCCCGTACCGACTCCTCATGCTGCTGCCAGGCCCGTAATCTGTCATGGGCCCCTGTACCGCCTCCTCATGCTGCTGCCAGGTCCAGAGTGTGTCATGGGTCCCTGTACGGCCTCCCATTGCTGCTGTCTCCATTGCCACACTCTGCCATGTGCCACTTTCAGGTCTCCTCACACTGCTGGTGGGTTCCATTTTGTCATAGGGTGCTGTATGGCCTCCCATTGCTGCTGCCTCCACCGCCACACTGTGGCTCCACACTCTGGTTTTGGCCCCGTGACTGCCCAAATGAGTGAAGTGTGCGGTGATTCTAAGATCGACGGCACTCATCTGCATGTCATACTGACTGACAGTATTATTTCTCTTCCCCAGCAGACTCCAAGGGCATTTAAATTAAAGGTACAGTGTTCTGCACTAATATAAAGGCTCTCTGAAGCCTAGAAACACCCTTTTTATAAGTTAAATTCACAGCGAATATATTCAGCTCGAAGCGAATTTATGCGGCGAATTCGGCGAATCAGCCGAACCGAATTTTTGAATAATTCGCTCATCTCTAGTTGACACCAAAATGTGAACCATTTTGTATTACTAAAGTATGATCCAATATGCAACAATTAAACAGAATTAGCAATTATACAGCAAGTTCCATTTTGTTTCACAAATTCCTCCTTATTAAAAATATGCAGTTTTACGTATGGGATCTAAGAAAGCCTTACTCTAAGAAGAAGCAAAAATAACTTCCTATCATGTTACATCATTCCTTTTTCTGAAGGTAAATGCAAACTACTTTTTGTAACTAATGTGATAAGTGTGTGTTAATGTTCTCAAAAATCATGTTTCTAGGGTTTGCTCATAATTATTTATTTAGTATGTGACATGTACATTTCAGCAGCACAGTGGCATAGTAGTTAACACTTTTTCCTGGCAGCAGTAGGGTCATTGGTTTGGATCACAATCATGACTACCTGCCTGGAGTTTGCATGTTCTCCCTGTGCCTGCGTGGGTTTCCTCTGTGTACTCCAGTTCTCCGCAGACTCCAAAGACATGGTGGTAGATTAGTTGGCTCCTGTCTAAATTGGCCCTAGTATGTGTATCTATGAATGTGATTAGGGACCTTAGACTGTAAGCTCCTTAAAGGCAGGGACTGATGTGAATGTACAATATGTATCTAAAGTGCTGTGAAACTTGTAGGTGCTAAATAAATACCAATAATAAATAAATAGGCTAAAATGCTATAGGGGTTTACTGATCTTACCAGTCTGTTAAAAGGAATGATGACCAAATCCTCAAAACAGACATGAGCGTAAACAAATATTTATATTGTATGTAATGCGATAATGAAAATAGTGCATGTAAACATTGTAAAAGCAAATCCAAATTGCTTCATTTAAAAATCAAAATACTTTAAGTATGTGTAAACCCTCCCCTTGTAAAACAACCCATTCAGTTTAAAATAGAAATTAAAGGTAAAACATTTGTGTATACATATAAAAAAACATTATAAATACCTTTTTTTCCTTGTTTTAAATAAGTGATCTGATCACATACCCTCTGTTCTCAGCTGCATAAGGATCTTAGCAAGCTGGGGGAGGAAAAGCAGCACCACACTGATCTTCCTTAGTGAATGGCTATGGAGAAGTTGAGGGCATGTCAGCACAAGTCTGATCATTGTAGAAGAGAAGGCTAAGTTCTTAGCACAGCCAAGAAAACTGACCATGATGTACTCTCATGTCTAGTGTGGTCAATTTTCTTTTTGTATAACCTCTTTTTATTATTATTTTATAGCAAAATTTAAAATCCAACAACAAGGATAATACAAGTACAAAGGAAGTCAGAATAGTAAGTAGGAGACCAAAGTCTGTGTCCATACAGTAGATCCCAGTGCCGCTTTACCAGCTGCCCACTGTCATGGGCAACAAGGAAAGGCGTACATGAAAAAAAAAAACAGTGGCCATGCAAGAACTATGTCCAGGGGTGGACTGACAACTCATGGGGCCCCCGGGCAATAGGAGATCATGGGGCCCCTGTGTCCTTGCCCAAGCTCAAAAAAGCCTATGAAGAAGGTACTAGGGGTATCTCATGGGGCCCCCTACCGCCCCGGGCCCTCGGGCAGTGCCCGAGTTTCCAAATGGTCAGTCCGCCCCTGACTACGTCTCTGCAGATAACCACTGAGTGCAAGGAAAACAAACATGTAATAGTTGAACACAACCAGTACAATAACACGGGACAAAGGTAAGGAATAGCATCAAAGTATTAGTTAAAGTTCGGGGCACAGACAAGAAAGAAAAGAAAGGAAAAACAAAAAAAAAAACAGAACAGCATAAAGTAAAACAACTGTGATCACTGGGTGAACTCTGTATCAAACAAGAGTAAAGCATAAAAACACATGAAGAAAAAGGGTCAATAAACCTTGGGCGATGTATGGTCAAATAGTAGGAGATAAGATACAGGTGGGGTACGTACCATCCAATGTTTACCATGTCATAGCACCGTCCAGAGTCAATAGCAATAAAGAGCTCCTTAACTGTAGAGCTCCTTAAACTGTAGAGCTCCTTAAGCTGTGCCAATAAAGGTGATTAGAGGGCAAAAGACTAGTCACCAGTATTATCTAAGGTCTCCCTGCAGCTAATTTTTACCTCATTACTGTCTTACCATGCCTTGTTCTACACTGAATCTTTGTAGGAAGGCATTCATCTTGATAGAAGAGTAGGACTTTATTTAAATGTTTATTCATGTCAGAGCTGCCCCCTGATGACCGTGATCTAATAATCCGTAGGCGAAAAGTCAAGAAGCAGCAAAGGAGGTGAAGAAAGTGAAGATCCAGAGAATGAATGCCTAGAAGCAGGGAGATGCATGCAGTGTAGGTCCATAAGGTACAGATTTCTCTCCAGTAAGAAACACAGTAGTGCCTTTATTAGATCTCACGTCAAATCCCCTTAGACTAAAAGGCACAGGTAGCAAAACCTCTATTGCAGCAGATACACAGGTTTGAGGCAAACAAGTGCCTAGAAGAATTCACATGTCAGTGAATGAATTGCGGTTCTTCAGGATCAATTCAAGACAAATATCTATTTTTCAATATGCAGATTAGGCACAATTAATGTTTCTTACAACATAGTAAATTTTTATGTGTTTAGTTCTACTTTAAGACAAGCCAAGTGGCCCCGTGTTTCTATCCCAGCTTGTTCTATAATTGTACAGCAGGAAAATAATTTGTTCCTGACATTACAGGAGAAATAGATAAATGAGTACACTTGGGTATGGGCTGATTTGCACAAGTGTCTTCACAAAATGACTTTGTTGTTTACAGTAGTCACTAAACATTCCCATATGTCTGCACATTCCAAGTTCATTTCAATTTTATTTATCCAAACAACAATTGACTTTGCCAACCTTGTCAGCTGGTGTACTGATGCTACAGTTAAATTGAATTTCACTCTGTTTGGAAACATCAAATTAAGAAAAAACTGCAATAAAATTTTCACAGTAGGCTGATTATTGTAAAAAGTTATGAGCCATTCCCTTCCCCAGATTTGTTTAACTTAGTAGGCCAAACCTTACTAGGTAAAATATTTCCGTTTAATATAAAATCAGTTAGATTGGTTACATAGTTATTCTGTCTGAAAAAAAGACAAAAGTCCATCTAGTTCAACCATTAAAAAAAACAAAAAAGTTATAATCCTATACCACAGTTGATCCAGAGGAAGATCCAATTCAAAGCATGATCCAATTTGCTCCTGCAGGGAAAAAATTTGCTTCCTAATCCCCCTGAGAGGCAATCAGATATTCCCTGGATCAACTTTACCTATCAATGTTAGTATCCAGTTATATTATGTGTATCTAGGGAACAATCCAGGCCTTTTTTAAAGCAATCTACTGAGCTTCCCAGAACCAACTCTTGAGAGAGTCTATTCCACATTTTCACAGCTCTTACTGTGAAGAAACCTTTTCGTATTTGAAGATTAAATCTCTACAGCAAGTTCACTGTATGAACAACTGATGTATTTATACATGTTGATCATATCCCCCCCTTAATCTCCTCGTCTCAAGAGAGAATAAATTAAATTCCTCTAATCTTTCCTCATAGCTGAGCTTCTCCATGTCTCTTAACAGTTTGGTTACTCTTCTCTGTACTTTCTGCAGTACCCCAATATTCTTTTTGTGAATTGGTGCCCAAAACTGAACTGCATATTCCAGATGAGGTTTTACTAATGATTTGTACAGGGATAATATGATATCTCTCTCTCTGGACTCTATACCAGCAAAGCATGATCCAATTTGCTCCTGCAGGGAAATTCTTGAGGGAGTCTATTCCAGAACCAACTCTTGAGGGAGTCTATTCCACATTTTCACAGCTCTTACTGTGAAGAAACCTTTTCATATTTGAAGATTAAATCTCTACAGCAATCTTTCCTCATAGCTGAGTTTCTCCATATCTCTTAACAGTTTGGTTACTCTTCTCTGTACTTTCTGCAGTACCCCAATATTCTTTTTGTGAATTGGTGCCCAAAACTGAACTGCATATTCCAGATGAGGTGTTACTAATGATTTGTACAGGGATAATATGATATCTCTCTCTCTGGACTCTATACCTCTTTTCATACAAGAGAGGATTTAGAAACCGCAGCTTGGCATTGCATGCCATTATTATGTTTGTGATCTACCAGAACCCCCAGATCCTTCTCCACCATTGATTCCCCCAGTTGTACTCCCCCTAGTATGTATGGTGCATACATATTCTTAGCCCCCAAGTGCATAACCTTACATTTATTAACATTAAACCCTTTTTGCCACATAGTTGCCCAATTAAACAGTGCATTGAGGTCAGCTTGTATGTTGGAGACATCCTGTAAGAACGTTATTCCATTGCACAGCTTGGTGTCATCTGCAAAGACTGAAATGGGATTTTTAATCCCAGACCCTATATCGTTTATAAATATATTAAAAAGTAAGGGTCCCAACTACTCTCTGAATATGATCTTTTAGCCAGTTTTCTAACCATTTACATACAGGATTTTTCAAGCCTGTAGACTTTACCTTACACATTACCCATGTGTTGGGAACGGTGTCTAACACTTTTGCAAAATCCAAGCATACGACGTCCACCGCCACCCCTCTGTATAAAGTTTTGATTACCCCCTCATAAAAATAAATTTGTGAAATATATTTTCTTGTTGGTTGCCATGGGTTGCTGGATTGCATATATCCTTGTTTTTTGAACTGCCCACTGAATCCTTGTTGTTTGACAAAGCAAAAAACAGCACAATTTCAACTCCTATTTACTGTAGATTTGCAGTTGTCATGGTACTGCAAATTTGATCAATTATGACACCAGCCAAATATTAAAACTCCTCACCCCACAAAATGCAAGGGTTGGGGAACTAACTAAACAGCAACAGAAGTTGTTGACACAATCCTGAAACAATTGTTAGGTATAGTCACTGAATACCAAAGGTGGTACACTATAATATGTAGCCCACCACAATTCAATTCACAATACAGAGCAATGAACCACACTGCAATTTACTGTCATGCAGCACATTATGGCACTGTAAAGATCCTTATATTGCACTAGATAGCACTGTATAACAGTAACTATCTCTCCCTGAAGGTGCTCTGTCAGCTGTCCAACACACACTAAGAAAATTCTGATGGGACATGGGGCTGGCACATTAGAAAACACCTACTGGCCCTTCTATGCCACCTGACCCCAGTTCAAAGGCTAAGAAATACTTGATTCATAATTTGCTGCAATGGTGGCAAACAATCCTGTTTGCTGACCATTTTTCCAAACTGCAGATAGCTCGAGTTCAGATCCAACTCATGGTTGATCTGAACTCAAAGCTCTTCCCTACTTGAAACCTTCTCATTTGGCCAGGAATGCTGTGCTTTGGAGTGTGCCCCACCATCTGCTGTTTAATGTAAAAGAAAAAATAAGGATGTGTGACATCACTGGTTGGCAAAGATAAATTTGGATTAGTGTGCTGGAACAGTGCCTGAACAAACACTGTAGCTTTCAGTGGGCTCTTTATAACTTTTGTACTTGTGCCACAAATCCTGATTGCTACAGTGGTTAAGAGTCCAACCTGTTAAGTGGTTCCTGTTTTTGTCTGTTCCCTGCTTTGATCTCCTTCCTGATATGACCCTGACTTTGTCAGTTTCCACACTATGATTTTGCCTAAGGATTCAGTAATTAATTTGCCAGTCAGGTCCTCAACTGAAACAAACCTAGGAACACAACCTGTCATACAGAAAAGATGGGGTCTCATTGCAGGAAAACCTAATGAAGACCAGGCATTTCTATGACTCTTGGTTGACACATAGGGGTTTATTTACTAAAGCTGGAGAGTCCAAAATCAGACTCCCTTCTGCATAGAAACCAATCAGCTTCTAACCTCAGCTTGTTCAATGAAGCTTTGGCAATGAAACCTGGAAGCTGATTGGTTTCTATACAGAAGGGAGTCTGATTTTGGACTCTCCAGCTTTAGTAAATAAACCCCATAGGGTAGGCAAAAAACACACGATACTCTGTTGAAACCCAGGTGAAAAACACATTTTCATTTGGTAACCCAGGGTAAAAGGGTTGGCCACCACTGTCTAAGATTGTTTTTAAACATTAAGTAAAATAATACATACACATACACACCTACCTGTTCGCTACTTCCTGTATGCATACAAGGTGGTGTAAAAATGTTTTGAGACTAGCTCTGTTTGCAAGAAAGTATTTTATTTATCTACGTTTACACACTATCACCTTAAAAATAGTCTCCTTCCACAGCAATACAATGGTCCCAGTGTTCCTTCCACTTCTGGAATGTATCCTAGAAGTCTTCTTTTCGAATCGTGTTGACCATCTTCTGCTGTTCGCGCAGGATCTCCACAATGTTGTCAAAACGGCGACCTTTGAGCTGGATCTACATCTTCGGGAAGAGGGCAAAATCTGCAGGAGCCAAATCTGGTCAGCAGGGTGGGTGCAGAAGAGAAAATATTTCAGCCTGGGGATACACTTGGCAACAACATGGCACATGTTCAAATCACACATGAGGATTGCCTAGACCAGTGGTCAGCAAGCCGCGGCTCGCGAGCCACATGCGGCTCTTTACACACTTTAATGTGGCTCTTCTGTGTGCCGGGCGCCCGCTCCCCTCCCTCCTCTCGGGCGGCCGCCCCAAAAGTCAGGACTCTGCAGCTAGCCCAGCAATGGGCAAACTACGGCCCGGCGGACCTTTTAATCCGGCCCGCGGAGCGTAGCAAACATTGGCTGTCAGGATGTAGGCGGGGCAGCGTGACAAACTCCTCTCCTCTCACAGTCCTCCCTGAAGACCGGAACGGCGCGGGAACACGGCGAGAGAAACGCGCGGAGCAAAGGTAAGTGAATTGACACAATATGGGGAATGAATTACTATAGGGGGGATGAATTACTATATGGGGGATGAATTACTATGGGGGATGAATTACTATATGGGGGATGAATTACTATATGGGGGATGAATTACTATGGGGGATGAATTACTATATGGGGGATGAATTACTATGGGGGATGAATTACTATATGGGGGATGAATTACTATGGGGGATGAATTACTATGGGGGATGAATTACTATGGGGGATGAATTACTATATGGGGGATGAATTACTATGGGGGATGAATTACTATATGGGGGATGAATTACTATGGGGGATGAATTACTATATGGGGGATGAATTACTATGGGGGATGAATTACTATATGGGGGATGAATTACTATGGGGGATGAATTACTATATGGGGGATGAATTACTATGGGGGATGAATTACTATATGGGGGATGAATTACTATGGGGGATGAATTACTATATGGGGGATGAATTACTATGGGGGATGAATTACTATATGGGGGATGAATTACTATGGGGGATGAATTACTATGGGGGATGAATTACTATATGGGGGATGAATTACTATGGGGGATGAATTACTATATGGGGGATGAATTACTATGGGGGATGAATTACTATGGGGGATGAATTACTATATGAGGGATGAATTACTATGGGGGATTAATTACTATGGGGGATGAATTACTATGGGGGATGAATTACTATATGGGGGATGAATTACTATGGGGGATGAATTACTATATGGAGGATTAATTACTATGGGGGATGAATTACTATATGGGGGATGAATTACTATGGGGGATGAATTACTATATGGGGGATGAATTACTATGGGGGATGAATTACTATATGGGGGATGAATTACTATG
Organism: Staurois parvus; assembly: GCF_062004578.1. Classification (NCBI taxonomy): domain Eukaryota; kingdom Metazoa; phylum Chordata; class Amphibia; order Anura; family Ranidae; genus Staurois; species Staurois parvus. Next base: position 1,111,301 of record NW_028318005.1, read on the forward strand.
GGGGATGAATTACTATACGGGGGATGAATTACTATGGGGGATGAATACTATGGGGGATGAATTACTATATGGGGGATGTATTTTCAGTTTTAAAAATGTGGCTCTCAAAATAAATTTCAATCGTGGTTTTGGCGAGATTTGGCTCAGTTGAAAAAAAAGGTTGCCCACCACTGGCCTAGACTGTTCCATATGACACACTGACAATGGCAGCAACGTTGTGGATTGTTCTCCAATGATCATCATGCAAAATGTTTCGACATTTTCAGGGGTTGAGCTCATAAGTCTTCCTGATCTCTCATCATCTTCCAGTGATGTTCTTCTGCTCTTAAAGCACGTGTGACACTCAAAGCACCTCGAACAACTCATTGCAGCATCACTGTAAACTTGCCAAATCATGTCAAACATCTCTGTGGCAGATTTTCCAGTTTAATACAGAATTCAAGTTTGCTCTTTGTTTTAACTTGCTGACCATGATGAAGTAGCAGATGTGGTAACACACGTGGTCAGAATAGCACCAGTTGCACAGCTCCCAATGTACACAGGATGATGTCTTTTGGCACACCTACTTATGAAGGTTGGTGCTCCTTGTGTGTGCAGCCTTGTGCTGCCATCTGTTGGCGTGTTACAAAACTGGTCTCAAAACCACCTTTGTACATAAGGCTGGCAAAGCCATTTTAAGGCTGGACTCAAGCCATGCAGCTAAATTCATAGATAAACTATATACTGTATATGGGGACTGTTTTACCTTCCAAAGGATTTATATTTCTGTCTATCCATTATCATAGCTTTGCCACACAGCACACTTAGGTTTGTTCTCGCTGAACTTAATGTAGACCTAAACTTAAAATGTGATTATTTGCTGTTTTATTGGGAATTGTTAATTGTGCCTAACCAGTATTCAAAAAGATTTACATTTTCTCCATTTCCTTTCAAAAAATAGCAGTGTGCTTCCTGTGCATACAGCCTTACAGCTATATATCTTCAGCATGAACTTAAAATGGTTGTAAACCTTTACATTTGCTCAGTGAAGTAACTATCATTATGAGATACACAGAGATGAAACAAATCCCCCTACATAAGTTGTACTTGTTTATCTGAGCCTACTCTTCTCTACAGCCTTCCAAAACACACATTTTACATAGCGCCCCCCAGCCCTGAAAATCCTGAAGGGGCACCCCACACACACACACTCTATTCACTGTACACAGAGAACATGCACAGCTAAGGCTGTCAGTCACAGGCTGTGTGCTGGAACTCTCCTCCCTATCACCATTTTTGATTTTGTAGTTGGAAAACCTGTCAGAAGTGACTCATGTAGATAACTGAGCAGAGAGGAATTATGTGATTTTGCATTTATGGGAAGGGGGAGCATGTGAGCCATGCGCGTGCCATACCCACACCGCTATTTGCAGCTGCAGATGCCAATCACCGGGCCCCGGCCAGTAGTTACCCGCCGGTGCCTGGTGATTACCGAGCATCTCCGACGGGAAGGAAGACTTTTTTGTTTACAAACAATCTTTCTCCTTGTCAGCTTGAGCACACTGCTCGGGATGGCTGTGGACAGTACAGCCATCCTGATCAGTGTGCTTACAGTGAAGAATGCACCCCCTGTCACCTAGTAAAACACTCCCTGCACACAGTTAACCCTTTGATCGCCCCTCACATTAACCCCTTCCTGCCCAGTGCCTTTAGTACAGTGTCAGTGCTTTTTTAGCACTGATCACTGTATTGGTGTCACTGGGGTGTCAGTGACACCAAGTTAGTTCCCCCCCCCGTGTCAGAATGTCCGTCGCAGTCCTGCTAAAAGTCGCTGATTGCTGCCATTACTAGTAGAAAAAAAATCCCATTATCTATACCGCCATTTGTAAATGCTATAACTTTCAAGTAAACCAATTAATTTACATGTATAGGGATTTTTTTTTAGCAAAGACATGTAGCAAAATACATGTTTGACCTAAATTTATTTACTGCAGGGCCCTCGATCCCCTCATGTTTTGCATTGGATTGGTATTGTTCTGTCACATGTTCTGTCCCCCTTTGTAATGTACAGCGCTGAGCGAACCATTGGCGCTTTATAAATACTGTATAATAATAATAATACTGGACATGTTTAATAGCAAAAAGTCCAAAATTGTGTTTTTTTCTCAAAATTGTCGCTTATAGCACAAAAAATAAAAAATGTGCAGGCAATCAAATACCGCCGAAAGAAAGCTCAATTTGTGGGAAAAAAGGATGTAAATTGAATTTGGGTGCAGCATTACATGACCGCACAATTGTCAGCTAAAGTAACGCAGCACCGTAATGCAAACAATGGCCTGGTAATGAAGGGGGGTGAATCCTCAGGAGGGCAAGTGGTTAACCTTATAGAAAAAGTCCAGTTGAATGAGACTATTTATTATTATTATTATTATTATACAGGATTTATATAGCGCCAGCAGTTTATGCAAGTTTTACAACATAAGGGCAGAGAGTACAATTACAATACAAATTAATACAGGAGGATTCAGAGAGCCCTGCTCGGTAGGGCTTACAATCTACTACTAGCTATACCATGACTTAGGTAAATAAGAACCTTTACAGACATATAAAAAATGGAATTATGCAATATGTGATTACATTATTATACATATATGTATATTTATGTGTATTAATCTTTTTGTGCTATTTACATACTAAGTACTTTAAAGTATACAAACTACTTGGTCCCAATATAAAGTTTGTATGTGTAGTCTGGCATGCTTCTTGTTTGACACAAGGTAGACATTGAACGTGCATAGAGATTTTCTGGCTGCATAGACTGTCTCAGGCTGTGAGTTATGAGGTTTTTGCATGAGATAAACACCAGATGCCATTGACACTTTCACTGTAGATCATGGAAAATACATGGTACATTTTATTTCGGAGATTTCATTTGCGCATAAGATAAAATCCCCAACGATTAACTATACTTCAATTGTTTTATGTGTTAATGTTGCCATTTATAGTTATTTTTCATGCACCAAAGCAAACAGTCTACTTCCTTTATTATTTTGGATTTACAAGGCCTCTGAGTGCGAGATTTTCATCAGTTGACCGTATGGAAAAGTCTGACTGAATAACATTTATACAATCAGCTACTGGATTATAAGCAGATACGATGAGGCAGGGGGAGTTTTCTTTGACTCTTTTTGAAAATTGTTGACTGTCAACAGCCGCATTAAGTTGGCTGTAGTCGTTAAAATGATGGCATCTGTCACCATTGTGAGTTATAGGCTTAGCTGACCATAACTTCCTTTCAGATTCTGTCTCCAGAATACGCAGGCCATTGTCAAGCTAGAACATTAGTGTAGAGCATTCTGGGAAAGGTGCATAACAGCAGCTGGGGAGTGCAGTAATGAGCGTAAAGACTGTGTTACAGAGCATGTTTCATTAGCGTGAGTGAAAGATGTATGGTTACAAAATAAAGATTTTTCTTTTTGTGTTTGAAATGGCTTTGTGATAGCTAAACACTAGTCTGATTATTACTGACACAATGAATGTAACAGTATCATTATTAATGATGGGTGGTGAATAACACCCTCACACACAATGTTCAGCCCTTCCTTGCCTAAATATTGTTTTACAAAAACATTATAGAGTTTCGTTAATACCTAAATATTCAGCATTATTGTAATATTCCAAGAAAAGTCTTAATGGTACAGTTGAGGAAAACATGAAACCCAGTCATGGATACAAGAAGTGAAGAGCTATTTACCTATATCTGCTTTTTTTGTATTTTTAACCCCTTGATGCTGACATCATACAAATATGCAGCCTCACAGAACTGGGCTTTTTTACGTGGGGCCACATATTTGCATACCTGTCTTTCTCCTGGGAGCGTGCCGGGTGGTGCGCTCCCAGCACACTGTCACTGAGAGCCCCGGGTCCCGTTCTAATGATCGGGACCTGGGACTACCGATTCTGGGTCACATGATTGCTGTGATAGCCTCTGATTGGCTATCACAGTGATCAGTCACTGTACAGCCCGGCCTTGTTTTTTTTTTCCCTATGAATGGAGGAGAGAGATACACTGTATAGAGGGGAAAAAAATGTTTGTAAATAAAAAAAAAGATAAATAAATAAATATGAAAAAATAAAGAAAAAAATACCTAGATCAAGGTTTGATCTAGTTCGGTGCCAGGGTAGGTGTTTGGGTCAAGGTCAGGGTCACAGGTCAAGGTAAAAAAAAGGTCTGGGTCAAAAGTCAGGATTTAAAAAAAAATTGGTATCAGTGTCAGTTAGTGTCAATGTGTTTTAGGTAAAAAAAAAATTTTGTTTCTGAGCTGTACTACGGGTGCAAACAACAAATAACATACACATATATGGTATCGCTGCGATTGTCAAGAGCTGGAAAATTTATTTTGGGTTGTTCTTTGGTGGTAGGTTATGGTAGTAACAAGAAACACAGCTAAATTTAAAAAAAATATTTTTTTTCACTATTTTGGGCAAGTTTTTCTTTGATAATAAAAAAAATCAGGAGATATCCATTACCATTTACCACCAAATGAAAGCCCAATTTGTCCTGAAAAAAAGAAGGTATAATCAACCTGGATGTACAAAGTAGTTGCGATGATATGTACGGTTTTACTAACACATGTCAACGTTGCAAAATTGTGCTTAGGCATTAAGATTTGTTTTACCCTTAGGCATGAAGGGGATTATCCACTGTCACGGTATAGGGGCCCCTGCCAATTATTGATTCCATTTAATCCCCTTATTAATTCCCTGTATGTCCTCTGTGTCACTCTGCCAAATGGCCAAATCCAATTACTGTGGCTTCCCCCCTCCCAGCCAGCTTGCTGCATGTCCTCCATCTGCCCTAAATAATTCTCTGCACCAGTCCCTCTGATGTCACCGGGGGGTCCAGTGTCATCCTGGTCCCTCACTGTGTCCCCTGTCTCCTGCCCGATTCATCCCTGTGGTCCAGTGACCCCCCTCCACCTCTCATCCTACCGCAATGGGATGAGAGGTGCGGCTTTCACCACCCCTGCCACTATCTTCTCCCTTTATCCCGCGGCCAGAGAGGAGAAGTTGGCAAGGTTCACACCTCTCCATGGAGGGGTGCGAACCTCCCGTAGGGATGTTCCGGGCTACGGCGTCTCGCTAACGTCACCTCAGCCCTGTCACCCGCACCGCGGGCACGGGAAGTTCCCGTGCTTGCGGATGTTCCTGGACAAAGGCCGCGCTCACAAGACGCACGGCCCCTGTCCAGGGGGCATGCCTTGTTGCCGGGCAACGAGACACACCAGCTCCGGACTGCCCCGGTTACCTAGACGACCAGGGAGTGTCCCGCATCAGCTTAAGAAGCTGATGCCGGGTGCTCTGGTCACTTTCACCACTGCGCAGCCACCGAAGAAGCCCCAGCTGCGGCGGGACCTTCGTGGCCAAACTCTGCAGATCCCCCAGCCAAACGGGGAACGGCACCCAAACCTGCCCAAGACCCCAGCGCAGGGATAGATTGCCTGCTAGCTGCCCAGGACCCCAGCGCAGAGACTGGAGATTGCCTGCTAGCTGCCCGAGACCCCCAGTCCAGGGGAGGGATTGCGAGATTGCCTGCCAGCTGCCCAAGACCCCCAGTCCAGGGGAGAGATTGCCTGCCAGCTGCCTGAGGACTCAGCCCAAAAGGGGAGACCACCCGCATGACCCGGACTCCAACAGGTACCTGTGTTCCACTTTCTATCCCTGGGAGACCAGGCACCCTGTCAGATCCGTGAGTATATGCTCTCTCCCTGTTTTACCTGAACTGTTCCTGTACTGACCCCCCCACCCCCCCTGTTGGATTACAGTTGCTACAGAGACTCTTCCTTGGCTCTCGGTGTTGGACTATAAGTGTGTTGGCCCCTCCTTGCTACCCTTTACTGGCAAATTCACCCTCCCTGCAATTCCCTCTATTGAGTGACTCATCTGTTTGTCTCAATAAAGCTTTGTGTGTTTGCCATCTACTCTATCCTGGCTACCCTCCGTCACATTCACCATTTGGGGAACAATGTTTTCTATACAGTACTATTGTGCCTGTATCAGATGACATCTTGTTTAATTGGACTGCAAATGGGATATTACATACAGTACAGGTACATTAAGCAGTGAAATCTTGCCCTATAAAAGATCAGAAACTTAGTTTTAGCTGGAAGGGTGCACAATGAGTAACATTATGTAGATTAAGGCCTAATGCACACAAGTCGCTTTTTTTTTTTCCTCTCCTGGACACCAGGGTTGCACTAAAGCCGATACCAGTATCGGTGCTGATAGTAAGCATTTTCACGAGTATCGGTTCTTGTGCAAATGTGCCGATACTATAAACCGGTACCTTCAGGCTCAGTTCTTTCAGCTGTCAGTGGGATTCCCCCATTGACAGCTGAAATGTAAACAAAAGAATGTCGGCAAATAACGGTTGTTAAAAAATATATTCTTCTGATTTTTTTCACATATAAAAAAGTCAATTAAACATATATTTTTACATATATTTGTTAATGCATTCCAAAAATGTAGATTTGTATTTTTAAAGACATACAGTATATTTGAAATGTATTTTTAAAAATATTTTTCATATATTTTGTAATAAAAACGCATTTCAACATGCAGTATATCTATATATATATATCTATATCTATATATATATATATATACAGTTGTGTCCAAAATTATTCAACCCCCACTGAAATTGAGTGTTTTGGCCAGTTTGACATTGCTTTTGATCATTCAGTCATCTTGCTTACATTTACATTAAAGAGGCACTTGTAGGTCAGACAAATATAACATAACAGTTATAATGAAATAACCACAAATGTCTTTTCTGTGCTCACAGCATTATCAGTTTTATTCAACCCCCAAGTGACATTCAATCTTAGTACTTAGTACAGCATCCTTTTACAGTTATAACAGCTTTTAAACGTGAAGCATAGCTTGACACAAGTGTCTTGCAGCGATCTACGGGTATCTTCGCCCATTCTTCATGGGCAAAGGCCTCCAGTTCAGTCACATTCTTAGGCTTGCGCACTGCAACTGCTTTCTTTAAGTCCCACCAGAGGTTCTCAATCGGATTTAAGTCTGGTGACTGCGATGGCCACTCCAAAATGTTCCAGCCTTTCCTCTGCAACCATGCTCTAGTGGACTTGGAGGTATGCTTGGGATCATTGTCCTGTTGAAAGGTCCAACGTCTCCCAAGCCTCAGGTGTGTGACGGACTGCATCACGTTTCCATCCAATATCTCCTGGTACTGAAGAGAATTCATGGTACCTTGCACACGCTGAAGCTTCCCTGTACCTGCAGAAGCAAAACAGCCCCAAAGCATGATTGACCCTCCACCATGCTTCACAGTAGGCAAGGTGTTCTTTTCATCATAGGCCTTGTTCTTCCTCCTCCAAACATAGCGTTGATCCATGGGCCCAAACAGTTCTAATTTTGTTTCATCAGTCCACAGAACACTATCCCACAACTTTTGTGGTTTGTCCACATGGCTTTTGGCATACTGCAGTCGACTCTTCTTATTCTTTGGAGACAGCAAGGGGGTACGCCTGGGAGTTCTGGCACGGAGGCCTTCATTACGCAGTGTGCGTCTTATTGTCTGGGCTGAAACTTCTGTACCCACATCTGACAAATCTTTTCTCAGTTCCTCAGCAGTCACACGGGGACTTCTCTCCACTCTACGCTTCAGGTAGCGCACAGCAGTCGAAGTCAGCATCTTCTTTCTGCCACGACCAGGTAGCGTTTCAACAGTGCCCTTTGCCTTGAATTTGCGAATGATGCTTCCTAAGGTGTCTCTTGGTATGTTTAACATCTTTGCAATCTTCTTATAGCCATTGCCCTTCCTGTGAAGAGAAATCACCTCTTCTCTTGTCTTCCTGGACCATTCTCTTGCCTTCACCATGTTTGTAACCACACCAGTAAATGTCTAGAAGGAGCTGAGTATCACAGTCATTTTAAAGCTGCCTAATTGGTGCTTATTATGCTTGATTGCTGCTCGGTGACATCCACAGGTGTTTTCAATACCTGATGGAAAGCACCTGTATGAACCTCTGTTCTTCAGAGTGGTAGTCTTTAAGGGGTTGAATAATTGTGGCAATGAAGAAACCACATAAGAACCATTTACTACTGTATTACATAAACAATTGATGTCATTTTAGTTGCATTTGGGTAGTTACAACGTCCTTGTAGGATTTGATTCTGAATACAATTCCAAATGTACACTATAGTCCCTAAACCCCTTTACAGCATTGGGGGTTGAATAATTTTGGACACAACTGTATATATATATATCTATCTATATATATAGATATATAGAAATATATTGAATATGGCCAAAATTTTAGTATTTCAAATATATGGCAGTATATTGGGAAAGCATATTTTTAAAATATATTTCAAATATATTTTTCTTCCACATGGGTACCCTTCCCCTCCCCGCCTACTCCTCCCCTCCTGCCAATTGTCCCCTCTGCCGGGTGCTTTTCCTGCTTCCTTCTCCCCTCCATCTGCAGAGGGTTCTCCAACAGCGGGTCTGTCATCCTGCATGGTCCAGTGGCTTCCCAGTTGTCAGCAGCTGCTGCGGGTGGCTCTCCTGTATATTATCTCAATTCAAAATGTGTGTACTTGAAGGACTTTGCACTACAAGGACTGGCTGTTAGATATCATTTTTGCATTTATTAATTCATTAAATCCAAGACTCCCATCTGTCCATCAAGATCAATACTATAACTACAAGTTTCACCCCTTATGCCAGGGTACTATGCATAATCCTAGCCTCCGACCTGGCCCCAAATCCAATCACTGTCCAAATCTTTTAGACTTCACCTCAGCAACATCTCCAAGATATGGCCGTTCTTAACCTCTGAAACCACTAAGTAACTTATTCACTCCCTTAGTGGGGCAGGCTATCCCCTCTTCATTCTGCCATGAATTCTGCTGCCAGACTCATCCACCTTACTAACCGTTCCATATCTGCCATCCATCTCTGCCAATCCCTCCACTGGCTTCCCATTGCCCAACAAATAAAATTCAAAACATTAATAATAACATATAAAGCCATTTATAACTCTGCCTCAAATTACATCACCAATCTTGTCTCCAAATATCACCCAAACCGTCCTCTCCGCTCCTCCCATGACCTCCTGCTCTCTAGCTCCCTTGTCTCCTCCTCCCATGCTCGTCTCCAGGACTTTTCCAGAGCCTCCCCCATCCTCTGGAACTCTCTACCCCAATCTATCTGACTATCGCCTACTCTGCCCACTGTTAGGTGATCTCTGAAAACCTTTCTCTTCAGGGAAGCCTAACCTAGCCTTCAGCTAATAATGGAATTTTCTATTCCTCCTATCAGTTCATCCCCCACAGCTATTACCCTTTGTACCCAACATTTCATCTTCCTGATGTGTGTCTGCTGTACCATGTACTTGTATGAAAAAAATGAACAAAGTATCCTGTTCTCTTTGTATTGCTTCCTTTGTGTAAAAACCATTGGGGTTCTGGCCAGTCCCTGCTTTCCTATTAAAAACTGACCACGCTAGGCATGAGAGCACAGCATGGTCAGTTTCTGGCTGTGCTGGGAACTCAGCCTGCTCTCCTCCAATGATCAGACTTGTCCTCACACCCCCTCCTTCTGGCCAGTCCCTGCTTTCCTATTAAAAACTGACCACGCTAGGCATGAGAGCACAGCATGGTCAGTTTCTGGCTGTGCTGGGAACTCAGCCTGCTCTCCTCCAATGATCAGACTTGTCCTCACACCCCCTCCTTCCTTGCACAGCCATGCACTGGGAAGATCAGTGTGTTGCTGTTTCTCCTCCCCTAGCTTTTATGCAGCTGTGAATGTGATCATAAAAAGGTAGTTATAACATTTTTTAAATCTCTACACAAATGTTTTGCTTTTCATTTCTATTTTAAACTGAATGGGCTGTTTTACAAGGTGAGGCATTGGCTTAGCAGTCATGTTCAAATGCCTAATTTAAAAAATTCAGTGGGAAGAGGGTCTTTTAAGTGGCAACAATGAAAAAAAAAACACATTCTTTAAATATCATGCTTGGGGGATGACTTAAAGCTGCATGTGATGTTAAAAAACAGTGCATACAGTAATGCAAAAAGAAAAATAAGTTTAAATTTATAGCAGCCCCTTATTTAAGCATTACAGCTTGGGTGGCCAGGAAAGGGTGGGCAGTGAGTGTGCACCCTCTGGTCCTTCTTGAGTTATACTTTAAATATTAGGTGGGTACCTTGGCAAAGAAAGAGGTGACTTGACTACCACAGTGCGCCACAAAATGATACATTCCCAGTCTGTTTTTTTTTACAAACAACAGATAGGAATTTACACAGGAGAAGTGGCCAATTGTGGGCAATTTGTTTGGTTATTTGCTGAGCTGAGGTTTACACCTCAGGAGTGCAGGAGGGTTGTCAGCAGATGAATGTATATTAATTAATAATCTTTTTTTTTTTAACTTAAAAGCAGTAGAGTAGGTGAAATTAAGATGGTTTGAAATCCCAGATGAAGCTTCCATATGTTTTTCTTTACCGTGAAAGTGGAGTTTATGGCGCATGAAGGGTTAAAACCATAGGGCTAAGCCTTTGCACAACACAACTTGAAAGTCCAATTAAAGTCCAATGTGGAGTCCAAGGAAAATACTCCTATGGTCTACTTCAAACTTATGGCTGCTATCCAAGAGTTAGAAGGGAACTCTAGAAACAGAATGCAAGCAGAAAAAAAGGAAGAACCATCTACTGTATGAGCTTAATAAAAATTGTTGGTTCTTTTTCTTCTTCTTCTACCTGCATAACTGTACTGTAAAGCTTCCACAGTGTCCATGCTAAATAATTTTGTTCATGTAATAGACTCCTTTAAAGTTCTGCCCCATGCATAATTGGCATTGTACTCACTAACATCTGCTGTGCTGTCTATAGATGCCCATGAGGCTCCAAGAACTCGCATAACATACAGGAGCTTGGCTATAATATCTTGTTAGCTCACGCCCAATACACTTCATCACTTGACTTCTTCAGGAGCACAGCCGGATGTGATCTCGCCTTCTGTATAAACACTATTTCTGCCTGTTTGCTGACAGGTGCTAATCATGCTCAAATTTATTGTAAAGTCAATGGCTAGACAGTGGACAGCAGGACTTGTATATCACCTTATTACAAACTTTTTCCTTTATCTGTGTGCTTACTTGACCTACTATGCAACATTGATCCTGTTGGTGTTTGGAGACCTGATGCAGATGATTGGGGTGGTCTGTTTTATAACAGCATTATTACATGAGAGTGTTTGACCTGTAAAAAAGGTCTTTAATATCTGGTGAGTTGTGCTTACCTAATGGTGATGGATTGGGTGTTCACAAGAATGGCACTTTGAAATTTAGGGAAAAAAGTTGTCTGGGTAGAGGACCAAGATTTTGGAACTTTTTTTATACACATATGGGGGTTGTTTTACTAAAACTGGAGAGTGCAAAATCTGGCACAGCTGTGCATGGTAGACAATCAGCTTGTAACTTCAGCTTGTTCAATTAAGCTTTGACAATAAAACCTGCAAGTAAATTGGTTTTCATGCAGAGCTTTCACTTTACAGTTTTAGTAAATCAGCCCCATGGTGTTGTTTTTTTAGAGAAGTCTTTTGCATGGACACTTTTTGTTAGGCTACGTTCACACTAGCCTTGTTTTCAAGCTGCAGAAAGATATTTGTGAAGCGTTTTTACCGCTTCCCAAACGCCTCGGACAATTCTGCCCATTGCAGCACATGGTGCTGTTCTAACGGGAGCGGTAGCGTCGCGGCGCATCGCGATGCGGCAAAACGGACAACTCTGGTTGAGTCAGGAGGCATTGAAGCCTCCTATTCTAGTCTATGGTATGGTTGCGATGCGGTTGTGGGGCGTTTGCGGAGCGGTAACACCATCCAATCTTCATTATAGGTATTTGTGGAGCGTTTTTAACGCTTGGCAAACGCTTAGCAACCGCTGCTGAACCGCGCATGCGGCGTTTAAAAAATGCTCTGCAAACGCCGGACCAACACTTGCCAAACGCTATAGGGGCGTTTGGCAAGAGTTGGTAAAACAGTCAAGTGTGAACGAGCCCTTAGATATACATTTTTTACTTTGATAAGGGAATATCGCCATTTATGTTGTGATCACATTACTGTAATGAAGTTAGGCTGCATACAACTTTTATTTTGCTTTTTTTACTTATTTTATGCTGTAACACAGGTTAAAATACCCTGTCGTGGCAGACAGCTAAAGCTGAGCCGCAGCAGTTTTTCAGCATTGGATGAAACACTGAAGGGTAAGAACTTCTGTTTCTTTTTTATTGTTGTCTGTGTTCCCACTGGCTTTCTCTCTTTTCCTGTTCTGATGACAGGTGAACAGAACTCTCTCTCCAATGGGAACAAAGACAGCAATAAAGACCCAACAGAGGTTCTAACTTTTTCCCTGCTGTGCTAAAAAGTGCTTTTCATCCCGCCTTCACCTCTGTTGAAGAGATTCCACTCACTTGCTGCCTCTCTGATCAGAGAAGTAAGGGAAATCATCTCTTTGTGGATATAGATAGCAATAAAAACCTGATGCCAGTTTTAACCCTTCATTGCTAAACCCAAAACAAACAAACAAAAAAAAATGTTGGGTTGGAGTTCCATTAAGGCCATTGATAACACGTGCTTTAGTGTCAACAGTGACTTAAGAGAAACCATTCTCATGAATGTTTGTTACAACTAGAAATTGCTTGTCTCCTTATTGTGTAGGTGGTAGATAAACTTTAAAAAAAGGGATTTGAAACCACATATAAAACAACATTTCTTTACACATTCCACAGTGTTGGGAGTGGGAGTCTGGAAAGGTGTAGTTTATTCAGGAGGATATTGTCTGAGCTGTAAATAAAAGTTTCCCAATCCATTTAGCAGTATGGCACGGAACAGGTTCCCCTTACACCTGTAACAAATCTGTCTTCTACACGTCAGCTTAGATTACATTACACAATACAAAACAAGCCTCCTGCCATTCACAAGAACTGGCTTTTTGAAATTTCCTCACTTTTCATGGCAAACTCAGACAGAATACTGATAAGAAGGTGTGCATGGTCCAAAGTATTTAAACTATTCCATTTTAATACTGGATGTGTATTCAGTCGGAGAGCTGGAAGTATAAAGAATGTTATGACATTTTCCTAAACAATAAACAATATTGAATAGAGGTTTATGAATAACATAAAGCACCTGTGCCTGTGGTAAAAGCAAACCGTAACTCAGCAAAAAGGTTTGGTTGCCTAAGAAAAAGGGCAGTTTTATCCAGTTTTGAAAAGCAATTGAAGAAGTTATTCCACCTAAAATTAAAACCTTACTCTGGGCTTAGGAAAAAGGTCCCTCTGGCAGTGCTACAAAAAGCAACTCAGGCACAATACTTGCCTTTGATCTGGAGTTGTCCCCGACAATACCCTTTCCCTGCTACAAAGTGTCCAATTTCTTCTGGGTTCAATGCCACCCAGAGTCACCCAACTCAAACACTGTAAACATACTGTGGGTGCAGGACGTAATGGGCATGAGCTTTATTAAAGATGCAGTTAGCAGCGCTCCTCCTTCTTCTCCCAGCAGCTGTTGCCCATCTGATCACTTCTTAGCTTAGGACCTGTCACTGGGTGGTACTGCTCAGAAGGTGTCCATGTTGTTGGGCAGTGGGTCAGTTTAATCTGCCTAGCCCTCCCTTTGAGCAACCTCAAACCTTTGACTTTGTCCCAAATGCTACTCTTTTCTGATTGTCTGCAGTACTGTGGAGCTCTGATTAAGCATCACAAGCCCATGGTTCTATGTTGGCAGGTGTAGAGCCTTTTAATTGTAGCCCCTTCTGTGGTGATGCAGTGGGTGGAGTTGATGCTGTTTTTATACCAGCTGTGGGTGAGGCCTGAGATAGTTGGGATATGGGAATAGGACACCCCTGACTAACAACATGCAGATCCATGTCTTGTGGACAGAAAGAGAGTCTTCTGCAGGGCTGAACTGCCAGGGTGATGAGGAGTAGGCATATAGGGGGAAGATGGAGGAACCTTGCCACCCCTGACCTTTGTTTAGCACACCCTGTGACTTTGTTCAAGATGGTCTAGCTGGCTAAGTTTGCGGAACACCCTGAGTATGGAACCACCCAAGGGGAGTGACTTGTAACATCTGGAAAGAAGGATGATGACAATGTTACTGTGGACTAAACTGAGTGTTCTACACTATTACTGTGTACCATGGAGAACATTCACTGTTAAATGTGCCTACCTTGAAGCAGTAAAGCATTGAAAATGCTTTCGGACTGGACGTTCTTTATTCCAGGTAACAGGTTAGGTGGAGAATCTCCAGAATAGCAGGAATGTGACTATCCCATCCGGAGAAGATGCTGGGAGGGACCTGTGTCAGCATAACATGAATAGCCACCCAATCCAGGCCCTTTATGCATGGGCTTGTGATGGCATTCTGCTTCCGGGCTCTGTACCTGTGCCTTGCCTTTCTTTGTCTTGTAGTCTTCTGTTGCTAACTTCTGTATGCCCTGACTGCTGCTTGGATAACAGAATACTCTGTGATTGCCACCTGCCCTGACCCTTGCTTGGATAATGGATATGCTACTGACTACCACCTACCCAGATCCTTGCTTAGATTTGGACTCTGCCTGCTGAAAGCCTGCCCAGACCATTGCACACTTTGCACCCAGCTAGACACTAGTCCTAGTTACTCCTGCATTCTGTACTAGTTGTGCATGTTCTCCGCATTTGAAGCCATCAGAGGCAGTATGTTGCTCTCTCTCTCTGGGTTGCTGGAGAGCATACCAGTTCTCTGAATACAGATATGCGCCTTATTCTTGGGGTATCCAAGTACCTATGGACATACTAACCTTAAGGGATAGGTTGCTGCTAAAGGTGATACTGCACATTAGCCTGACTAATTTTGCCAAGCAGTATGTGAAACAGTAAACCTTAAAGAATATGTAAACCCAAAATTTCATATTCCTGATTTGTGCCTGCTGTACCATATACCTGCCAGTCCCTCTGCTTTCCTATTAAACACTGACCACACTATGCAGGAGAGCACAGTTGTCTGACTGTCCTGGGAGCTAATCCAATGATCAGGTTTGTGCTGACACCCCCTAACCTCCATCCCAGAGTGCTGCTGTTTCTCATCCCCTAGCTCCTTGTGCAGCTGTAATCACTTATAAAAAAGAGAGAAAAAGATATTTATAATTTTGTTTATCTATACACAAATATTTTGCCTTTCATCTATATTTCAAACTGAATGGGTTATTGTACAAGGTGAGGGTTTACATATACTTTAAATGCTGATGTTACATGATTATCGTTGATCCGAGTGCAAGGTATGACAAAGATACAACCTAGAGTATCTATATCAAGTGCAAAGCACAAACACAAGTTGTTCACTTGCTCATTGCAAGTGTAATTCGTTAAACAGAAACGTGTCACATTATATAGATAATTACTCTCTTTATAGTGGCTGTACAGGCCACATGGAAAAGCACATCAATTTGTATTAGATAATTATTATTACTAACATATAGGATCATAAACAAAGAAAGTGAATGTCAGAACAAACACAAAGCTGAACAAAGATAGCATAAACAAAGCATGACTAATCCATATCAAGAGGAGAGTACAAACACATGCTGCTCACTTGCTCATTCTGAGTTTAAGGTGAGCTTGTTGGTATTAGACTCCTAAAGTCACACTACAAATCATTAGAGTTCCCTCTAGCTGCAGTCTAGTAATAGCATTGTTGGGAGATTTATTCATTTACTTGCTACATGGACATCTAGTGACCCAAAGTCAAAAATGTCTCTAGATTATGGGACATGTCTTTCTAGGCAGTTTTTTCTGGCCCAGGTATCCTTGCTGGTACATAATAAGACACATTAACCACCAATTCAAAAATTATTTTTAATACAGTTGTGCTAAAAAGTTTGCATACCCTTTGAGAATTGTTAATATACCATACAGTACCATTTTTAAAGAAAACATGAGTGAGCAGGCAAAAAACATTTCTTTTTTTTTCTTATAGAGTTCATGTTCAACTGTAGGTCCTAACAGAATGGCACAATCATAAAACAAAACATGGCACCAAGCAAACATTTGACGCCTGTTCAAAAGTCTGCATATCCATAGTTCATAATACTGTGTGGTTGATTTAGTTAAAAAGGAAAAGTGCAACATTTGATGTAGCTGTGCTTATTAGCCAATCAGCGTCTAACTTCAGCTTATTTAGTTAAGCTTTGACAAAAAAATACTGGAAGCTGATTGGTTTTTCGCAGAGCTGCACCAGATTATACGCTATCCAGTTTTAGTAAATCAACCCCTATGTATTGCATCAATGACTGCCTTTTGTAATAGTTTTCTATTACGCCCCGAATTCTTGCAAGTGGTAAAACTGTCCACTTGTCTTGGCAAAATACCTCCAGGCCATGCAAAGTCTTTGATTGTCTTGCATTAACTGCATGCTTGAGATCTCCCCCAGAGTGACTCGATGATTTTATGGTCAGGAGACTGTGATGGCTACTACAGAACCTTCATCTTTTTCTGCTGTAACCACTGGAGGGTCAACTTGACCTTGTGCTTAGTGTCATTATTGTGGTGGAAAGTCCAAGAGCAACCCATGTGCAGCTTTTGTGCAGACGAATGCAAATTTTCTGCCAGTATTTGCTGATAACATGCCGCATTCATCTTGCCATCAATTTTCACAAGATTCGCCATGCCTTTAGAGTTCACATACCTCCAAAACATCAGTGAGCCACCACCATGCTTCACTGTGGGGATAGTATTCTTGTCGCTATAGGCCTTGTTGACCCCTCTCCAAACATAGCACTTACGGTGTGACCTTATAGCTCTGTATTGGTCTTGTCACTCCAGATTACAGTGTGCCAGAAGGCATGTCAAGGTGATGTCCGGCATATTGTAACTGGACTTTTTTGTGCCAGTGGTGTAAAGGCTACTTTTTTGCAACTCGACCATGCAGCTGTTTGTTCAAGTATTGTCATATTGTGCTCCTTGACACAACCACGCTGTGTTTTTACAGAGCAGCCTGTATTTATCGTGAGGTTACCTGTGCGTTTTTCTTTGTATCCTGAACCATTCTTCTGGCAGTTTTGGCTGCAATTTTTCTTGGTCTACCTGAGCTTGGCTTGGTATCAAGAGATCAATGAATTTTCCACTACATAATAAGTGACCAAACAATACTGACTGGCATATTTAAGGCTTTGGATATCTTTTTATATCATTTCCCCTCTTTATAAAGTTCCATTGCCTTGTTATACATGTCTTTTGGCAGTTCTTTTCTGCTTCCCATGGCTCAGTATCTAGCCCACTCAGTGCATCCATGTGAGAGCTAGCAAACTCATTGACTATTTATACACAGACACTAATTGCAATTTAAAAAGCCACAGATGTGGGAAATCAACCTTTAATTGCCATTTTAACCTGTGTCTGTACCAAGACCATACATTCCAAGGTATGTAAACTTTTTATCAGGGCAATTTCTGTTATCATTATGGTTTAAATAGAGCCAAACAACTATGTGATAATACATGGTTTCATATGATCACTATCCTTAAAAAAAAATTTTTTGGCATGATCATTCATATTTTCAATATCAATGCCAAAATTTCACCATTTCTCAAGTGCTACAATTTTGGCCATATTCAATATATTTAAAAATATATTTCAATAAATAAATATATATATATATATATATATATATATATACATACACACACTGGATGTTGAAATGCATTTTTTATTACAAAGTATACAAAAAATATTTTTGAAAATACATTTCAAATAAACTGTATGTCTTTAAAAATGCAAATCTACATTTTTGGAATGCATTTACAAATACATGTAAAAATATATGTTAAAATTATGTTTTACATGTTAAAACAAATCTGAAGAATATATATATTTGCTATTTTTCATATAATTTGTAATGTATTTCAACATGCAGTGTGTGTGTGTGTATATATATATATATATATTGAAATATATTTTGAAATATATTGAATATGGCCAAAATTGTAGGATTTCAAATATATGTCAATATATTTGGGAAGAATATTTTTTAAATATATTTCAAATATATTTTTATTCCATGTGGTCTTGCAAACTTTTGAGCACACCTGTGTGTATATATATATATATATATTATACCATCAATTCACAAATTATTTGCAATATATGTAATCCTCACATATATTACCTTATCTGTGTTTAATTAATGCCAAGAAAGGTGTTAATTATACATTGATTAAGTTATGACCCTGTTTGACCAGATTGTTCCCAATCATTCACTATATATATCTGGTCGATCTACTTAATTTTATTTAGAAGTGTTTTCACATTTCTTGGATTGTATGTCACTTTACAAGCAGCAGCTGTTGAGTAGCCACACATCAACTACAAGTGGTAGTTGAAATCCCTTTCTAAAGTCATTTCTTGTTTCACAACACTCTCCAGTAGTGGCAAATTGGCAGTTGATGGGCTAGGTACAGATATGCAAATTAAAATGCAAATTCTTCTATTATATAAAATGTATTTTGGTTTGCCATGAATTAACCTCTGGGTCTATACAGTCTTCATGGTTTTTCTACTTGTAGAAATCAGAACTTGTGACCATTCCCTAATTATATTAAAACATTCAAAGCAGGCTAAGTTTTTATTAAAACTACCTGTTTTCTTTTTCCTAATTTCATTTTCATGCAGATTGTAACATTTCTGATGCCGAGCTTTAGCTTAGCTAAAAATGGACCTCAAATTGCTTCCAAAAACCTTAGATTAATAACACATAAATAAACATTTGTGTTGCTGGGAATAAAACAAAGACCATATGCTTTACCTTAGACCATGGCAGGTAATACTAGCAAAAAAACATATTACCAAGAGGCAAACTATAATAATTATTTGTATAAGATTTTATCTGAAATGGAAATATTTGCGTAGAGTCACCTTTTTTCTTTCTGCATTTTTTCTAGTCTAATTGGGGGATGGATGACATCTTGAAGCAATTGTTCACAATAAAATATATCATAACAATAGCAATAACTCTCAAACAATTACAAGCAAGACTGATGTTTAAATAAAATGGTTTAAAGAAAGTGTAGTTATCCTTTTACCCCACCGAATGACCTTAACTCACTCCTCCCTTTCCCCAGATGTATACTTACCTTAGACAACTAGGATCTTCAATGCCTATGCCTTAAATCTGCTTTCCCTTGGTCATGCCTGCTAAGTACAGGCCATCTCGTGTTTTCTCCTGTACCATAGAAGCATAGCTATCCTTTAAAGTAGGACCTTAGCACTCTGTGCAAATTTTTAGAACGTGTTTAATTACAATATGTAAAACTTTAGAAGCTTTCAATGTGCCACATCCAAAAATATATACTAGAAAAGAAGTAATCGCTAGAAGAACTAGACGGTATGAAAAGTGGACTTTATAGGCACCACGAGACCACAAATAGTTATAATAAAATATACATACTTTATTTTGACAAATATAAAAATCTGGACACATATCGACATCTGTCTTATTAAAAAATCATGGGGAATACACCCTGATATGTAACCTCCTCCTAATGGTATATTACATAACTAATAATAAACAAATGTTAGTTTTTAACTATTGTTCCAAATAATAACATAATATAAAAATACTGTTAATGGAAGGGAAAACAGGTCATATTACTGTAGCACTATATAGTATATATATAGTGCAGCGCTGTGATGTGATTTAAAATAACATGATTTAAAATAGTTCATCAAGTCTTTAGTCACAATAAAATCAGATATGTGCAGGCCTTCTCCTCATTAGGTGACTGGAGGTGACTGAGTGGCGTCCATCCTCTGATGAAGTGCATTTGGCACGAAAGGCCTCAGGAGGAGCCAGTAGCAAGTGTGACTTCCTGACCACTGAGACCACGAGGAGGTCCAGTGGTCTATAATCTTTACCACTGCCGGGTTAGTACCAATTTTTCTCATACTTACCTGTCCGCTTACTGGCTAATAGTGTATGTATGTATATGTGACCCTGGCTTTATGAGTGTTGCTACAATAAAGTTCTGAACCTACCACACTATTGGCGTTCCCCTTTCTTTCCTTGACTTTCCTGTTGGAGGGTTGCAGATCTACACCTTCCGTTTTTGGGGTGCCTGGAGTCACGAGGGAGATCCCTGTCTGCCTATCATTTGGGGCGAGAGGGTCTCTGGATCTGGAGGTATTACTACACCCAAGGTTGATGTCAGTGCATGAGAGGGAGGATCCATATGTGTTCTGGAGCTGCATGCTTGGCTGGTCCTCTGGATAAGATTACACACAGGCGCATTTAAAATGTGCGGTCGGTGAGTGCGCATTTTTATTGTTTTCCAGTCACCTAATGAGGAGAAGGCCTGCACATATCTGATTTTATTGTGACTAAAGACTTGATGAACTATTTTAAATCATGTTATTTTAAATCACATCACAGCGCTGCACTATATATATACTATATTTCTGTTATGAGGTCCGATGATTCCTTGAAGTGTTCCAGCTGCTGATTTCTCTGAGCGCTCGCTATATATCTACTATTACTGTAGCACTGCCTGGAGCTCTCTGAAACTGGCTCTTCTAGCATTGAAAGAATAAAGATGCAAAAAAAAATGTTTTTTTCTTTCTTTCATTTGAGTAACAGCAGCAAGGGGAAAGGAGGAAAAACTAGATTTTGATTGGCTATCAACATAGAAACAAGACCCTAGTGAAAGGTAGAAGGTCTTCCTTTAGGTTGCTAGGGGCAAAAGAAGGTTGCTGAACTACTGTTCTACAGGACTGTATACTGTAAGAGCCTCAGAACTGCCTGCTGTGTGCTATAGTTGCCCTGTGACTGGAGAGCCACCCAGACACTCAGGCAGGGAGAGATCCCATCACTGCCGACTGCCAGAAAAGTGGACTTTGCTGGCCCGAGCGGGATTTCATTCTGTAAAAATAGTTGTTTTCTAACAGTGAAATTTAAGTAACCATAGTGTGCAAAAAAAGAAAATCCTGATCACCTCCCCAGAGTAGTATGGTGTTATTATGGTAACACTATTGTTCTGGTCAAAGTATGTAAAAAAAATTGTAAAAAAAAAAAATAAAAAAGTCATAAAGAAAATATTTTTAAAAAACTTGAGAAAATTTTTTTTTTTTTTACTATACTATCACTGCCACACCAGTTATATGATGATGTTGTACTGCACTGGTACAAAAAAAACCCCAATTTTTTATTCATTTCTTTATTTTCCAAAAATTACAACTTCAAAACGCCATGCCTCTTACTAAACACCTTGGACTGTCTACTTTCCAAAAAGGGGTGATTTGGAGGTTATTTGTACTGTCCTGGTTTTTTCCCTCTTGACCTCAAGAAATGAGATAAGCCATCAGATCATCAGGATTGATCGATTTTCAGATATACTGTATATACCATAGTTTGTGGACTCTATAACTTTCCTACAGACTAAATAATATACACTGATTTGGGTTATTTTCACCACAGAAATGTAGCAGCATACATTCTGGCCTAAAATGTACGAAGAAAGTTTATGTATGTGCAACATTTTATAACAGAAATGAAGAAAAACATGTTTTTTTTCAAAATGTTCAGTCTTTTTTCATAGCAAAAAAAAATTAAAAACCCAATACCACCAAAAGAAAGCAATTTTTTTGGGGGAAAAATGACATAGATTTCATATGAATACAGTGTTGCATGACTGCACAATTGTCATTGAAAGTGCAACAGCGCTGAAAGCTGAAAATTGACCTGGGCAGCAAAGGGGAGAAAGTGCCCGGTATTGAAGTGGTTAAACAGTTTTTTGTTTTTTTTTAAGCAAAGCAATTAAAAATAGCATGGAAATCATGTCAGAAGGAATCTTTAACACCATCTGCTGGCTGGAAATGATAGGTTTTTGGTATATTATTATTATTATTATACAGGATTTATATAGTGCCAACAGTTTGCTCAGCGCTTTACAATATAACGGGAGACAATACAGTAACAATACAGTTCAATACAAGAGGGTTAGGAGGGCCCTGCTCCATGGAGCTTACAATCTATATTTCATATTTATCTAACTAAAAAGTAAAATGTAAAATGTAATTTTAGCAATTTTTATTGTACATAATTATAATATTGAAAAAAATATTCAAAATGTTGTTTATTGCCTTTTTGTGATTAGGTTGCATTGTCATTTCACTGATGGTCAGAAGTGGGCATTTAAAAAGTCTTTTCTCTAAGAGAATTACAGAAACTGATCTTGGGATGTATTTATTTTCTAACCTGCCACAATATACAAGGAATGCAATCCATGCAACTGAGGGGTCTGTGCAATCTATGCTGCTAATTTCTGACACCCGCATGTGATAAATGACCGGCATGCTTTAAGTTAAAGACTGGCAAATTAACAGTTAATTAGGAGATGATATATGGCAGAACCAAAGTCCCTGTGATTTAGACTGCTCTCTCAGCTGCTGCTCCTTTTTAAATCTTAAAAAAAGCAAAGTGTTTATGTACTTGTAACAAGTGTCTGAGTGCACTGTTATGTCTGCACTATGTCACATACTTGGATTGCTATCATATGTTTCTCGCCCAACACCGATTCCTTTTTTCTTAAAGAAGATTTTTTTTTTACCAAGCAATGGAACAAAAGACTTGGGATAAATCGTAATCAAAATACTATTTAAATTACTTTGTATTTGAGTATTCTTTGGTTGATGGTTGATAACACAAAAAATGTATTTATTTATTTTAAAGGGAGTATTTATGAAAAAACAATCTGTAATTTGCTTGGTTTCCTGCATACTGTAACAGAAATCAGGCCCTGATCTTCTTGTGAATATATGTGTACACTGTCAAAAAGATGTGCAAGAGAACCAGGCTAAACAAACCAATCGTATCATCACAGTATTCACTAGGGGCATGCAGATGTGCACACAAGGTATAGTATATGTACAAATTCAGTAATTTATTTGGTTTTCTAAACTATACTTTCTAGAGGTATAGACTCCTCAGTGAGAGATATCATATTATCCCTGTACAAATCATTAGTAAGACCTCATCTGGAATATGCAATTCAGTTTTGGGCACCAATTCACAAAAAGAACATTGGGGAACTGGAGAAAGTACAGAGAAGGGCAACCAAACTGATAAGAGGCATGGAGGAGCTCAGCTATGAGGAAAGATTAGAGGAACTGAATTTATTCTCTGTTGAGAAGAGGAGATTAAGGGGGGATATGATCAACATGTATAAATACATCAGTGGTTCATATAGGGAACTCGGCGTAGAGTTATTTACCCTGAGGTCATCACAGAGGACAAGGGAGCACTCTTTATGTCTGGAGGAAAAGAGATTTAATCTCCAAACACGGAAAGGTTTCTTCACAGTGAGAGCTGTGAAAATGTGGAATAGGCTCCCTCAAGAGTTGGTTCTGGCCAGCTCACTGGATTGCTTTAAAAAAGTCCTGGATTCTTTCTAAGATACACAGAATATAACTGGATACTAACATTTATAGGTAAAGTTGATCCAGGGAATATCCGATTGCCTCTCGGGGGATCAGGAAGGAATTTTTTCCCCTGCAGGAGCAAATTGGATCATGCTTTGCTGGGTTTTTTTTGCCTTCCTCTGGATTAACTGTGGGGATAGGATTATAACTTTTTTTTTAATGGTTGAACTGGATGGACTTTTGTCTTTTTTCAGCCAGACTAATTATGTAACTATGTAACTAGAGTCTATGATATATGCCAGCTAAATGGTGACATACTGTATCTAAAATAAAATAGGATGGGATTTTCACTTAAAGAAGAGCAAGCAAATAAATCAGCCATTAGTACACCCCCTACACAAAATACTAAACAGTTAATACAATTTTGAAAATTCTTTCCATTTAAAGAAAAGTATAATCGAATTTTCATGACCACATGTCTGTAATTCAAAAGATAACAGCATCTGCTCTGCCAAGGAGGAGGTGTAACAGCAGGGATTACATCATATCCTCTCCTCTCTCTCTGCAGTAAAAGGAAACTGCAGCTCCCATCAACCAAAGGGTATTGTAGTGAGTGGGTACAGTAGGCAGGTACACTAGGCTCTACATGTTGAATGTGTCTGAGAGTCTTGGTCCGCTCACCACTGCAAGTAGAGCTGATTTACATCCTTGCTTCCTGGAGAAAGAACTACAGAAGGGATGTGCCAAGAACAGTGAATGCGGGAATAGGAGGCATAGCAGCCACCGGTATTACAAACAGGAAGCCAAAGAGAATTAAGGGTTTGATTTGAAAATACTTTTTTGGGACTATGTTGCACCCAGGGGTGTATTTACCACAAGGCATACAAGGCACTTGTCTAGGGCGGCATTTTTTAGGGGGGCAGCACCTCCCTCCAAAAGAAAGGATGAAAGAAGAGACACGTGCTCCATGGGAACCACGTGGGATCCAAGAGAGGCTGCGGGCTGCTTAATGGTGTATGCAGTGGTGTATTTAGAATTCGTGCTGCCCTAGGCAACACAAAAATTGGCTCCCCCCATTGACCAACAGCACCCCAGCATGCCCCATCCCTACTCGAGAGAGCCTTCCACTACCACCGCCCCCCGTACACTGGCAACCCCCCACCACTCCGACAAGAGATAAGACACTCACCTTCACAGCTCCAGACATCACCGGAAACAAGAGTCAGGCTCTGCATACACCATCAAGCAGCCCGCAGCCTCTCTCAGAACCCACCTAGTCCCCGTGCTGTATGTGTTCCTTCTTCCTCTCCTTCTTTCGGAGGACAGCGCTGCCCCCCTAAAAAATGCAGCCCTAGGCTAATGCCTTGTTTGCCTTGTGGTAAATACACCCCTGGGTGTATGTAGAGCCTGACTCTCATTCCCGGGAATGTCTGGAGATGAACATGAGTGACTTTCTCTTTATCACCAGGGGTGGTAGCGGAAAGCTCTCCCAGGTGGGGGGCAGGGGTGTTATTGGTCAATGTTAGGCTCTCTCAACGGGACGGGGAAAGAGGGGAGGGGGTTGGTATTGGTCAGTGTCTGTGGTGGCAGATGATTTTTGTGCTGCCTAGGGCGGCACAACACCTAAATACACCAGTGGTTGCAACCATTAGCTATTTTGCATTTTTATATTATATAATAAGAATAAGTGCATTAAGTGTGAATTGCTATCACTAAAGGCAACTTCACAGAAGGTACCACAGTGGGCATGCATCAACAAAAAACACCCATACACAATTTCATACATTGCTACTTGAAAATGCGTGTTGTAATAATACATACCCCAATATATACTGTTATATTTGTTCGAAGATAGCAATATACAAGTTCTTATTGTAGACATTTCCCCCTTTCACAAAAAAAAAACACAGCAGCATAGGGCTCTGCATGCTGTTATAAAATCCTCTCATTCATTAGTGAAACAAACATTTTTTGCTTTTACTTACAATTACAGTTTTTCCACTTTCTGGTTGAGTGAGGCACTGATGATGAAACCCTGGCCTCACAACTGCATTCAGGAATGTTCCTGCCACAAGTTTCAGGAGGAAAAATCAGAGCTCTGGGAAGAGGTCCAGGAAGGAAAGAGAGGTGGATGTATCTGCCCCTAGTAAAGATGGCCACCGTGAGAAGAACGGGGAGGGAAAAAATTAGTTATGCAAAGAATAAAACACCATCAATTTATAAATATCAGTTTGTAGATTGCCATTATTAAACATTTCCTAAAGAAGAAGTATTGCCCAAACTCTTTTGGATATACTTCTGTGGGTCACAGAAGTGCACTTCATTTTGCACTTCTTTGACCTAGATGCAGCTGTCAGCTGACATGGATGTCAACAATAAGGATCTGCCCAGATGCCTGACTGGCAGCTGGTTCAGCCTCTCAGAGCACACACTGAGAGCATGAGACAGCCACTCCCTCCCCCTCTACAGGCCAGTGCTCCAGTGAACACTGGAGGGGCAGAGCAGACCAGAGCACTGAGTGATCAGCAGCCTTTGATTGCTCAGTTCTCGGTGTAGAGCCGATGGGGTACAGCAGCAGCATCAGATTGATGCTACAACTATCTAGGGGAGTATGAGTGTATTTTTTTTTCATATCCCACATTTCTCTTAAAATGCCTTTGTTGTAATTTTTATGATACGGGTGCAGATCCTGTTTACTGAGCTATAAGTGTGCTTGTCATGTTCTAATTTTTTGCATTTTTTTAAAAGCAGAATGTTGACATACACATTATTTAGTTACTGAAATGTATATCAGAGTTACCCCACAGCTGGGTAAAACTAGGAAGAGTAGCACATAACCTAATAGGACTCAGAAGGAGAAAGAGGCAAAGAGAGTAGAGGTGCAAGATTTTCTAAAATTTAGTAGAGGAGTGGAGTCTAGTGGTTAAAGTTTGGGTCTGCTAGACAAGTAGATATTCATTTTGTGTAAAAGTAAATTAGTCCCCCTCTCTTTTATTCTTTTGGTGTTAAAACAGCTCTCCAGAAACGTAAGCACTTTTAAAAATGAATAATACATGCAGCGCTGCATGTATTATTTATTTTAGTGTGAAGGTTTGGGGTTTGTGCCTTTCATGCTAGCTGCTTGTCATCTATTTCTAAGCGCTCGTTAATTATTTTCACTGTTTTGACTTTTAAAAATGCATTGGTTTATAAGGGGTAAAATCTATCAAGGTGTAGGCCACTTTGTGGATCTAGCTTTTTATTTACTTTTTAAATTTTTACTCCCACTACTACAGCTATCACTGTACTTCCGGTGCTTCAATAAGTCTGCTGCAGAGTTACAGAGCTGCCAATCATGCCACCCCTGCTCTCGCCTAATCACAGAAGACTTTGTATTATGTGAACCCAATACAAAGCTTTTTGTGAAAGGACAATGGAGGGAAGAGACAATCAGAGTGGCTGCTGTGTAGCAGAATTCATCTTTCTTGTCAATGAGCTGGGAGCAGGGGCAGACTGACAACTTATGCGGCCCCGGGCAATAGGGGATCATGGGGGCCCTGTATCCTTGCCCAAACTCAAAAAAGCCTATGAAAAAGGTACCGTGGGCATCCCATGGGGCCCCCTACTGACCCCGGGCCCTCGGGCAGTGCCCGAGTTTCCAAATGGTCAGTCCACCCCTGGCTGGGAGTATAGTGTGAGTAGAGTGCGCTTCCAGCTTTGTGTAAAAATGCAAATAGTAAATAAAAGACATAAGCCCATGAGGTAGCATACACCTCATTCAATTTAACCCCTTATAAACCAGCATACCACCTGTCTGGGATCCTGTCTCCCAACACCACCACTAGAGGACCTTTTTGACAAGGGTTTTAACAATTTCATACATATGCAGAAATAAAATATAACGTTTGGATTGAAGGCATTCTTTAACCAATTTCCGCCCACCCATAGTACATTTACTTTGAGTAGGCAGCAGCTACAGGCTGGGCAACATACTGGTACAACACCCAGCACATGTGTGCTGGTGCACCCCCTGTGGCAAGCAGCAGTGTGATCCCATGGAAACAGCGAATCATGGTGTTCAATACCCAGCCTGTGAGTGGCCGGGTTATCATGTGATCACTATGACCAATGTAAGCAAAATGGAATGGCTTCCATTCATGAGAGCGTGCTTACTATTATGATGCTGTGTTTGACCCACAGCTATCACTTGGTAGCTGGCACCCTGTACCATGTGATTAGCTGTATCTAATCACAGCATGGAAATAGTAAGTAAGCTGTCCTTCAGTAAGATAAAGCTATTTCTCATAACAGTGATCGTCGCTGTTTTAAGCAATAATAGTGTAAGGAAATTACTAATCAACCCCCCCTCCCCAGAGTAGTACAGCATTACACTAAACTACTCTGATAACAATATGAAAAAATAGTTGGAAAAAAAGAGAACTAAAATGTAAAAAAATTAAAAAGTTTTAAAAATTTTATTCAAATGTATTTATTTATTTATTACATAATGTCACCAGTCAGTCCCTGATCACTGCCACACCAGTTATATAATGGCGCTGTACTCCACTGGTAAACAGTATGTAAAAAATGTGAAAAAAAAAACAAATGTACCTGAATGTTTTCATTTTCAAAAAAATTGTGCCAAAAAATTATAACTTCGAAAAAACTCACCATGCCTCTTACTAAATATATTTGACTGTCTACTATCCAAAAAGGGGTCATTGGGAGACATTTGTATTGTCCTGGCATTTTATGGCCTCAAGAAATGAGAGGTCGTCAGTGCTTCAGGACTGATCAATTTTCAAATATATATACAGTGGGGCAAAAAAGTATTTAGTCAGCCACCAATTGTGCAAGTTCTCCCACTTAAAAAGATGAGAGAGGCCTGTAATTGGCATCATAGGTAGACCTCAACTATGAGAGACAAAATGAGAAAACAAATCCAGACAATCACATTGGCTGATTTGGAAATAATTTATTTGCAAATTATGGTGGAAAATAAGTATTTGGTCAATATGAAAAGTTCATCTCAATACTTTGTTATATATCCTTTGTTGGCAATGACAGAGGTCAAACGTTTCCTGTAAGTCTTCACAAGGTTGGCACACACTGTTGCTGGTATGTTGGCCCATTCCTCCATGCAGATCTCCTCTAGAGCAGTGATGTTTTGGGGCTGTCACTGGGCAACACGGACTTTCAATTCCCTTCAAAGGTTTTCTATGGGGTTGAGATCTGGAGACTGGCTAGGCCACTCCAGGACCTTGAAATGCTTCTTGCGAAGCCACTCCTTCATTGCCCAGATGCCACTCCTTCATTGTATGTTTGGGATCATTGTCATGTTGGAAGACCCAGACACGTTTCATCTTCAATGCCCTTGCTGATGGAAGGAGGTTTGCACTCAAAATCTCACGATACATGGCCCCATTCATTCTGTCCTGTACATGGATCAGTCGTCCTGGTCCCTTTGCGGAGAAACAGCCCCAAAGCATGATGTTACCACCCCCATGCTTCACAGTAGGTATGGTGTTCTTTGGATGCAACTCAGCATTCTCTCTCCTCCAAACACAACGAGTTGTGTTTCTACCAAACAGTTCTATTTTGTTTTCATCTGACCATATGACATTCTCCCAATCCTCTTCTGGATCATCCAAATGCTCTCTAGCAAACTTCAGACGGGCCCGGACATGTATTGGCTTAAGCAGGGGGACACGTCTGGCACTACAGGATCTGAGTCCCTGGCGGCGTAGTGTGTTGCTGATGGTAGCCTTTGTTACGTTGGTCCCAGCTCTCTGCAGGTCATTCACTAGCTCCCCCTGTGTGGTCCTGGGATTTTTGCTCACCGTTATTGTGATCATTTTGACCCCACGGGGTGAGATCTTGCGTGGAGCCCCAGATTGAGGGAGATTATCAGTGGTCTTGTATGTCTTCCATTTTCTAATTATTGCTCCCGCAGTTGATTTGTTCACACCAAGCTGCTTGCCTATTGCAGATTCAGTCTTCCCAGCCTGGTGCAGGTCTACAATTTTGTTTCTGGTGTCCCTCGACAGCTCTTTGGTCTTCACCATAGTGGAGTTTGGAGTGTGACTTTTTGAGGTTGTGGACAGGTGTCTTTTATACTGATAACAAGTTCAATCAGGTGCCATTGATACAGGTAATGAGTGCAGGACAGGGGAGCCTCTTAAAGAAGAAGGTACAGGTCTGTGAGAGCCAGAAATCTTGCTTGTTTGTAGG
Organism: Staurois parvus; assembly: GCF_062004578.1. Taxonomy (NCBI): domain Eukaryota; kingdom Metazoa; phylum Chordata; class Amphibia; order Anura; family Ranidae; genus Staurois; species Staurois parvus. Next base: position 1,140,962 of record NW_028318005.1, read on the forward strand.
TGACCAAATACTTATTTTCCACCATAATTTGTAAATAAATTATTTCCAAATCAGCCAATGTGATTGTCTGGATTTTTTTTCTCATTTTGACTCTCATAGTTGAGGTCTACCTATGATGCCAATTACAGGCCTCTCTCATCTTTTTAAGTGGGAAAACTTGCACAATTGGTGGCTGACTAAATACTTAAAAAAATAATTTAAAAAAAAGTGGTGATTAAATACCCCCAAAAGAAAGCTGATATAAATGTAATTTTGGTACAGTGTTGCATGACCAAGCAATTGCTAGTTAAAGTAGCACAGTGCTGAATAGCAAAAATTGCCTGGTTATGAAGGGGGTAAAACCTTCTGAAGGTCAAGTGATTAATTGCTATTAGAAGCTTACAAAACAATACCGCATCTCTTATGTACACTCAGGTCGGGAGGAAGGTTCAGGACTGGCACTTCAAGCAAGATTGACAAATAAGTACAATGTGATTAATGTCTGCTGGAAAGTAATATGTTATTCTGTTTATCTATCTATCTATCTATCTATCTATCTACAGTGACAATGAGTGATCAAAACACACAAGGTCTAAAATGACCTAATAAGTGCCCTATATGCAGTGAGCCCAGTCCCAATACGGGATACAAACCAAGTGACCCCTAGTGCCCACAAATGGGACTCAAAACTGTATAAAGTGTATCCCTGTGGAGGGATAAAGACACATTACGTGCTCAAAATAACATAGACCATAAAGTAATAATGGTGTAACACAGTCCAACAGGTGTAAATACAACAGGCCAAGTCAGGCCTATATAAAGGAGTATCACCGGCCAATCACGCTGTCCTGATGAAGTCACGTGGAAGCCTGACGTAACGCATTGACGGCTAAGCGTGGTGACGTAATTCCAGTGTGACGTACTTCCGGCATGGCGCCATCTTTGTTGTTCAAAGAGAGGTGTTCAAAGATGGGGTTACTACGTTTGTATCCTGTATTGGGACTGGGCTCACTGCATATAGGGCACTTATTAGGCCATTTTAGACCTTGTGTGTTTTGATCACTCATTGCCACTTATATTTTGTTCTTAGAGCTACACCACTTTGCATTTATTAATATCTTCTGACCTAGAGGTATAGGATTAGGTGTTTGGCTGCTACTTAAATTTAATTATATTCCATTCGGTCATTTTCTCTTACATCTGAGCGCGGGGGGATCATTTTATTATTTCTTATCTATCTACAGTATCTGTCTGTTATCTATATCTATCTATCTATCTATCTATCTATCTATCTATCTATCTATCTATCTATCTATCTTTCTATCTATCTATCTTTCTATCTATTATCTATCTTTCTATCTATTATCTGTCTTTCTATCTATTATCTATCTATCTATCTATCTATCTATCTATCTATCTATCTATCTATCTTTCTATCTATCTTTCTATCTATTATCTATCTTTCTATCTATTATCTATCTATCTATCTATCTATCCATCTATCTATTATCTATCTTTCTATCTTTCTTTCTATCTATCTATTATCTATCTATCTATCTATCTATCTATCTATCTATCTATCTATCTTTCTATCTATCTATCTTTCTATCTATTATCTATCTTTCTATCTATTATCTATCTATCTATCTATCTATCTATCTATCTATTATCTATCTATCTATTATCTATCAATCTATAGTAGTAAACATACAGTCTTTGTATGTATATAATGGGTTTAGGCATTTTGTATGGTTTCTATGTAACTGTCGATTACATCTGGTTGACTTGTTCGACTTGACCATGATAGGATGGCACTTGTGTTCCTCTTACATACATTGTAATAAAGCCAGGTAAAATATGTTTAGATCTATTCCTGGAACAGCTCAAAATAATGGAACAAATCAAACTTGACTAAATCATCCAGGACCATTTGACTCTGCCAAGATTCTGTTCATTGAAGAAGAGCAGGCAACTAGATAAGGTGTGATTTTAAAGTGGTTGTAAAGGCTCAAGGTTTTTTTACCTTATAAAATGCATGGAGGTAAAAAATCTTCTGTGTGCAGCCCCCCAGCCCTCCCAATACATACCTGAGCCCGACCGCAATCCAGCGATGTGTATAAGAGCCTCAACTTTTGCTGTTGTCAATCACAGCCAGTGAGCCAATGTGCAGAGAGAAAGGGGGTGGTGCCGAGCCGCAGCTCTGTTTGTAAATGTATATGCAGAGCAGTGGCTCAGGAGCAAGCCTGCTTGGGTGCCCCCATAGCAAGCAGCTTGCTCTGGGGGCAGAGGAAGATCAGGTAAGTATAACATGTTTGTTAACTTTTTTAACAAAAAATTACCCTTAACCCCTTCAACCGGTGCCTCCCGGCCCTTTAAGGAGTTTATGATGTCGGAAGGCGGGGCGAGGTTTAGGGTTATGTGACCGCCGTGATGGGCTGTCACGGTAGTCACATGATTGGAAAGGTCCAGATCGCAAGGAAAGATCAGGACCTTTCCTTGAGACACAGACACATGTGCTGGGAGCACACAGGGTGCTTGCTCTCAGCACATGTTTGTTTACAAATGGTAAATATGCGGCCGCTCGGCATGAAGGCCCAGCCGCTGAGAGGCCGCATATTTGAGTGTGCTCGGCATGAAGAGGTTAATATCACTTTTTTTGTGTTAGAATATTGAAAGGTTTGAATCCCTCTCTAGTTACTGCCTATCCCTGTGTAAAGGAGGGTGCTGTGTAAAGGGGGGTGATGTTCCTTTCCTCCAATCAACTTTCAGCTCTCCCCGTTGAGTGCAACTTCAGCTCCCTGCCTCCTGCTTTCTGAAAGTTCAGATAAACTGTTTAAATGTTGCACTTTCAATGGCTGTAGAGAAGAGATGACTGCAGATAAGCAGGTACAAATTATGTAGGAGAATTCATTTAAGCGCTGTGTATCACCTGAGGCCAGTCACTTCACTGGGTATATGTAAGGGTTTACAACCTCTCTAAGTATAGAAAGTTTTGAGAAATTCAAAATTTTTGAGTTGTCACAGAAACAGGCTTTACATATGCTTTAAAGTATATCTAAACCAAAAAAAAAGATGTAATATATTGCAGCTTACCAATCATTAGATATGGTGGCTGCATTAGCTTTCTTGTTTATGGGGTTTTTTAAATTTTTTTTTTGCTTTAATTTCACCTGGGGACCTCAATCAGTCCTTCACTGTATCCATGGAGGAGAAACAAAGCTACTCTTGGATCAGCATCCTTGTGAACCCCTGGAGAAGGTAGTGTTTGATGGACTAGTAAGTTAGGATGACAAGTGAATAATAAATGAAAAGGTTAATTCACCTTTACAAAACAACTGCCTAAGCAGGTAAAAGCACCTGTATTTAAAAACAAACGGTACAATTTTGACCACAGTTAAAGTGATTCTAAAGGCTGTACTTTTTTTTTTCTTTTTTAACCGCCTCCCGCCCGCCATATAGCACAATGACGGGCGCAAGGCGGTTCTCTCATTCTGGGAGGATGTCATATGACCTCCTCCCGTTCTAACCGCGCATGCGCGGCTCCGGGAGCGCGCAGCGCGGCGATAGGTGATGCGCTGTGTCCCTCAGACACAGCAGATCACCGATCAACGGAAAGAGCCAAAGATGTCGGCTCAGTCATGTGATCAGCTGTGTCCAATCAGAGCTGATCGCATGTAAATAGGGAAATATTGGTTATCGGTATTTCTCTCCTCACGAGCTGTCACACTGACATCTCGAGAGGAGAGGAGAGCCAGTAATCGGCATTCCTCAGAGGGGACATGTACACTCATCATCCGGGCACTGATGATCAGTGTGCTTTGATGATCTGTGTAGCCCCAGCAGTGCCACCTGTCAGTGTCCATCAGTGCCAGCTGTCAGTGCTCATCCATGCCACCTGCCAGTGCCCATCAGTGCCACATCAATGCCACATTTCAGTGCCTACCAGTGCCCATCTGAGCTGACTGATTTTATGGGGCATTTATTATTCTTTTATCATTCATTTATACTTCTCACATTCAATGCCATTACTTAGCGCTGCACTATACTTTATTTATTATCTTATGAGGTTTGCTGTGATTACCTTGAGTGCATTTTCTGCTGATTTTAGAGCGCTCACTTTTTATATATTTATATTTTCTAGTCCCCCAGCAGGGGGTGTCTACTGAAGCCAAGGGCCAATCGCCTCATTTGGGGAGAGGGAGGGGGAGACCCCGGCTGTGACCCAAATCCCTCCCAGTTTATACCATGGTCAATAACCTTCCATAGGTACATGTAGCATCCTATCCACTGGTAGAATAATATGCAGAACCATCTGCTGAACGGCCTGACACCAGATATGACATATCTGCCTGTGACGGTTAAAGAGATACATACATAAATACATGTATAAATGGCCTATACCTATAGCAAGAGCATTATCCAACTTTAGTCAAAGCTGCACAATTTGTTTTATTTACAGGAGCCCCTTAACTTACATAGTTAGTCTGGCTGAAAAAAGACAAAAGTCCATCCAGTTCAACCATTAAAAAAAAAAAGTTATAATTCTATACCCACAGTTGATCCAGAGGAAGGTAAAAAAAACCAGCAAAGCATGATCTAATTTGCTCCTACAGGGGAAAAAAATTCCTTCCTGATCCCCCCAGGAGGCAATCGGATATTCCCTGGATCAACTTTACCTATAAATGTTAGTAACCAGTTATATTCTGTGTATCTAAGAAAGAATCCAGGGCTTTTTTAAAGCAATCCACTGAGCTGGCCAGAAACGACTCTTGAGGGAATATGTTCCACATTTTCACAGCTCTCACTGTGAAGAAACCTTTCCATGTTTGGAGATTAAATTTCTTTTCCTCCAGACGTAAAGAGCGCCCCCTTGTCCTCTGTGATGACCTCAGGGTGAATAACTCTACACCAAGTTCACTATATGAACCACTGATGTTTTTATACATCGGCAATCGGATATTCCCTGGATCAACTTCTCCCTGTGCCTGTGTGGGTTTCCTCCGGGTCCTCCAGTTTTCTCCTGCACTCCAAAGATATAGTCGCGGGTTAATTGGCTCCTTGGCCCTGGTATCTATATATATAAATGTGAGTTAGGGACTTTAGATTGTACGCCCCTTGAGGGCAGGGATTGATGTGAATGTACAATATATATGTAAAGTACTGTGTAAATAATGGTGCTATATACATAGCTGTAATATATAAACAATCTAATCAATAAATGGCTTCTCCGCACAAATAGCATAATAAACAGTTAATATTCTAACTGCTTTAAAATAGGCTTTTCTTGCATGATTAAAAAAGTTTGTTAACCTTCTGTAAAGCAACAGGAGTAGATACCTGTTTAGTTCACTGCACTGAAAACAGTATCAAAAAATAATTGACATGACAGCCTCAAACGCTGCAATTTTACAACTGAGTACATTTCCCCATAATACAACTTCTTAGGTTGTCGATCTATGCTGCGGCATCCGTTTTCTTCAAGTATCCACCAACTATGCTGTTTGATGAGGTTTATTAAGAACAGATGACATTAACTTCAATTCTTGCCGGACAAAATCAAATCATTACTTAAACACAAACCAAACAAGCAAATTTCCCCTGTACCAAATCAAAGAAAAAAACTCAAACAATTTCTGAGCCAAAACCATACTAGGAACCTTATACATTCCAGCTATCCCTAATGTGGAAAGATGTCAAATGTCATTATAACTCACTATAAATAGGTAAACTGTATTCCTTTTTACAAAACAAAGCAATGTTAACATTCTTACATCATTACATTATTCCCATTTCTCTTAACGTCTGATTTGATTGCTTAAACTTTGGAGTTTTCTAGATACATTTTTTCCAATAAAAAGAAAACAAACAGACTTTCTACAAGGCTTTTATAGTCAGAATAAAATATATTATTTGCTGAAGGTCATCAATTTTTATAGATCAGATTAAATACAAATAATTGTATCAACTACAAAAATGTTTATTGTGCTACTGTAATGGAGTCTCCATTCCTGACAATGCCTGTTCAGGGAAACGCATTGGGCAGAGTTTTCTGATTCGTGACGTCATTATGCACACCAACAGGACTCGCGGTGGTACTGTTCTGTTTATGCTCTGTTATTTTGATCCTTTGATACTTTTATGTGAGGGGCTTTTTGTTTAAATAAATCAAAATGACCTCTAATAGTACACTACGAGGATTACCCTGTGTTCTTATGCCTTGTTTATGACACATATTGGTCACTGCTGAGCCAGTACTGGAAATATGTCATTAGCTGTGTGTTAACTAGATGTATTTTGTATCTTGCTTTTGCTGAGATCTTAACATTTGGTAAGGAGCTATGGAGCACTGGGGGCAAGCAATAAGATGCCTGTTTAACCACTTCAAGTCTGGACACTTTCACCCCCTTCCAGTCCAGGCCAATTTTCAGCTTTCAGTGCTATAACACTTTGAGTGTGCAATCATGCAACACTGTACCCATATTACATTTTTATCTTTTTTTGAGACAGATAGAGCTTTCTTTTGGTGGTGTTTGATCACCACTGTTTTTTTTATTTTTTGCTATACAAATGAAAAAATACAGAGAATTTGAAAAAAAATATATTTTTTTCTTAGTTTGTGTTATACAATTTCTTCATAAATTTAGGACAAAATGCAAAAATAAAAACCCTTAAAAAAAAAACCCAAAACTGTGTATATTATTTAGTCTGAGTGAAAGTTATAGAGTCTACAAACTATGGGATATATTTTTGAAAATTGTTCAGCTGAAACCCTAAAATGCTGGACGCTGGTATGACGTATGGCAGTGATCAGGAGGCTGTGGTGGGGAGCGGGGGGGGGGTACCCGAATTTGACAGGTATCCACTTCTGCTGCAATAGCTTAGGCGATTGGAAATGGAAGTTGTCCTCCTACCCTCCCTCCCCGTGGACACATGACAGGTCCCAGAAAACGACGGGCCATTCAGGAAGCGCAGCGCTATTCGTGCATGCGCATTGGGCACCCAGCTGTGAAGCCGCAAGCTGTCACAGCCGGGTTCCCACACTGAAGATGCCGGCCTCCTGGAATACAGGATGGCCGGTGAAACGGGCTGAGGCGGGATCGTGGGACAGATGAGTGGCTGTTTTTTAAAAGTCAGTTTTTGTAGCTGCTGACTTTTATTTTTTTACAGAGTGAGTGGAACTCTGTTTTAATGGAGTGTAGCGCTACTCCTGTAGGAGCCACCTGTATCTTGCCCAGGTGTTCCCCCAGATCTTTACCAGCAGCCAAGCACACAGTGTTTCCTATAGTCAGGTGCACACAACTTCCATTCCTTACTCCAATGTTCAGTCTAGGGGTTGTAGTTTTTGTTTTTTATTGTTTTTATTTTTGTTTTATAACTAGTCTCAGAAAGGGATATAGCGGGATAACCCTGAATTGAACTATGCAAAATTGAGGACAGCTTTCTCTAAGTGGATCTGTGAATTTCCTTAGTGGATCTGTGTGGCAAAGTGTGCAAAAAATGGAGCAAAGCTCCTCTGTAGAAATGCAGAACTTAGTGGACAGTTTCTCTTCTGGACACCAGGGGGTGTCCCTTCTAGCTTACACCTAGCAGCTGACTATATAGGTCCCAAGGGGGTAAAACAGCAAAAGTCCCAGGATCCCTTTAGATGGTCTGTACTCACAAGGCCCTTGCTGCAGTTCACCTTCCTCCATGATACCAGACAGGATGTGTAGACATCCCCCTCAGACATCTCTCAGAAGCATTCTGGGTTTCAGCATCCTTGCCCTTGGGTTGCCTACCTGAGTCCTCCTGACAGCATGTGACAGGGGAGTCAGCTGCCTCCCTACCTGGAACTCCCTTCAGTTGGAAAGAGGAAGAACCCAGATTCCATGTGCTTACTGAATATAAATACCAGCACCCAGCATGCTCAGGGTCACCACTCCCTGTAATTGGCTGAAGCTACATCCATATTCATACTACCCATCCTCATGGGTCACACTATCCACCCAGAACCTTCCTTGGTTGCCTGGCTTCAGGTGAAATTTCACCCAGATGTAGCAGTACTCTGAGCCACACAGGGTGAACTAGCTAGCAATTGTAACACTTCTCTTAAGCAGAGAGAGCAACTAAATTTGCCTTACATTCTCCTGTTAAGTAGAAGACTATACTATGCTATACTTAACTCTCTACATCCTAGCACCTACCTAGGAGGGTGCTACAGGAGACAAAAAAAATTTAAATGAAAAAGCCTGCACAAGGTCTAGCCTTCCTACTTTTTCCAAAGCTAGAAAATGTTTTGTCTTGAGTTTTTAATTTAAAGAAGAAGGGGAAAGAGACTGACAGTATACATGTGTACTGGTCCCATACTAAAACTCAAATATACCAAGCCAGATAAAAAAAAGTGCAGATCAGCACCAAAAATTAACCTCGGGAGTCACTGGGCTTGACTATACAACAAATCTACCTACTTCCTCCATATGAGATTACTACAATCAAAACTGTAAACTGTTCATAGGTTTCAAAACTGTTCCCATCAAGGAGGACTGCAAAATCAGTCTAAAGAATACATACGGTACTTTTTTTAATAAACATATAGTCTTGCTTAAAGTATAACTAAAGGCAAAAATTTTTTTTTTATTTTATTGTTGGATAGATTGAAGAGGGATTGGCACCCCTTTCAGTTGTTATTGTTGTCTGTGCCTCCATTACCCCTGGTTCACATCTGTGCGGGTGGTGCCACTGCAGATCTGCACAAAAATCTGTGCAGTCACACCACCCGCACAGAGGAATCTGGACCTGCGGGTGGGTGCTATTAATTCTAATGGCACGCTGCCTGATCTGGAAATCGCAACCGTACTGGGAATTGAGGATCCCATGAGGACTGCATTTTCCAAAGAAGTACAGGGACTTCATCCCTGTGTGTCCCAGGACACGGGAATCCATTCAAATGAATGGGCTCTCGTTCCCAGCGCAAATGCGGCACGCAGGAAAGCGGAGATGTGAACATAGCCTTAGGGAGATTTACCCTCTCTATTTGTCCTGTTTAGCATTATCAGTGAAAGTAAAAGAAAACCCCACATTTTGAGTTGTCCCCAGAACAGTAATAGAGGGGAAATCTTCCAATGGGGAAACTAGTTCTGTGACCTGGGGGTCCCCAAGAATTTCCCTTAATTTGCAGGGATTTCCTCTCACTTCCTATTTGGCTATGGGACAGGAAGTGGAGGGAAAACTCCACAATGGGATACAGATGGTAAATAAAAAAAATCTAACAGTGGTTATAACTCCCCTTCCCCCCTTACTCTATCCAAAATGAAAGAAAAAGTTTTGCCTATAGTTCTACATTAAGAACACAACATTTAAAGCTGAACTTCAGAAAAGTTTAAATTTCTCCCTTGTAGTGGGCCGCGGCTTACAAAACACTCCACCTTTCAGTGATGTATGATTATGTCCCTCACCGGCTGCTGTCATTTTCTCCCTGGGGTACTTCCAGATGCCCAATATTTGCAAGCGGGCAATTCTTGATTTGGCAGCTCAATGTACTTTCATTAGAAACCTGTGAGCAGGCAGGTACATGTGTTTTAATGTAGGAGAGCTTGCTAGAAAGTTTTTTAACTTTTAGGTTTAGTTTCACTTTAAGAACATTTAAAAAGCATTTAATCAAATATAGTAATTGTTTTTCCAGATACTCATAGATGCTTAATTTTCCTGAACCTTTCACGAACATAAAGATATGAATACTTGTATTATGAGTTGAGATTATATACAGTAGTTGATCTCCATCTCATTTTATGTAGGTACTTATAGCACTGTCAATTTACACAGTGCTTTACATATACTGTATATATATATATATATATATACTGTATATTGTACATTCACATCAGTCCCTAAGCCTCAAGGGGTGTACAATCTAAGGTCCATAATAGAGATGAGCGAATCGAAGTATCCGAAGTGGAATTCGAGTCGAATATCGGAAAAATTTCGATTCGTGCCGAATCCGAAAAATAGCCTAATTCGGACGCGCGAATCGAAATTTTTCAGAAAATGGCGGCGACATGTGCGGCGACGGAGCGGGGATGTCTGGGAAGGCGCGCAGACAAGGCGCGCTGACCCATAATGCATTCCTCAACTACATGTGATCGCATCAGCCAATCAGCAGCCAGCCAGCCAGCACTGTGTAATGGTCGAGCTATAAATAGCGGCCATTTTGGAATTCTTCATTTGCCTGCAGTTATTGAACAGAGGCAGACCGCTCTGTACTAGGGACAGGGACAGAGTTAGGGCCACAGAAACGATAATTGGGGACAGAGAAAAGTTACTTAGGGACAGAGAACCATTACTCAGGGACACAGACTTGTTAATGAGGGCCACAGAATCGTTATTTAGGGACAAAGAAACGCTAGTTAGGGCCACAGAATTCATAATCAGGGACAGACAGAATTGTTACTCAGTGCCAGAGAATTGTTACTTAGGGCCACAGAAACGTTATTAGGGCCACAGAATTGTTACTCAGGGACAGACAGAATTGTTACTGAGTGCCAGAGAATTGTTACTCAGGGACAGACAGAATTGTTACTGAGTGCCAGAGAATTGTTACTTAGGGCCACAGAAACTTTAATTAGGGCCACAGAATTTTTACTCAGGGACAGACAGAATTGTTACTGAGTGCCAGAGAATTGTTACTCAGGGACAGACAGAATTGTTACTGAGTGCCAGAGAATTGTTACTTAGGGCCACAGAAACTTTACTTAGGGCCACAGAATTTTTACTCAGGGACAGACAGAATTGTTACTGAGTGCCAGAGAATTGTTACTCAGGGACAGACAGAATTGTTACTGAGTGCCAGAGAATTGTTACTTAGGGCCACAGAAACTTTACTTAGGGCCACAGAATTGTTACTCGCACAGACACAGAATTGTTACTCGCACAGACACAGAATTGTTACTGAAGGCCACAGAACTGTTACTTAGGGCCACAGAATTGTTACTCGCACAGACACAGAATTGTTACTCGCACAGACACAGAACTGTTACTGAGGGCCACAGAACTGTTACTTAGGGCCACAGAATTGTTACTCGCACAGACACAGAATTGTTACTCAGGGCCACAGAACTGTTACTTAGGGACAAAGAAACGCTAGTTAGGGCCACAGAATTCATACTCAGGGACAGACAGAATTGTTACGGAGTGCCAGAGAATTGTTACTCTGGGCCACAGAAACTTTACTTAGGGCCACAGAATTTTTACTCAGGGACAGACAGAATTGTTACTGAGTGCCAGAGAATTGTTACTCAGGGACAGACAGAATTGTTACGGAGTGCCAGAGAATTGTTACTCAGGGCCCCAGAAACTTTACTTAGGGCCACAGAATTTTTACTCAGGGACAGACAGAATTGTTACTGAGTGCCAGAGAATTGTTACTCAGGGACAGACAGAATTGTTACTGAGTGCCAGAGAATTGTTACTTAGGGCCACAGAAACTTTACTTAGGGCCACAGAATTGTTACTCGCACAGACACAGAATTGTTACTCGCACAGACACAGAATTGTTACTGAAGGCCACAGAACTGTTACTTAGGGCCACAGAATTGTTACTCGCACAGACACAGAATTGTTACTCGCACAGACACAGAACTGTTACTGAGGGCCACAGAACTGTTACTTAGGGCCACAGAATTGTTACTCGCACAGACACAGAATTGTTACTCAGGGCCACAGAACTGTTACTTAGGGACAAAGAAACGCTAGTTAGGGCCACAGAATTCATACTCAGGGACAGACAGAATTGTTACGGAGTGCCAGAGAATTGTTACTCTGGGCCACAGAAACTTTACTTAGGGCCACAGAATTGTTACTCAGGGACAGACAGAATTGTTACTGAGTGCCAGAGAATTGTTACTTAGGGCCACAGAAACTTTACTTAGGGCCACAGAATTGTTACTCGCACAGACACAGAATTGTTACTCGCACAGACACAGAATTGTTACTGAAGGCCACAGAACTGTTACTTAGGGCCACAGAATTGTTACTCGCACAGACACAGAATTGTTACTCGCACAGACACAGAACTGTTACTGAGGGCCACAGAACTGTTACTTAGGGCCACAGAATTGTTACTCGCACAGACACAGAATTGTTACTCAGGGCCACAGAACTGTTACTTAGGGACAAAGAAACGCTAGTTAGGGCCACAGAATTCATACTCAGGGACAGACAAGATTGTTACGGAGTGCCAGAGAATTGTTACTCTGGGCCACAGAAACTTTACTTAGGGCCACAGAATTTTTACTCAGGGACAGACAGAATTGTTACTGAGTGCCAGAGAATTGTTACTCAGGGACAGACAGAATTGTTATGGAGTGCCAGAGAATTGTTACTTAGGGCCACAGAAACTTTACTTAGGGCCACAGAATTGTTACTCGCACAGACACAGAATTGTTACTCGCACAGACACAGAACTGTTACTGAGGGCCACAGAAACTTTACTTAGGGACAAAGAAACGCTAGTTAGGGCCACGGAATTCATACTCAGGGACAGACAGAATTGTTACGGAGTGCCAGAGAATTGTTACTCAGGGCCACAGAAACTTTACTTAGGGCCACAGAATTTTTACTCAGGGACAGACAGAATTGTTACTGAGTGCCAGAGAATTGTTACTCAGGGACAGACAGAATTGTTACGGAGTGCCAGAGAATTGTTACTCAGGGACAGACAGAATTGTTACTGAGTGCCAGAGAATTGTTACTTAGGGCCACAGAAACTTTAATTAGGGCCACAGAATTTTTACTCAGGGACAGACAGAATTGTTACTGAGTGCCAGAGAATTGTTACTCAGGGACAGACAGAATTGTTACGGAGTGCCAGAGAATTGTTACTCAGGGCCACAGATACTTTACTTAGGGCCAGAGAATTTTTACTCAGGGACAGACAGAATTGTTACTGAGTGCCAGAGAATTGTTACTCAGGGACAGACAGAATTGTTACTGAGTGCCAGATAATTGTTACTCAGGGCCCCAGAAACTTTACTTAGGGCCACAGAATTTTTACTCAGGGACAGACAGAATTGTTACTGAGTGCCAGAGAATTGTTACTCAGGGACAGACAGAATTGTTACTGAGTGCCAGAGAATTGTTACTTAGGGCCACAGAAACTTTACTTAGGGCCACAGAATTGTTACTCGCACAGACACAGAATTGTTACTCGCACAGACACAGAATTGTTACTGAGGGCCACAGAACTGTTACTTGGGGCCACAGAAACGTTAATCAGGGACACAGAATTGTTACTGAGGGCCACAGAACTGTTACTTAGGGCCACAGAATTGTTACTCGCACAGACACAGAATTGTTACTCAGGGACACAGAATTGTTACTCAGGGACACATAATCGTTTAATTAAAGAGTATGTCAGACAACATGCAGAGGAGTGGCAGAGGAGGCAATGTTTTAGGAGCGAGCAGACGTGGCAGCAGAGGAAGGGGTCGAGGCAGCACTATTCGCAGCCAGAGGCCAGTGCTCCCGGTGTCATCCAGCGGTCGTGTCTCCACCGACAACCCTGCCGTCGTCGATTGGTTGGCTCGGTCGTCTTCCTCTTCCCAGGTCACCTCTGACACCTACAGCCAACGGTCGGTGGGTACGTCAGACACAACCGTTAGTTGGCATGGCCCGGGACCAAGCCCACTGAAATCACGTGTCCTCTACCTGCCCCTGTCCTTTGGTGTTCCCTCACCAAGCGAAGTATCGCATGCTGTGGGCTCAGCCCCACTGTACAGTGAGGAAGAGCTAACAGAGGGCGGTCAGGAACGGGGGGAGACATCCGCCTTTTCAGCAGCCAGGCGAAGAAGTAGTGGCGAGGAGAGTGGCTCGGTAGCCGGTCTAGAGACAGGTCTGTCTCCTGACCCAGACGCAGCCGAGGGGGCTAGTAGTGAGGCGGAGACCCTACTTGATGATGAGGAGGTTGATCGCACTTGGCAGCCTCGTCGTCATCAGGCAATTTCTTCCGCATCATCAGGAGAAGAGGGTGGCAGCTTGGCAGCGAGCAAAACAGTCGGTGGGTTGCCCAGGAGACAGCAGCAGGGTCGCAGCAGTGTCAGTGGAGCCAAACGTCCACGGAGTAGAGCACCAGCTCCACTGCAGCCTACCACCACGGCCAGTAGTGGTGCCGGTGTGCACGGAGGAAGCAGCAGTCAGCCAGTGAGGAGTATCGGGGGCAAAGTTTCCTACTCGGCGGTGTGGCAATTTTTCGTCAAGCCGCCCGAGGAAGTAAACGTAGCCGTATGTCGACTATGTGGCCAGAAAGTCAAGCGTGGCCAGGGGGCCCATGTTGGGACTACAGCGTTGCGGCAGCATATGCAGCGTCGCCATTTGGTGGCCTGGGAAAACCGTGATAAAGATACGGCGGTTCTGCCCGCCCCAGCCCCCGCTCCATCACCCGCTCCGTTACTTGCTCCGTCACCCGACGTCAATCGCCCTCCATCAGCCAGTCAAGGCTCCAACACCTCTGCTGAGGGGAGTTGTCGCTCGTTGGCATCTTCCGCTCGTTCAGATGCTCCTTCTCCTGCTACTCCTCTTCACGGATTCCGTCAGCAGTCTTTCTTGGAATCCGTTTCCAAGAGACAACAGTTTGCGAGCACGCACCCGACGGTGCAAAAGCTGAACGTCCTCCTGTCCAAGTTGCTGGTGCTGCAGTCCCTCCCTTTCCAAGTGGTGGACTCAGCACCTTTCAGAGAAATGATGGCTTGTGCCGCGCCGCGGTGGAGAGTGCCAAGCCGTCATTTCTTCGCCAAAAAGGCAGTGCCAGCCCTGCATTCACATGTAGAAGACATGGTGGGCCAGTCTTTGAGCATGTCGGTCTCTACCAAAGTGCACGGCAGCGCCGACGTGTGGAGCTGTAACTATGGTCAGGGACAGTACATGTCATTTACGGCCCACTGGGTGAACGTGGTGCCGTCACAGCCGCACCAGCAACTTGGACAGGTCACGCCGCTTTTGCCTCCACGTTTGCACGTCCTTGGTCCGGCAAAGATGTCCGCCTCTACCACCTCTTCTTCCGCCGTGTCCTCAGCCGCCACCCCCGTGCCAAGTCCCATTACCCGACCGGCATATCACATGTGCAGGGCGCAACGGTGTCACGCTGTTCTGCACCTGGTATGCCTTGGCGAACGTAGTCACACAGGGGAGGAACTTCTGAGTGTAATGAACAGAGAAATCGACAGATGGCTGTCTCCGCGCAAACTGAAAATCGGAACCATGTTGACCGACAACGGAAAGAACATGGTGTCTGCTCTGCGTCAAGGAAGGTTGTGCCATGCGCCATGCATGGCTCACGTGTTCAATCTGGTTGTCAAGCGGTTCTTAAAATCCACCATCCCACTGCAAGACATCCTTAAAATGTCACGTAAACTTTGCATGCATTTCAGCCATTCCTACACCGCAAAGCACACCCTCCTTGAGCTGCAGCGGCAGAACGGAATTCCACAGCATCGCCTGATCTGCGACGTTGCAACAAGGTGGAATTCAACCCTACACATGTTAGACCGCCTTTACGAACAGCGAAAGGCCATCACCGATTTCCTGATGTTACAAGCGGATAAAGGTACTCCCCTGTGTAACTTCGATGTCAGCCATTGGCAGCTCATGCGTGACACCTGCCGCTTGCTCAGGCCCTTTGAGGAGGCCACGCTATTCGTGAGTCGGCAGGACTATGGGATGAACGACGTCATTCCTCTGTTGCACGTCCTTGAACAAATGCTGTTAACAATGGCTGGTCAGGGTGCGGTAGACGTGGCGCACAGATCTCAACGCCACATGACCCCTGTGGGGGCAGGACAGGAAGAAGAGGAGGAGGTAGAGGAGGACATTTGTGCTCAGGAATTATTGAGTGAAATGGGTGGTTTTTCCACTCAGCGGACAGGAGTGGAGGAGCAGGAGCATCTGGTAGAGGAGGAGGAGGAGGAGACAGAGGACCCAGACGCACCGTGGCAGTATGCTGTGGAGATGGAGGCAGGGAGTCCCTCGCATTCCTTGGCACAAATGGCCCATAGCATGCTCGGTTGCTTGCGTAGCGACAGCCGAATAATAACCATCAGACAGAGGGATGACTTTTGGCTGTCCACCTTGTTGGACCCTCGCTACCGTTCCAAAATGGTGGCCTTTTTCACACCTGCTGAGAGGGAGGCCAAAATAACGTACTATAAAAACCACCTATGTAGTCAGTTGGTCTCTGCCTTTGTGCGCCAACGTCCATCCTCAGACACTGTGGGCCCTGTGCGCTCGCGTTCCGCTGCCATGGCAGCAGGGGAGGGGTGGGGTGGTAGGAGCAGTGGCAGCTCCACCAGCAGCGGCTGCCTCAGTCTGCAGTCGATGATGAGTAGCTTTCTTCACCAGCGCAGTGAGGAAACTACTAACCAGCCGCAGCAGCAGCAGCAGCATCAGGTGGACCTGGAGCAGGACCTCAAACAACAGGCTTGGGCCTACTTGGACAGCACCCTGCCAACCGAGGTAGACAATCCCCTTGACTACTGGGCAACGAAACTTGACCTTTGGCCCCAACTAGCTGAATTTGCCCTTGAAAGGCTGTCATGCCCGGCCAGTAGCGTGGCATCGGAGCGCGTGTTTAGTGCGGCAGGAGGTATTGTAACTCCGCGGAGGACACGACTGTCCACCCAAAGTGTGGAGAGACTCACGTTTGTGAAAATGAATCAGGCGTGGATTAGTCTGGATTTCAAACCACCAGTTCCTGACACAACTGACTAAATCCGCCATGAATCATGCCTCAAACATGTGCCACTTTGAGGTCTCCTCACACACTGCTGGTGTGTAGAATTTTTTGACATAGGGTGCTGGCAGATTACGGGCCTCCCATAGCTGCTGCCAGGCCCCTAATCTGCCATGGGCCCCTATATACCGCCTCCTCATGCTGCTGCCAGGTCCAGAGTCTCTCATGGGTCCCTGTACGGCCTCCCATTGCTGCTGTCTCCATCGCCACACTCTGCCATGTGCCACTTTCAGGTTTCCTCACACACTGCTGGTGTGTAGAATTTTTTGACATAGGGTGCTGGCAGATTACGGGCCTCCCATAGCTGCTGCCAGGCCCCTAATCTGCCATGGGCCCCTATATACCGCCTTCTCATGCTGCTGCCAGGTCCACAGTGTCTCATGCCATGTGCCACTTTCAGGTCTCCTCACACTGCTGGTGTGTTGAATTTTTTGACATAGGGTGCTGGCAGATTATGGGCCTCCTATAGCTGCTGCCAGGCCCCTAATCTGCCATAGGCCCCTATATACCGCTTCCTCATGCTGCTGCCAGGTCCAGAGTCTCTCATGGGTCCCTGTACGGCCTCCCATTGCTGCTGTCTCCATCGCCACACTCTGCCATGTGCCACTTTCAGGTCTCCTCACACACTGCTGGTGTGTAGAATTTTTTGACATAGGGTGTTGGCAGATTACGGGCCTCCCATTGCTGCTGCCAGGCCCCTAATCTGCCATGGGCCCCTATATACCGCCTCCTCATGCTGCTGCCAGGTCCAGAGTCTGTCATGGGTCCCTGTATGGCCTCCCATTGCTGCTGTCTCCATCGCCACACTCTGCCATGTGCCACTTTCAGGTCTCCTCACACACTGCTGGTGTGTAGAATTTTTTGACATAGGGTGCTGGCAGATTACGGGCCTCCCATAGCTGCTGCCAGGCCCCTAATCTGCCATAGGCCCCTATATACCGCCTCCTCATGCTGCTGCCAGGTCCAGAGTCTCTCATGGGTCCCTGTACGGCCTCCCATTGCTGCTGTCTCCATCGCCACACTCTGCCATGTGCCACTTTCAGGTCTCCTCACACACTGCTGGTGTGTAGAATTTTTTGACATAGGGTGTTGGCAGATTACGGGCCTCCCATTGCTGCTGCCAGGCCCCTAATCTGCCATGGGCCCCTATATACCGCCTCCTCATGCTGCTGCCAGGTCCACAGTGTCTCATGCCATGTGCCACTTTCAGGTCTCCTCACACTGCTGGTGTGTTGAATTTTTTGACATAGGGTGCTGGCAGATTATGGGCCTCCTATAGCTGCTGCCAGGCCCCTAATCTGCCATAGGCCCCTATATACCGCTTCCTCATGCTGCTGCCAGGTCCAGAGTCTCTCATGGGTCCCTGTACGGCCTCCCATTGCTGCTGTCTCCATCGCCACACTCTGCCATGTGCCACTTTCAGGTCTCCTCACACACTGCTGGTGTGTAGAATTTTTTGACATAGGGTGCTGGCAGATTACGGGCCTCCCATAGCTGCTGCCAGGCCCCTAATCTGCCATGGGCCCCTATATACCGCCTCCTCATGCTGCTGCCAGGTCCACAGTGTCTCATGCCATGTGCCACTTTCAGGTCTCCTCACACTGCTGGTGTGTAGAATTTTTTGACATAGGGTGCTGGCAGATTACGGGCCTCCCATAGCTGCTGCCAGGCCCCTAATCTGCCATGGGCCCCTATATACCGCCTCCTCATGCTGCTGCCAGGTCCAGAGTCTGTCATGGGTCCCTGTACGGCCTCCCATTGCTGCTGTCTCCATCGCCACACTCTGCCATGTGCCACTTTCAGGTCTCCTCACACACTGCTGGTGTGTAGAATTTTTTGACATAGGGTGCTGGCAGATTATGGGCCTCCCATAGCTGCTGCCAGGCCCCTAATCTGCCATGGGCCCCTATATACCGCCTCCTCATGCTGCTGCCAGGTCCACAGTGTCTCATGCCATGTGCCACTTTCAGGTCTCCTCACACTGCTGGTGTGTTGAATTTTTTGACATAGGGTGCTGGCAGATTATGGGCCTCCTATAGCTGCTGCCAGGCCCCTAATCTGCCATAGGCCCCTATATACCGCTTCCTCATGCTGCTGCCAGGTCCAGAGTCTCTCATGGGTCCCTGTACGGCCTCCCATTGCTGCTGTCTCCATCGCCACACTCTGCCATGTGCCACTTTCAGGTCTCCTCACACACTGCTGGTGTGTAGAATTTTTTGACATAGGGTGCTGGCAGATTACGGGCCTCCCATTGCTGCTGCCAGGCCCCTAATCTGCCATGGGCCCCTATATACCGCCTCCTCATGCTGCTGCCAGGTCCAGAGTCTGTCATGGGTCCCTGTACGGCCTCCCATTGCTGCTGTCTCCATCGCCACACTCTGCCATGTGCCACTTTCAGGTCTCCTCACACACTGCTGGTGTGTAGAATTTTTTGACATAGGGTGCTGGCAGATTATGGGCCTCCCATAGCTGCTGCCAGGCCCCTAATCTGCCATGGGCCCCTATATACCGCCTCCTCATGCTGCTGCCAGGTCCAGAGTCTGTCATGGGTCCCTGTACGGCCTCCCATTGCTGCTGTCTCCATCGCCACACTCTGCCATGTGCCACTTTCAGGTCTCCTCACACACTGCTGGTGTGTAGAATTTTTTGACATAGGGTGCTGGCAGATTATGGGCCTCCTATAGCTGCTGCCAGGCCCCTAATCTGCCATAGGCCCCTATATACCGCCTCCTCATGCTGCTGCCAGGTCCACAGTGTCTCATGCCATGTGCCACTTTCAGGTCTCCTCACACTGCTAGTGTGTTGAATTTTTTGACATAGGGTGCTGGCAGATTATGGGCCTCCTATAGCTGCTGCCAGGCCCCTAATCTGCCATAGGCCCCTATATACCGCTTCCTCATGCTGCTGCCAGGTCCAGAGTCTCTCATGGGTCCCTGTACGGCCTCCCATTGCTGCTGTCTCCATCGCCACACTCTGCCATGTGCCACTTTCAGGTCTCCTCACACACTGCTGGTGTGTAGAATTTTTTGACATAGGGTGTTGGCAGATTACGGGCCTCCCATTGCTGCTGCCAGGCCCCTAATCTGCCATGTGCCCCTATATACCGCCTCCTCATGCTGCTGCCAGGTCCAGAGTCTGTCATGGGTCCCTGTACGGCCTCCCATTGCTGCTGTCTCCATCGCCACACTCTGCCATGTGCCACTTTCAGGTCTCCTCACACACTGCTGGTGTGTAGAATTTTTTGACATAGGGTGCTGGCACATTACGGGCCTCCCATTGCTGCTGCCAGGCCCCTAATCTGCCATGGGCCCCTATATACCGCCTCCTCATGCTGCTGCCAGGTCCAGAGTCTGTCATGGGTCCCTGTACGGCCTCCCATTGCTGCTGTCTCCATCGCCACACTCTGCCATGTGCCACTTTCAGGTCTCCTCACACACTGCTGGTGTGTAGAATTTTTTGACATAGGGTGCTGGCAGATTACGGGCCTCCCATTGCTGCTGCCAGGCCCCTAATCTGCCATGGGCCCCTATATACCGCCTCCTCATGCTGCTGCCAGGTCCACAGTGTCTCATGCCATGTGCCACTTTCAGGTCTCCTCACACTGCTGGTGTGTTGAATTTTTTGACATAGGGTGCTGGCAGATTATGGGCCTCCTATAGCTGCTGCCAGGCCCCTAATCTGCCATAGGCCCCTATATACCGCTTCCTCATGCTGCTGCCAGGTCCAGAGTCTCTCATGGGTCCCTGTACGGCCTCCCATTGCTGCTGTCTCCATCGCCACACTCTGCCATGTGCCACTTTCAGGTCTCCTCACACACTGCTGGTGTGTAGAATTTTTTGACATAGGGTGCTGGCAGATTACGGGCCTCCCATTGCTGCTGCCAGGCCCCTAATCTGCCATGGGCCCCTATATACCGCCTCCTCATGCTGCTGCCAGGTCCAGAGTCTGTCATGGGTCCCTGTACGGCCTCCCATTGCTGCTGCCAGGCCCCTAATCTGCCATGGGCCCCTATATACCGCCTCCTCATGCTGCTGCCAGGTCCAGAATCTCTCATGGGTCCCTGTACGGCCTCCCATTGCTGCTGTCTCCATCGCCACACTCTGCCATGTGCCACTTTCAGGTCTCCTCACACACTGCTGGTGTGTAGAATTTTTTGACATAGGGTGCTGGCAGATTATGGGCCTCCCATAGCTGCTGCCAGGCCCCTAATCTGCCATGGGCCCCTATATACCGCCTCCTCATGCTGCTGCCAGGTCCACAGTGTCTCATGCCATGTGCCACTTTCAGGTCTCCTCACACTGCTGGTGTGTAGAATTTTTTGACATAGGGTGCTGGCAGATTACGGGCCTCCCATAGCTGCTGCCAGGCCCCTAATCTGCCATGGGCCCCTATATACCGCCTCCTCATGCTGCTGCCAGGTCCAGAGTCTCTCATGGGTCCCTGTACGGCCTCCCATTGCTGCTGTCTCCATCGCCACACTCTGCCATGTGCCACTTTCAGGTCTCCTCACACACTGCTGGTGTGTAGAATTTTTTGACATAGGGTGCTGGCAGATTATGGGCCTCCCATAGCTGCTGCCAGGCCCCTAATCTGCCATGGGCCCCTATATACCGCCTCCTCATGCTGCTGCCAGGTCCACAGTGTCTCATGCCATGTGCCACTTTCAGGTCTCCTCACACTGCTGGTGTGTTGAATTTTTTGACATAGGGTGCTGGCAGATTATGGGCCTCCTATAGCTGCTGCCAGGCCCCTAATCTGCCATAGGCCCCTATATACCGCTTCCTCATGCTGCTGCCAGGTCCAGAGTCTGTCATGGGTCCCTGTACGGCCTCCCATTGCTGCTGTCTCCATCGCCACACTCTGCCATGTGCCACTTTCAGGTCTCCTCACACACTGCTGGTGTGTAGAATTTTTTGACATAGGGTGTTGGCAGATTACGGGCCTCCCATTGCTGCTGCCAGGCCCCTAATCTGCCATGGGCCCCTATATACCAACTCCTCATGCTGCTGCCAGGTCCAGAGTCTGTCATGGGTCCCTGTACGGCCTCCCATTGCTGCTGTCTCCATCGCCACACTCTGCCATGTGCCACTTTCAGGTCTCCTCACACACTGCTGGTGTGTAGAATTTTTTGACATAGGGTGCTGGCAGATTACGGGCCTCCCATTGCTGCTGCCAGGCCCCTAATCTGCCATGGGCCCCTATATACCGCCTCCTCATGCTGCTGCCAGGTCCAGAGTCTGTCATGGGTCCCTGTACGGCCTCCCATTGCTGCTGTCTCCATCGCCACACTCTGCCATGTGCCACTTTCAGGTCTCCTCACACACTGCTGGTGTGTAGAATTTTTTGACATAGGGTGCTGGCAGATTATGGGCCTCCTATAGCTGCTGCCAGGCCCCTAATCTGCCATAGGCCCCTATATACCGCCTCCTCATGCTGCTGCCAGGTCCACAGTGTCTCATGCCATGTGCCACTTTCAGGTCTCCTCACACTGCTAGTGTGTTGAATTTTTTGACATAGGGTGCTGGCAGATTATGGGCCTCCTATAGCTGCTGCCAGGCCCCTAATCTGCCATAGGCCCCTATATACCGCTTCCTCATGCTGCTGCCAGGTCCAGAGTCTCTCATGGGTCCCTGTACGGCCTCCCATTGCTGCTGTCTCCATCGCCACACTCTGCCATGTGCCACTTTCAGGTCTCCTCACACACTGCTGGTGTGTAGAATTTTTTGACATAGGGTGCTGGCAGATTACGGGCCTCCCATTGCTGCTGCCAGGCCCCTAATCTGCCATGGGCCCCTATATACCGCCTCCTCATGCTGCTGCCAGGTCCAGAGTCTGTCATGGGTCCCTGTACGGCCTCCCATTGCTGCTGTCTCCATCGCCACACTCTGCCATGTGCCACTTTCAGGTCTCCTCACACACTGCTGGTGTGTAGAATTTTTTGACATAGGGTGCTGGCAGATTATGGGCCTCCTATAGCTGCTGCCAGGCCCCTAATCTGCCATAGGCCCCTATATACCGCCTCCTCATGCTTCTGCCAGGTCCACAGTGTCTCATGCCATGTGCCACTTTCAGGTCTCCTCACACTGCTGGTGTGTTGAATTTTTTGACATAGGGTGCTGGCAGATTATGGGCCTCCTATAGCTGCTGCCAGGCCCCTAATCTGCCATAGGCCCCTATATACCGCTTCCTCATGCTGCTGCCAGGTCCAGAGTCTCTCATGGGTCCCTGTACGGCCTCCCATTGCTGCTGTCTCCATCGCCACACTCTGCCATGTGCCACTTTCAGGTCTCCTCACACACTGCTGGTGTGTAGAATTTTTTGACATAGGGTGCTGGCAGATTACGGGCCTCCCATTGCTGCTGCCAGGCCCCTAATCTGCCATGGGCCCCTATATACCGCCTCCTCATGCTGCTGCCAGGTCCAGAGTCTGTCATGGGTCCCTGTACGGCCTCCCATTGCTGCTGTCTCCATCGCCACACTCTGCCATGTGCCACTTTCAGGTCTCCTCACACACTGCTGGTGTGTAGAATTTTTTGACATAGGGTGCTGGCAGATTATGGGCCTCCCATAGCTGCTGCCAGGCCCCTAATCTGCCATGGGCCCCTATATACCGCCTCCTCATGCTGCTGCCAGGTCCAGAGTCTGTCATGGGTCCCTGTACGGCCTCCCATTGCTGCTGTCTCCATCGCCACACTCTGCCATGTGCCACTTTCAGGTCTCCTCACACACTGCTGGTGTGTAGAATTTTTTGACATAGGGTGTTGGCAGATTACGGGCCTCCCATTGCTGCTGCCAGGCCCCTAATCTGCCATGGGCCCCCGTACCGACTCCTCATGCTGTGACGTTGCAACAAGGTGGAATTCAACCCTACATATGTTAGACCGCCTTTACGAACAGCGAAAGGCCATCACCGATTTCCTGATGTTAAAAGCGGATAAAGGTACTCCCTGTGTAACTTAGATGTCAGCCATTGGCAGCTCATGCGTGACACCTGCACTTGCTCAGGCCCTTTGAGGAGGCCACGCTATTCGTGAGTCGGCAGGACTATGGGATGAACGACGTCATTCCTCTGTTGCACGTCCTGGAACAAATGCTGTTAACAATGGCTGGTCAGGGTGCGGTAGACGTGGCGCACAGATCTCAACGCCACATGACCCCTGTGGGGGCAGGACAGGAAGAAGAGGAGGAGGTAGAGGAGGACATTGGTGCTCAGGAATTATTGAGTGAAATGGGTGGTTTTTCCACTCAGCGGACAGGAGTGGAGGAGCAGGAGCATCTGGTAGAGGAGGAGGAGGAGGAGGAGACAGAGGACCCAGACGCACCGTGGCAGTATGCTGTGGAGATGGAGGCAGGGAGTCCCTCGCATTCCTTGGCACAAATGGCCCATAGCATGCTCGCTTGCTTGCGTAGCGACAGCCGAATAATAACCATCAGACAGAGGGATGACTTTTGGCTGTCCACCTTGTTGGACCCTCGCTACCGTTCAAAAATGGTGGCCTTTTTCACACCTGCTGAGAGGGAGGCCAAAATAACGTACTATAAAAACCACCTATGTAGTCAGCTGGTCTCTGCCTGTCTGCGCCAACGTCCATCCTCAGACACTGTGGGCCCTGTGCGCTCGCGTTCCGCTGCCATGGCAGCAGGGGAGGGGTGGGGTGGTAGGAGCAGTGGCAGCTCCACCAGCAGCGGCTGCCTCAGTCTGCAGTCGATGATGAGTAGCTTTCTTCACCAGCGCAGTGAGGAAACTACTAACCAGCCGCAGCAGCAGCAGCATCAGGTGGACCTGGAGCAGGACCTCAAACAACAGGCTTAGGCCTACTTGGACAGCACCCTGCCAACCGAGGTAGACAATCCCCTTGACTACTGGGCAACGAAACTTGACCTTTGGCCCCAACTAGCTGAATTTGCCCTTGAAAGGCTGTCATGCCCGGCCAGTAGCGTGGCATCGGAGCGCGTGTTTAGTGCGGCAGGAGGTATTGCAACTCCGCGGAGGACACGACTGTCCACCCAAAGTGTGGAGAGACTGACGTTTGTGAAAATGAATCAGGCGTGGATTAGTCTGGATTTCAAACCACCAGTTCCTGACACAACTGACTAAATCCGCCATGAATCATGCCCCAAACATGTGCCACTTTCAGGTCTCCTCACACTGCTGGTGTGTTCCATTTTTTGTCATAGGGTGCTGGCAGATTACGGGCCTCCCATAGCTGCTGCCAGGCCCCTAATCTGCCATGGGCCCCTATACCGCCTCCTCATGCTGCTGCCAAGTCCAGAGTCTCTCATGGGTCCCTGTACGGCCTCCCATTGCTGCTGTCTCCATCGCCACACTCTGCCATGTGCCACTTTCAGGTATCCTCACACTGCTGGTGTATTCCATTTTTTGTCATAGGGTGCTGGCAGATTACGGGCCTCCCATAGCTGCTGCCAGGCCCCTAATCTGCCATGGGCCCCTATACCGCCTCCTCATGCTGCTGATAGGTCCAGAGTCTGTCATGGGTCCCTGTACGGCCTCCCATTGCTGCTGTCTCCATCGCCACACTCTGCCATGTGCCACTTTCAGGTCTCCTCACACTGCTGGTGGGTTCCATTTTTTGTCATAGGGTGCTGGCAGATTACGGGCCTCCCATAGCTGCTGCCAGGCCCCTAATCTGCCATGGGCCCCCGTACCGACTCCTCTTGCTGCTGCCAGGCCCGTAATCTGTCATGGGCCCCTGTTGTCGCTTGTTGGCATATTCCGCTCGTTCAGATGCTCCTTCTCCTGCTACTCCTCTTCACGGATTCCGTCAGCAGTCTTTCTTGGAATCCGTTTCCAAGAGACAACAGTTTGCGAGCACGCACCAGACGGTGCAGAAACTGAACGTCCTCCTGTCCAAGTTGCTGCTGCCAGGCTCGTAATCTGTCATGCGCCCCTGTACCGCCTCCTCATGCTGCTGCCAGGTCCAGAGTGTGTCATGGGCCCCCGTACCGACTCCAAATGCTGCTGCCAGGCCCGTAATCTGTCATGGGCCCCTGTACCGCCTCCCCATGCTGCTGCCAGGTCCAGATTGTGTCATGGGTCCCTGTACGGCCTCCCATTGCTGCTGCCAGGCCCGTAATCTGCCATGGGCCCCCGTACCGACTCCTCATGCTGCTGCCAGGCCCGTAATCTGCCATGGGCCCCTGTACCGCCTCCTCATGCTGCTGCCAGGTCCAGAGTGTGTCATGGGTCCCTGTACGGCCTCCCATTGCTGCTGTCTCTATCGCCACACTCTGCCATGTGCCACTTTCAGGTCTCCTCACACTGCTGGTGGTTTCCATTTTTGTCATAGGGTGCTGTATGGCCTCCCATTGCTGCTGCCTCCACCGCCACACTGTGGCTCCACACTCTGGTTTTGGCCCCGTGACTGCCCAAATGAGTGAAGTGTGCGGTGATTCTAAGATCGACGGCACTCATCTGCATGTCATACTGCCTGACAGTATTATTTCTCTTCCCCAGCAGACTCCAAGGGCATTTAAATTAAAGGTACAGTGTTCAGCACTAATATTAAGTCTCTCTGAAGCCTAGAAACACCCTTTTTTAAGTTAAATTCACAGCGAATATATTCGACTCGAATCGAAATTTTTCTACGAATTCGCCGAATCAGTCGAATCGAATTTTTTAAAACTTCGCTCATCTCTAGTCCATAACTTACATTGATATATACACATACTAGGGCCAATTTAGACAGGAACCAATTTGCCTACCAGCATGTCTTTGGAGTGTGGGAAGAATCTGGAGTACCCAGAGAAAACCCACACAGGCACAGGGTGAACATGCAAACTCCAGACAGGAGGTGCTATGGTTGGGATTCAAACCAATGACCCTAGTACTGCCAGGTGGAGGTGCTAACCATTTAGCCACTATGCTGCCCATATTTGTAGGAGGTCTGCTGAGAATTGAACACCCAGAAAACCCTGATCTCCACTTACATATTCAGAAGGCATATTTAAACCTAACAAAGCTCAGCATTATGCCAGTTTATACTAATCTAAAAGGAGATTTCACTTAACAATGCTGCTAGTTTGTGTTTCTTAGAGACGCTTAGTAAACAGAATGTGAAACGTCAAATACTGAATTGATAAGCAACGGGAATGTGATTCAACCTCTGTAATTGTTTTCATTCTGAATTAAACATGGTGTAAAACGAGTAACCAATAAATATTTGGATACTTTCCAAAGCCAAAAACATATACTAACACACCACATATATAAACACCTTCATTCATCCATCTGTATCAGTAATTGTGGTTTGAAGTAATATTAAACCTGCAGCATTTTTTTTAGCTTAGCACACTGAGCATGATAAAATAAAAATTCCCCAGTAAACTTTTTTAAAAATCTTTACCCAAGAACTTGCAGTTTACTGCTGCTTCCTGCTCTCTCAGTGCTGCTTCCCGGAACTTACAGTATTTACCGGAAAATTAACACTGGACAGTGCAGTCTCCAGTCAGTCTGTTAGGAAAGTCACCCTCATTCCAGAGCTGTTCCCCGGCAAAATACACATATGGGGGAGCCTGGAGTCAACAGGTGAGCTTTAATCAGTGGGTCCAAGCCACTGTTTTAAAAAGGTGCTGGGAAAGCAGCTATTAATCCTAGCACTATTTTAAAATGGCAGTGGGAATCAACAGTTTCTGCATGTCATGGCAAGGTTTCAGACTGAAACTGCCAACTGTCGACAGCCAGCATCCAACATTAAGCCCAGATGGTGAAACAATCAGCTTCTGGGCTTCCAATGTTTCTGCAGGTCGCTCCATAGTAGTGCTCTGTAGAAGCAAATGTAAACTGCTCCATAGGAGTGCCATCAGAGCATTACCTGTCAGTTTGGAGGCTCAGGCAGAGTTGTTGCAACTCTATCCAGGCAGCTCTGTCCAGCCTTCCACCACTGCAGGAGAGCACAGCTTTCTAGATTATTGCAGATCAGAACAGATGACTTGTCTGATCTGCTGACCAGATCCATATCCCTGTGAAAAACAAAAGTGAACAAAATTGTAAAAATATAATGTCAATGTAGCAGTCTCCTAATTTAGCTAGGGAGCTAGAGTCCTGATTGTCAGTGAGGAAGGCTGAGTAATAGCCTGGGTGTAATAGCCAGAAGGTTAATTGTGGTCAGGAGCTGAAAGGCTCTTCAGGCTGGCCCCTCTGGAATTTCCCCTGATTTAGTGCTTTGGAGGAAGTCCCTAGAGGCAGTGGGTGGATCTGAGGAGTGGCTGGCTTGCACTCTTGAGGGATCCTGGCCAATCCCCAACAGGAGGTTGGAAAGGGGCCAGAACACTCCAGAGTTGGAGCCTGCTTAGTTGCAGGAAAGTTTGGGTTGAAGACAGGGAGATGTGAGGCTGAAGGCACCATGGGATGGAGTCTACCTGCAGGCCTGGAGGTGGAAAGGAAGAAGTTCAGATTTTCTGGACAAACCATGGAGAATATTAGGCTGTCTGTAACATCGTTCAGCATGATGTTTTACTGGTGGGTTAGTGATGTTCTGGGGAGGCATATCCATGGAGGGACGCACAGATCTCTAGAAGCTAGACAATGGCAACTTGACTGGCATTAGGTATCGGGATGAAATCCTTGGACCCATTGTCAGACCCTATGCTGATGCAGTGGGTCCTGGGTTCCTCCTGGTGCAGGACAATGACCAGCCTCATGTGGTGAGAGTATGCAGGCAGTTCCCGAAGGATGAAGGAATTGATACCATTGAATGGCCCCCATACTCACCTGCCCTAAATCCAATAGAACACTTCTGGGATATCATGTTTCGGTCCATCCGACGACACCAGGTTGCACCTCAGACTGTCCAGGAGCTTAGCGATGCCCTGGTCCAGATCTGGGAGGAAATACCCCAGAACACCATCCGTTGTCTCATTAGGAGCATGCCCAGACATTGTAAGGCATGCATACAAGCAAGTGGGGGCCATACAAACTACTGAGTACCATTCTGAGTTGCTACAATGAAATTTCAGCAAAATGGACTAGCCTGCTGCATTATTTTTTCACTTTGATTTTCGGGGTGTCTTTGAATTCAGTCCGCTGTAGGTTGATAATTTTTATTTCCATCAAATGATGGGGCATCCTTACGTTCCTAACACATTACTCAGTCCATATCAGTATAGATATCCAGCATGATATTTTTCCCCATTGAAATTTGATGTGTTTTCAAAGTGCTCTTTTAACTTTTTGAGCAGTGTATATACATATATACTGTCTATATACAGTAAAGACATATATATATATATACCAAAACAACAACAAAAATGTATGTCAAATGATCTTGCTGACTCTGTGCAAGCTTAAATGCTTAACCTCCCTAGCGGTCTGATTATGTCCATATTTCTGTGCTCAAAGTCGTAAATTTTTTTGCATGGAAATATGTATTTTTTTTATAGTAGGCCTGTAGTTTTTAGGAATAACTCACTGAAATCTGTCCGAACAAGAGTCTAGTAAACATGACTGATCTTAGTCGCAAAATCGTTTTCAGTGTCTGATGACGAATTTCCCCATGAATCATTATCACTCAATTCTGCAAGTAGTTCTAATTTACTATCGCTGTTCTCTAGCCGGTCTTAAACCGCTTTTGACCTAAAGGGACACTTTTTGGACGCCATGGACGTTTCTCTGTTTCCAGGCAGAAAGAACAGTAAAAATGTAGGCAGGGCACAGGACAAAGCACTCGGGACAAAATGTATGTGAAATGGTTTGATACAGTAATGTTATACTATATTATTTTAGTGAATTTAGTGAATGTCACTTTTGGTCATTTTCAAATTTCCCGCCGTTCCGTCCCCCGTACGTCCCGACGTTGCAGGGGACAGAACCCAGAAGACAGATGCTGGCATCCGCCGGAGGACATTACAGGGGACACTGCAGGAGGGACATCGTGGTAGCGCAGGACAAGGTAAGAGAACAGATCCCGGAGCAGCGCGCCATGGTAAGCCCGAGTGTAGCTCGGGGTTACCGCTTGTGGTACTGAAACTTTACCCCGAGCTACACTTGGGAATACCGCCAGGGAGGCTACACTGTTACTAAACCCACAACAGTAAAATCAGTCTGTATATGCAGTAAAGCATGCTTGTTATACTCACTGTGAAACCTAAGGAGTTAATCCTCTGCATTGTATAAAAGGCTGTTTGGTGTGTATTGCTAGAGAAGTTTTTTTCTTCTTGGCAGGGTGCATGTGATCAGCACAGGGCCAATGAGCACTCTCCAGGCAGTGAGTCAGGGGCAGGGGTGGACTGACCATTTGGAAACTCGGGCACTGCCTGAGGGCCCGGGGTCAGTAGGGGGCTCCATGAGATCCCCCTGGTACCGTTTTCATAGGCTTTTTTGAGTTTGGGCAAGGACACAGGGGCCCCATGATCCCCTATTGCCCGGGGGCCCCATGGTTGTCAGTCCGCCCCTGGTCAGGGGTTTCACATCCTCCTAGAGCAGAAAGAAAACTCCTCCTACAAGCTTTAGCCAGTGCCCTGCTGAAGTCACGAGATTGTTCTAACTGCTGATGAGAAAAGGTATTTAGCAGTTTATATTTACTAAAATAATTGCATTTCCATGTTCTGTGTACTGTGGGAGACCAGATATAGTGAATGCAGGGTCTTGGGTTTAGTATCACTTTAAAGCAGAACTGTACAACTTGATATAAAATAATGTTCTTTAGCAGAGAACATACATTCCACATTACTATTTATGCTTCCAAAAAAGGTGTGTTGTAAATTGCCTCCAGCATTGCTCCTGTTTCTTCTTGCTGGAGGCTGTCATTTTGCTGAAACCCAGAGCCCCTAAGCAGCAGTAAATCGTTAGACTGTCAGCAGATCGAGCTCTAAATTTTTGGCACAGTGCTGAAACATAGGGAGCAACTGAGCATGTGCAGAGCAGGGTGAGACAGTGTATAACTGGATTTTAAACAGTATAGTCACTTATTTTTAATATTTTACAGATGTATACCTGCAAAAAGGGCCAGCATGTCATTTGAAATATAGTGTTCACAAACCTGAAAAAAGTTTGCCATCATGCTAAATTGTACCCTCATCAACCTAACTTTCTTTTTTCTTAAGTAGTGCTACCTCCGAAGGAGCCACTGATAAATTTAGGTCCTCCGCTCTTAACCTGGTCCTTGACGGAGTCTCATTCCTGCTGACACTACCCAAATACTTTTTGCTGGTTTCTCCCAGTAGTCACACAAGAAGGATACACACCAGCTGTGGTTAAAAAAAAAACAGGTTGTATTGATAGAACTAGAATGATCAGGCAATACAGCAGTTTAGGGATTAAACGTTGCACACAATGAACCAAAACAACGATAAATACAGTGCAGTTAGCTCAGGTATCCTTTTAAAGTGAAGCTTATGATATCCTGCAGGACTGAGAGCATAAACGATGGCTCTCTGATTGGAAGATCACACACCAAGTGAATGTAAAAGGCTAACAAAAGAACAATAATCTAGCTCACTTGATGACTCTCAGTCGGGAGAGTTTATATTTAGGCCTGAAAGTCTGCTAAATCAGCTTCACACAAGTGCTGCCACTAGACAGACACTTAGGGGTTGATTTAATTATACAGGCAAATAGACTGTGCACTTTGCAAGAGCAGTTGATCCAGAGCTTAATAAATGATTAAAAGCTCTGTTGATTTCCATTTTCCAACCATGTGCAAGCAAAAGTGCTTTTTTTAAAAATTTACTTTGCACGTGATTGGGTATTCCCTGCAAAGGGAATCATTTACAAAGCTCCGGAGCAATTGCACCTTGTATGGTGTACAGTCTATTTGCCTTTAGTAAATCAACCCCTTAGTGTCTAAATAACCCTTTTGATATAGACATCTGCTGGCTTAGTTGGGGCCCTTTACATCAGCACGCAAAGCAGGGGGAAGTTACTTTAGGTGGTGAAGTCAATGGAGACAGTTCACTTTAAGAGATGATGTTATTGGGGTGGGTCGTTTTAAGATGTGAAGCTATTACAATAGTTCACTTTAAAAGGCAAAGCTATTTGGGTAGTTCACTATAAGAGGCAGAGTCAATTGGGAAGCTCCATGAAGTTGAATTTAGATAGCAGAAGTGCCCCTTTAAGCTGCCTAAGCCAAAGTAAATGCAGTTGAAGGGAGGGATCTGCTAAGTGGGGGGCAAAATAGTGATACTGTTCAGCAATCTGGGAGCAGTAGCCACAAAAGTGAAGAAGGCAGCCGCTTGGGGCAGTAGATGGCAGTGAAATGTTTGTCTCTGATTAATGTCAATAGGTGTTCACAGCTTAGGCAAGCCTAAATAATAACCAGTGCTAACTGTAACATGTAGCAATGAAGCATGGGTCAGCGACCCTCTCACCCAGTTCCTCTGTGGTGATTTGGAAAAGTATACGGTGTCATGCGGTGGGGGCCCCCTTAACTGAAGTTACATCTGTGGTGGTTGGGACACATGCACTCCTGCAACTGAAGGGTCTCCTCAGAATAGTCCTCTCGCTCAGCGTTCAGCACTACAGTCTCTTTCACTGTTCCCCAGCAACCCTGTACAACTCAATTAAACTGGGCCTGGTCCGGAACAGCATGGCTTGGCACAGCCACACAGGTGCTTCTTCCCCCTGCCACATCTCTCCCCAACTCCCCCTGCAGATTTCCAAGGTTTTTTTTTTATAGTGTTCCACCCCATGATTGTTGCATATAGGCTTTGTAGTTCAACTTCAGCTTTACTGTGTGGAAAGTCCTCCTTCCAGCCTACAGCTCCCAGAATGCTTTGAATCATTGTATTAAGGCTATGGCAGAGAGCTGTGTGCTGCCATCTTGTGTATAAATAGAGTTCTGCATTCCCAGTAACAGTGCATAGTGTTACACTAACAATTCACTGTATGCAAGAAATGTTTCCCCCATGCATGTGTTGCAGTGTAGCATTGAAAGGGGAATAAAGCCATCCTAAAGAAAAAGGCATATGTTCACTTTGAGCTTACTGTTTCGTTAAGCTATATAAAAGTCGCACCAAAGTAGGGCCATTTGATTCAGCTGACTTTATTGATTATATTTAGGGTAAATATATGGGGGTGCAAGAAAAAAACCTGGGGACACCCAAAAGTTACAAATTTTTATAGGTTACCAGTGGAAATAATGAGGGCAGTCCAATCCTTAACGTGACTCTGTGGCTAGGCTATGGACGCATATATTGGTTCTCTTCAATACAAACAACACAAGTTTTTACAAATAGGCATAGCTGCTGACAATCAGACCATTGTCGGTTTTGCAATTGTTTTATTGTATTTGATCTTTGATTGTATTAGATTGACCTCACATGTATTGGTTTGATTTTCTTGCATTTTACCAAGTAAATTCAATATTAGGAGGAGAGGGCTTCTGCCATGCTAAATATGTTTATTTCAAATGGTAACATGTCTCTGAATCAGAAGGGGGAACACTAATTATTCCCTTACAGTAGATGTGGCGATTTCCAATCCCCAATAACACAGGCGAGAAATTACCAATGTAAAAAAGCCTTAAGAGGCTTAAATTAGACTTTATTCTCTATTGACTTCAAAAAGGAAAGATATACAGTACCTGAGAACCTTCTGTCTAATATCATGTGTGATTAGAATGAAAAAAGGAAGTATTTAAAGTAATATATAACAAACTGCACTTTAAACGGCTGCTATGTAATTGAATCATTAAGTTGAAACGTAATTGCAGTTCCGCACTTTGCTGTGGCAATGTGGAAATATTTTCTGGTGTTTACAATGAAAACAGATATAAGCATAGAATAAGCATATGAGCATCATCAGTAATCAAAGCAACTCTGCTGCAAATTTATCAACCTGCCTGTGATGGTTTTTCAAGGTCCTTTGCATGCCTGTGCCTTCCATCTACTAAGACTGTTGTACAGTTGTAATTAATTCAATTGCTGTTTGCGGCAGTCATTGCCAATGAATTCTACTAAGTACAATTTCTTAAATAGCCACATACATTAACCACGTTTTAAAAAATTATTTAAAAATGTAATCACAGTGCTAAACAGCAAACAAAAACCAATAATAAATGCCCACTAACGACCAATGTAAAATGAATCCGTGACACTTGACACTCAATTGCACAGTTAGATAGTTCTAACAAATCATAGAAAAGTCTCTTCCTTAATAACGTGTTCCATTTACTGCACGAAATAAAATGGCTTTGTGCTCAAAAAACAAACCCATGCCCCTTCTAATGTGCTCGCACTCACTGGACAAGATGGACCCCCGTGATAACATCATAAGAGTCATACAAGGTTTTTACAGGATGGCTTATCTCTTTTTTCCACTCTCCTGTGGTCTACACTCTCCTTCAGACTCCTTTCTCCACTAGAATTGGTAGCATATAATTGTAATAGTTAAATGACTACCCAAAGTAATAAAAAGGATCAGAAGGGGCGAAGGAACCTTCATTGTATAGTAGTTATTTTATTCCAAATCAAATATTAAAATTGCACTTACATAAAACATGTTAAAATCATCTTCGATACCTGGTGTGTGTTCCACAGACTGGAAGTGATGTCACTGTAAACTGGAAGTCCAGCCCAACGTGTTTCTTCCCCATTGGGCATCCTTAGGAAGTAAGCACTTGAGGTACAGTTGTGGCCAAAATTATTCAACCCCCACTGAAATTGAGTGTTTTGGCCAGTTTGACATTGCTTTTGATCATTCAGTCATCTTGCTTACATTTACATTAAAGAGGCACTTGTAGGTCAGACAAATATAACATAACAGTTATAATGAAATAACCACAAATGTCTTTTCTGTGCTCACAGCATTATCAGTTTTATTCAACCCCCAAGTGACATTCAATCTTAGTACTTAGTACAGCATCCTTTTACAGTTATAACAGCTTTTAAACGTGAAGCATAGCTTGACACAAGTGTCTTGCAGCGATCTACGGGTATCTTCGCCCATTCTTCATGGGCAAAGGCCTCCAGTTCAGTCACATTCTTAGGCTTGCGCACTGCAACTGCTTTCTTTAAGTCCCACCAGAGGTTCTCAATCGGATTTAAGTCTGGTGACTGCGATGGCCACTCCAAAATGTTCCAGCCTTTCCTCTGCAACCATGCTCTAGTGGACTTGGAGGTATGCTTGGGATCATTGTCCTGTTGAAAGGTCCAACGTCTCCCAAGCCTCAGGTGTGTGACGGACTGCATCACGTTTCCATCCAATATCTCCTGGTACTGAAGAGAATTCATGGTACCTTGCACACGCTGAAGCTTCCCTGTACCTGCAGAAGCAAAACAGCCCCAAAGCATGATTGACCCTCCACCATGCTTCACAGTAGGCAAGGTGTTCTTTTCATCATAGGCCTTGTTCTTCCTCCTCCAAACATAGCGTTGATCCATGGGCCCAAACAGTTCTAATTTTGTTTCATCAGTCCACAGAACACTATCCCACAACTTTTGTGGTTTGTCCACATGGCTTTTGGCATACTGCAGTCGACTCTTCTTATTCTTTGGAGACAGCAAGGGGGTACGCCTGGGAGTTCTGGCACGGAGGCCTTCATTACGCAGTGTGCGTCTTATTGTCTGGGCTGAAACTTCTGTACCCACATCTGACAAATCTTTTCTCAGTTCCTCAGCAGTCACACGGGGACTTCTCTCCACTCTACGCTTCAGGTAGCGCACAGCAGTCGAAGTCAGCATCTTCTTTCTGCCACGACCAGGTAGCGTTTCAACAGTGCCCTTTGCCTTGAATTTGCGAATGATGCTTCCTAAGGTGTCTCTTGGTATGTTTAACATCTTTGCAATCTTCTTATAGCCATTGCCCTTCCTGTGAAGAGAAATCACCTCTTCTCTTGTCTTCCTGGACCATTCTCTTGCCTTCACCATGTTTGTAACCACACCAGTAAATGTCTAGAAGGAGCTGAGTATCACAGTCATTTTAAAGCTGCCTAATTGGTGCTTATTATGCTTGATTGCTGCTCGGTGACATCCACAGGTGTTTTCAATACCTGATGGAAAGCACCTGTATGAACCTCTGTTCTTCAGAGTGGTAGTCTTTAAGGGGTTGAATAATTGTGGCAATGAAGAAACCACATAAGAACCATTTACTACTGTATTACATAAACAATTGATGTCATTTTAGTTGCATTTGGGTAGTTACAACGTCCTTGTAGGATTTGATTCTGAATACAATTCCAAATGTACACTATAGTCCCTAAACCCCTTTACAGCATTGGGGGTTGAATAATTTTGGCCACAACTGTATGTACTTGACAAACAGTAAATTATCTTCAAAGAGAACGTGTATGCAGACCAGGGGCGGACTGACCATTTGGAAACTCGGGCACTGCCCGAGGGCCTCTGGTCAGTAAGGGGGCCCATCAGATGCCCCTGCTACCTTTTTCATAGGATTTTTTGAGTTTGGGCAAGGACACAGGGGCCCCATGATTCCCTATTGCCCGGGGGCTCCATGAGTTGCCAGTCCGCCCCTGATGCAGACTATGCAAATTAAAATACTTGCATAAGGAACAATAATTAAAATGACTTGAAAAAGTCCTCTCTCAGCTCTGTAGCTATAGGCAATGAGGAGAAATTAAGGTTCAAAATGTAAAAACAATGCACAGAAATCATAGCTCCACTTCTACTTCTATATGTAGAGAAGAAATTTGGCAGCTGTCAGGGCTGGGCCCTGCTACTTAACGAGCAGCTCTTTTCTTTTAGCGCTCAGAAGCTGCTCACTGTTGATTAATTTCCAGTCACATGTTGTCCCCACAGTGACTCACCTTGATACCATTACCTACCTCATTAGTCCAGCCTACAGCCACCTCTTTTTGCTATTTTAGCAGCTTATCTCATTTCCCCCTTGCCCTTGCGTGGTCAATGATCTCTAGTGTGTTCTTGCCTGTGTTCCTGTGTACAACTCAGTCTGGCTGACTTCTCTTCCGATTCCTGTTCCTGATTCTTGGCTCCTGACTATGCTGACTTCTTTTTCCTACTCTGGCTCATCTGATTATCCGCTCTGGCATCTGAACCTTAGCTTCTGTTTTGACTGCGTTCCTGATCTAGGTTATATTTGTTATTTCAAGGTGTGATTTTAACCTCCCTGGCGGTATTCCCGAGTGTAGCTCGGGGTAACATTTCAGTACCAAAAGCGGTAACCCCGAGCTACACTCGGGAATACCATGCGGCGCTGCTCCGGCATGTGTTCTTCACTTAACTTACCCTGCGCTCCCACGATGTGTCCCCTGCAGCGTCCCCGGCCATCTCCTCTGGCCGATGCCGGCATCCGGCTTCTGTGTCCTGTCCCTGTGACGTCGGGACGTACGGGCGCCGCCGACGGCGGCGGCGGCGGGAAATTTAAAAATTTTAAAAAATGTCATTTTTTTTTTTTTTACATTTTACATAGTAAAACATTGCTGTCTCAACCAATTTCACATACATTTTGTCCCGAGTGCTTTGTCCTGCGCCCTGCCTGCATTTTGTCTGTTCTTTCTGCCTAGAAACTGAGAAATGTCCATGGCGTCCAAAAAGTGTCCCTTTAGGTCAAAAGCGGTTTAGATCAGCTAGAGAACAGCGATAGTAAATCAGAACCACTTGCAGAATTGAGTGATAATGATTCGTGGGGGAAATTCGTCATCAGACACTGAAAACGATTTTGCAACTGAGCTCAGCAATGTGCGAACTTGGTGCTATATTTCACATTTCAGTGTTTTTGGTTTGATTATATTATTGAATTAAATTTTTTATTATTTTTATATTATTTTATGATTATTTATTAAATTATAATTTATGATTTTGTGTTTCAAATTTTATCATACCCGGGATGTTTACTAGACTCTTGTTCGGACAGATTTCAGTGAGTTTTTCCTAAAAATTACAGCCTACAATAAAAAAAATACATATTTCCATGCAAAAAAATGGTACCGCTTTCAGCACCAAAAATCTGAAATAATCATACCGCCAGGGAGGTTAACTGCACTTTCTGCCTCTCCCTGGTTTGTGATTCCTGACAGCAGCCTTCCAGGCTTGTAATGTAAACACACAGCAGAATTCAGAAACCACCTGAAACCTGACTTGTAGAGTCTTTATCCTGATCTTCACAGTAGATGCAGCCAAAAAGGTCAAAGGACCAGTTTTAAAGCCATTTACTGATTGTTAAGAATATGTAAAAACTTTAAATTTCATAGCCTGAGCACAGGTGCAATTTAACAGAACTACTCATTGTCATGGAACGGCAGGCACTTTGAAACAATTCATTCTTAACGTGCATAAAAAAAAACATTTAATTAATCCAAGTCATTACCTCTCTTCATATTTTAAGACACAATAGGAAGTGAAAGGAGATCTCTCCAAAAGAAATAAAATCTTCTCTTAAACAGTTGTCAATGGAACAAGTCCCTTTTGGAAAATTTCCTCTCTATTCCTGTTCCAAGGAGAGCTCGAGATCTTGGATTTCCCACCATTTTCAGAACTAGGTACAATGGTTCTAATTCTTCTCTACTTTATCCAAAACTAAACTAAAAAAAAATGTTTAGTAGCAACCAGACTAGCTATTGCGCAGTGTTGGAACCAACCAATAGTCAAACTTGACTATCACACAAAAATTAAACTGGATCATGATCAATGATAAGATAACAAGTACCCTCCATAATAATCAAACTATGTTTGATAAAACCTGGTAGCAGTGGATACAATACCTCTCGGTGGATGACCGAGGTGGAGGGCGGAGATACCCCAACCATTTTCGCTCTTCTCTTTTCTCTGCTTGACAAGTATTACGTCACATCTAGTATTTGGTTGCTCTTCAATTACACTATGAGTGCCATCTCATCATTATCTTTATATTTGACTATCATTATGGATATGTTGCTCAAAAATGTGTGCATTACTACCTAAAAATATTTACCTTTTACCCTCCCAGTTTTGGGAGGTCTGGAGTTATCTTATGTGGCTGTTATTTATGTAAAATTAATAAACATATTGAAATCTAAAAAAAGATGTTAGCTTTAGATGTATTTTAAAGTGGAACTTAAGTCAGCAAATTAAAGGATAAATTCACCTTTCATAGCATGTTAAATGTTACACCCATATTCAGGGTGTAACGTGTTATGAAATCACTAGCCCTTGCTCCCCACTGCTCCCTCTCTTTGATAGAAAGTAGGGGACCTTCCCCACTAGCTGTCAAGTTTTTAAAAACCGTGATCGTGCGGGGCTCAGCTTGGCTGCATCACTCCTCTGTGAATGAGAAGCTACAAATCCCGACAGCCTTAGCGACTCTCAGCTTGTAGTTTTTAATGAACTGCCATGGTGCTGTGGAGCACCATGGTAGTTCTCTGAATCTTCCTGTCAGTATATCTGCTTGCTCGTACATCCCATACGGGCAAGCATATATACTGACAGATCTGCAGGAGACCTGCATGGTACCAATGATCTACTGATCACGGGTGCAATGCTTTACAGGCTCCTTCAACAAAAAATATAAATGCACATTTTTTTACCTGCAAAAAAATGTGCATTAATTATTTTTTACCTAAAGGCTGAACTCTTTTGAAGATATAGCTATGTACAACATTAGAAATAAGTGCCTATACTGTTTAAAATCTAATAATGCACTGCTTCACCCTGCTCTACACATGTTCAGTTGTTCTCTATTATTGGCAATGTGCCTAAACTTAGAGCCAATAGAGGCCGATCAGCTGATAGGTTTAAGATTTGCTGTTGGTAAAGGAGGAAGAAAGCAACAGGAATGGCATCGACTGTACAAAGGTAAGGTGTCTTATCTTATCTTCCTGATGTTCACTCATTTCTCCCTCATTGTCAGTCTATGAACTTCATCACTGTAAAGCTTCTGTCAGCCTTCCTCTCTAGCTAAGCCAAGAAATACAATCAAGGCTAGAAACACACACATTTTAATTATAGAAAGTGACATATACAGTCGTTTTTGAGAACAAGAAGAGGGGCAAAGTTTCCAATAAGCGAGTGACTGATTTGGGCATCAACAAAATGGTGGACTCCAGCAAGAGGAAACAGAAGCAATGCTGGAGGCAAATTACAGCACACACACATTTTAATAGCATAATTATTAATTTGCAATATATGTTCTTATGTTAAAAAATATTATTGTTTTAAACTGTGTTTGATAAAGTTCCCCTTTAAATGAAAATACCTGATCTGCTACTAGCCTTTCCTGTACTTGAAATATCTGGTATGATGGCATTCTGTGTTGTTAATGTACTGAAGAAGTGGAGATCAATTTCAATCACCTTATTTGTTAAGCTCAGTGAATATTTTCTTTGCTAACAGTTGCCACTCCTTTAATAAATCAACTTCCTTGCGCAACTAATGCATTTTTATTTCAGTGGTCTATCCTGATAAATGGCCTATTGCAAGAACATTTCAATGTGCTATAAAAACCCTGATTTGTCTTATATTTAGGTTCAGTAACAAAATATGGATGCATTCCACTACTGTGAGTAGCAAGATGGAGCTATTTCCATATCAAAACGTGAAATGTTTGATAGCTGGAACAACTCGATTATTTGATGAGAAGTGATTTATTGCACAGTATATTGATGTAATCACAATCCAGTTAGAACCAAATAAAACACTACAAAGTTAGAATTTGATTTGTCCCTAGAATCTGCATGAAGGGTAATTGGTAGAACGGAATGCAGCATGTTTACACACTGTATGACAGTCCTGGTGATTACATTCCTTAAATACAAAAATAGAGCAAAAGTGAGCTAATGCATTAACTCTTGGATGTGAAAACATAGCTGACAAAATCCCATATCTTTATAGATTATATATGGTTGGGAATTCCAGGTTTTTGCAGAATAATTTGCTTTCTGGGAAAAAAAAGATCCTAACCTGCTGTAAACACTTCGAAATTCAAGAAGGCTGGAAAATGTTTATTTTTGGTCTTTGTGTCAAACAGAAAGAATTAGCGTTTACAGTGCCATGTTTTTTTTAACCACTTGAACTCCGGAGGTTTTTATCCTCTTGACCCCCATGTCCAGGCATTTTTTTGCTATTCGGCACTGCACTATTTTAACTGGCAATTCAGCATTCATTCAATACTGTACACAAATAAAAGTTTATCATTTTTTTACACAAATAGAACTTTCTTTTTGGTGGTACTTGATCACCAATGATTATTTTTTTTTGCGATATAAAGGAATAAAAATCAAAAGTTTTGAAAAAAAAAACATTATTTTCCACTTTCTGTCATAAATAATTTCTAATAAAATCTAATGTCTTCATAAATTTAAGCCACAATGTATTCTGCTGCATGTTTTTGGTAAAAATAATCCCCATGAGTGTATATTAATTGGTTTTTGTGAAAGTTATAGCATCTACAAACTTTGGTATACAGTATATATTTGATCTTATTTCTTGAGGCCCTAAAACTCCAGGACACTGTGAATTCCCCCCAAATTACCCCTTTATTGGAAAGAAGACAGTCTGAGGCATTTCATAACAGGCATAGCGAGTTTTTAGAAGTTGGCATTTTTTGTCACATATTTTTTGAAAATTAAGAAATTGATTAATTTTTTTTTGAGTATTCTGCTTCATATCTTTGGTAAAAATAACCCAAATAAATGTGTATTATTTCAACTTTAAGAAAGTTATAGAGTGCACAAACTATGATATATATATATATATATATATATATATGAAAATTTATTGATCCCGATGTACTGATGTACTGATGGATCTCATTTCTTGAAACGCCAGGAAAGTACAAATATCGCCCAAATTACCCATTTTTGGAAAGTACATAATTCAAGTAAGAGGCATAGCTGTTATTTTTTGTGCCAGTTTTTTTGAAAATGAATAAATTGAATAACATTTGTTTTTTTTCACTATTTTTTTTCATACTGTCACCAGTGCAGTACAGAATCACCATATGACTAATGTGGTGGTCATCAAGGACACTGACTGGAGACAGTATTTTGAAAAAATAATAATAATATTTTTGTATTACATTTTTTTAACATTGTTTTTCTATTTTTTTTTACATATTTTCATCAGAGTAGTTCAGTGTCATCATAGCAACACTATACTACCCTAGGGGAGTGATTTTTCTACACTTTTTTGTCTGCTACAATGAAGATCATTGTAACAATGTCCCCTATAATTATTCACATGGGGGGAAATGGGATCTGGGGGCCCTCTTGTTAAAGGGGACTTCCAGATCCTGGTAAGCCCCTTGCCTGCAGACCTCCACAACCATTGCCTAGGATTGTGGGAAAGAGATCCTTGTCCCCATCAACATGGGGACAAGGCTCTTGGGGGGAGCCCCAAGCAACACCCAAGCTGAGGGCATTTGGCCTAGTATGGTTCAGTAGGGTAGGCTCGCTTGCCCCCCACCCTCTCCTGACCTGCCAGGCTGCATGCTCTGTAAAAGGGTCTGGTATGGATTTTGGGGGGACCCCACACCATTTTTTTTAATCTTGCCATGTGGTTTACCTTTAAGTTCATACTAGACCTGAAGGGCCTTGTATGGATTGGAGGAGAGACCCACACTGTTTTTTTTTATGCTTGCACCAGTTTGTTCATATTCTGCTGTCAGCGGGAATCCTAGTCATAATTGTTAAGGACGCAGCAGTCGTCAGTCTGCCCTGCTCTTTACGGATTTGATATTTTTTATTCAAACACTTCAAATCAATTGGAAAAAATTTGAATCTGACCAAAAATTAATAAACAAAACAAAACAAAATGAAATTAATTTCATTACGAATGCAACAAAACTAAATTAGCAACTTAATAAATTAATTTAAAAAAAAAAATTTTTTTTCGCTCTGCACATGTTTATTTAAAATAGTTAATGCTGATTGAGATAGTTTAGTTCCACTTTTAACCCCTTCATGCCTAAGGGTAAAACAAATCTTAAAGCCTTAGTGAACTTTTACAACTTTGACATGTGTTAGTAAAACCATACATATCATCACAACTACTTTGTACATTCAGGTGAATTATACCTTATTTTTTTCAGGACAAATTGGGCTTTCATTTGGTGGTAAATGATAATGGATATCTCCTGATTTTTTTTATTAGCAAAGGAAAACGTGCCCAAAATAGTAAAAAAAAAATCATTTTTTAAAATTTAGCTGTGTGTTTCTTGTTACTACCATAACCTACCACCAAAGAACAACCAAAAATAAATTTTCTAACTCCTGACAATCGCAGCAATACCATATATGTGTGTGTTAGTTGTTGTTTGTACCTGTACTACAGCCCAGAAACAATAGTGCGCATTTTGTGTTTTTTTACCTAAAACACACTGATACCAATTAAAAAAAAAATCCTGACCTTTGAGATTGACCTTTGACCTTGGCCTTGACCCAGACACTAATCCTGGCACTGAACTAGATCAAACCTTGATCTAGGTGTTTTTTCTTTATTTTTTAAAATGTCTTTATTTATCTTCTTTTATACACAGTTGTTTTTTTTCCTCTCTGCAAGGAGAGAGAGAGAGAGAGATACAATGTATCTCTCCCATTCAGAGGGAAAAAAAACAAGGGAGGCTGGCTTTACAGTGACTGATCACTGTAATAGCCAATTAGAGGCTATCACAGCAAACATGTGACCGGGATTCTTGGGTCCTGATCGTTAGAACGGGACACAGGGCTCTCACTTACACCCCGGGGCTCTCACTGACAGCTATGCAAATATGCAGCCCCACGGAAAAAAGCCCAGTTCTGTGAGGCCGCATATTTGTGTGACATCGGCATCAAGGGGTTAAGTTGATAATGTGCATTTAGCTAAAAAAAAATGTTTTTATAATTTCTCCCTTCGTAAGGTAAAATGAAAGTCTTTGTCCGTGTTCTAATATCTTTTTTTAATATCTTTGCATTTCTTATTATCTGCGTTATTACATGAAAATATTATGCTAGAGCAGGGTTTCTCAGCCAGGATTCCGTGCAACCCTAGGGTTCCTTCAGAGGTTGCTAGGGGTTCTTTGAGCAATGAGCAATTTTTGCCTTTCAAGTAAGTTCCCACTGACACCATTGATCTTTTAAGCTATCTGTAAGGGGGTAATTCTTCCCACTGACCACAAGAGTAAGGAGCATTCTTACCTCTGACTATCACACTAATGTATCATAAATTGTAGATATAGTCATTTTTAGCAGGGGTTCCCTGAGATCGGAAAGTTATGTCAAGGGTCCCTCTGCGTTGAAAATGTTGAGAAAGGCTGTTCTAGAATCTTTATATTTGACTGTCCAGAAGATCAAGCAAAGAAGAAAAACATTTTAAAGAGACTCTTGCACTTCACCCATACAATGCAAGGTGATGAATATTATTACTAGCCCACCCATAATCAATTTATACACACCTTCTCATCATTTCTCCACAGCCCTTCTGCCTCATTGGATGCAGAGGGGGTGAACTCTCTTCCCAGGATCCATTGCTAGGGCCTGGGTGCGCAATCACCAACATTGTCCATTGAGAAGGAGGACACCTACAGTATTTCATCAGCCCTATGAAAGAGATAACATAGAGTTTGACATCCAACTCTGGCAGAGGAACTGTAATGAGGAGTGCATGGAGAGTCAAGTGGTGAGTTTTCAAGAAAGAACAAAGTGACAGTTTCACTTTAATCCAGCATTCACTTATATTACAATGATTTCTATTTTTACCACATTTAAAATAAACTGCAAGAATGTAAAAG
The DNA here is from genome assembly GCF_062004578.1 of Staurois parvus. Classification (NCBI taxonomy): domain Eukaryota; kingdom Metazoa; phylum Chordata; class Amphibia; order Anura; family Ranidae; genus Staurois; species Staurois parvus. The sequence goes on from NW_028318005.1 coordinate 1,185,307, forward strand.
GTGAGGCTCAAATACATTTTTATCATGAATCATAGTCCACTTAGCTACACTCAGTGCATAAGGACCAACAATTACTGCACATGGTCCAGCATAAGATCCTGCAACATCTGTGTTTTCCTTCATATTATAATGGGAGTAATTTATCCACAGTTCCTTAGTAAATCCTACATATACAAAACTGGAGTGTGTGAGGTTCAGCCAGTGGCTGTAATTTTTGGCTGACAATTTGTGAAAAGGAAACAATGATGGGGAAGCTAATTGGAGAAATTACCACTACTGATTTTAGTCTGACATGTGTTTAATGGCTAAGGGATGGAAAGACTAAACCCTCCTGCTCCTTGTCAGACCATTGAAACTGATAATCACCTCCTCCAAGCTATTGATGATAATCTGTTTTGAATAGATTTGGCTAATTCCAAGCAGAAGTGGCTCATTTTCTGCTTTGAGATGCAGCCTCGGGGATGAGAACGGTAAAGGCTGTGTTATTAGCAGGCAATTCTCCTGTAACAGAAGCTGCAGGTATCATTTGCAAATGTATGTTAGGCTGAACCAAAGCAATGATGTTTCAGCCAAAAAGTAAAAGACATGCTCTAATACAGAAGGGCTGAAATTATACACTAACCATGATCCTACATGAAACAATAGCTTGTGACAAAGAAAAGGTGAAAACAAGGATGCTGATCTTGATGTGTATGAGGATATAACCACAACATAGGTATATGTAAAACCACTGGGCCCTAATGCAGCCTCCAAACAAGTGTGCAATAAAAAACATATTTTAAACATGATCCATTTTTCCATAATGTGTCATTATATTAATTTTGCTAGCTTTTGATTTCAGGAGTTTGTATGCAAGCCCTTAGGGTTTGTGTATATGGGTACCACAGTCATAAGTAAGAAAAATGCATTGACATTTTCAAAGCAGGAATGAGCTTTAGCATCCGGTTGAACATATAGTATGTTTGACCCAAATCCAAGTCATTTATCATTTTGGGAAAATGGCGACATAATTAGGCCGATCACTGTTATAGCAACCAGTTACCAATTATGCACTTTCTTGCTTCTGAATAGTGGTCAGATAAGGGCAAAATAAATAGCATTTTAGGTTTTTTGTTTTTAAATTTGAGAGAGGTTTATGTTATTTTAATCTTTTTGCTTCGGTCTTTCAATTTTATTTTGTAGGCAGCGGTGTGAACTTCTTCCTTACACAGGCAAAGTTGCCCTTTGTTTTCAGCACATCACTGCATACTTGTGTGGTACAGTTAGCTGCATCAAACCATCATACTGCTAAGATCAACAAAATGCCATATCCTCAATCCCCCTATTTCATAGCTGTTAATAAAGTTAGGCAATCCCCTGTATTCATAATTCCATGCCGATCTAAAGGGATAGAATAATGTTCTTCACATGCAACTAGTAGAGGGCAAGCAGTTTCTCCATTTGCAAAAAATGCATCCAATGGTCTGTGGAAGAATCACAGCATTTCCAGATAACTTACCCTCTCATGCAAAACCTGCCTCTTATTCTCAGATTACTGAAAGCAGAATCACCAGTGGTGGTGGCTGCCTTGGTGATGCTTTTAAGTCATTTTTCCAAACATATAAGAAGGGCCTGGCTGCAAGAAGCACATACATTATATGATTACAGACAACATGGGGTCCATGGCTGATGCAGACACTCCTCGAAATGAGAGCCCATGGACTATTGGGTGTCTAGATGTGAGTGCTGGCCAGATGTTTGCATGATAAAACACGCCTGGTCTATCCATCTGAAATTGCCGTTTAAAAAATTGCTTACATACTGTGCATCAAGGGTGTACAATATTTCTTTCTGCTGTCTTAGAAATAATACACTATAATTTTTATTTCACAATAAAACTATCCAGGTCTTTCCCTCTTAAACAGCCTGTTATACTGCTTTCAAAATGTTCACTGGCTTTTTTTTCTGTGAGCTAATACACTCTAATTTAAATTTCTAAAATATAAATATCTGCCTTGTCTCTGCCTCTTAAACTGCAGCCTATTAAAAGTGTTTACATACTGTTCAGCAAGTCTGTACAACATTTTGTGGCTGTTGTCTCTGAAATTAGACATTCTAATTTTTATTCATTATAAAAATCTGCCTGGTCTCTTTCTTTAAAGCTGCAGCCTAGCAAACCTGCTGTGAAGTTACTGTGTACAATATTTCTGGCTATTGTCTCAGAAATATTTCACTCTAATTTTGATTTCTTGAGTAAAACCTGCCCTTTCGTTTACTCCTAAAGTGCAGTCTAGTAAAACGTCTTGCATACAGTACTGTGTAGTGGATCTGTACAATATTTCTGGATGTTTTCTCAGAAAAAAAATACAGTCTAACTTCTCACACTTGAAATGAGTCTTACTAAAGTTGCTTGCATAGTGTTCATTAATAGTGATGGGCCAAACACCCCCTGTTCGATTCGCAATCAAACATTTCAACCTACAGAATGTTCGACCACAAACTTCAAACACGAACAATTTACTGAGCGGAATCTTACCTCACCTGAATATGTGGTAAGATATCGCTCAGTTACTAAAATACTGCATGAGTTATATTATTAAGTCATGTGGTCTTTTAGTAGTGAAACATTCATTATTGTTTCAGCTGTCAGCGGAGTGAATGTAAAAAGAATTGTTGGCATTGCCTGACAATTACAAAAATGTTTAAAAAATGGCGTGGGTCCTCCCTCCTATCCATACCAAGCCCTTTGAGTCGGTTATGGATTTTGAGGGGAACCCCCAAATCCAAGCATGCAGTCCTGCAGGTCAGGAAAGGGGGGGGACGAGTTAACACCCCCCGAACCATATCAGGCCACATGTACGCAACATAGGTAGGTGCTTTGGGGCACGGGTGGCTCCTGCCCCCCTCCAAAGCACCTTGACAAGGGCCTCTTGCCCACAAGCCTGGACTGTGGTTCTAGGGGTCTGCAGATGGGGGGCTTATCAGAATCTGGAAGCCCCCTTTAACAAAGGGTCTCCCAGATCATGGTACCACTACCCATTTACAAAAAAAAATTGTAATGTAAAAAAAACAGGAGACAGTCTTTGACAAGTCCTTTATTAAAAATAAAAAAGTCCCCTGAAGTAGATCCAACGTCAGTCCAGTCGTCTTTGTCAGCTGTGCCGTGATTAACCCCATCCCTTGTGATGTCATCCTGTGTTGTGATTGGCCAAAGAGCTGCACCTGACCTATGGTCAGGTGCATGGCTTTGACCAATCACAATGCCCGTATTATTCAATATTCGAGCCCAACACTATTCATGAAGTCTGTACAATATTTCTGGCTGTTATTAGTAAAAATATACACTTTAATTTTTATTTCTTGATAAAGCCTGTCTTGTCTCTCCTGAAATTGCAGCTTTAAAAAGCTATGTTCATAATTCGCATCAGCTATACAATATTTCTGGCTATTTTTTTAACTAAATGATGGATACTTTTTTATTAGATGGCTCCAATAAGAATATTTTCTTCAATGATCTGCTTTACAACTCTGTTATATGTGTTAATTGGTATTTCCTTTTTTCTTTCCTTGAGTTACTTGAGTGAGACTTCCAACTCCTTAGAAACATCAGTGTCCACCTTTTGCATTATGTTATCAGTACCTTCCACATTGTCAGAGGAGCCCAAGGATGCAATTGAGACAAGATCGATAATTAATTTGTTTTACATTGGGGAATAAAGTACAGACAATACCTACAGAAGACTTTGTTGACATCATCACATCTGCAGGGTAAGTGTATGAACTGTTGTCCTTATCTTGAAAGGAATCCATTGTTTATGAAGAGACCGCTTTACAATGAAAAACAAATGAAAGAAAATATACATAAAAAATAAAAATGTAAATGCAAAATGTTGTTTTAAATAAAGCACATACAAATAAACTACTACTGCTGCATGCAAAACCTCAGCCTTTCACAGACTTTGTAATTTTAATAAGGGGAATATACTAAATGCAATGGCATCTATAGCAAATTGGGACATATGCCCTTTGTTTCCCCCCTGCAGCTATGCCTCCAGTGCTGTGAATCCAGACACCAGATTTACTAAATATAGTGGCAGCTAGGGCAGAAGAAGGGAAAAAGGGAGTGCTTTGGTGCACACCACTGTTGAGCTAAAGTGCAATGGAACTGCAGCAAACAACTTCTTTGCTATGCATTCTCATTTTTTGTGCTCCCTTTAGGATGGTGGTACTAGATCACTGCAGATTTTATCCTTGTATTAGGGGGGGTTGAATTGTCCCCCTGAAGCCTCTCCAATTATGTTTTCTGTTCACTGCCAGCAGCAAACAAACCTCCTAACCACCAGGTTGTGATTGATATGTGTGTCTGGGCAGAAAGTAAAGGGTACATTAGCAGAACATTCAGGCACTACCTCCTCCACCATTAACCACCAGCAAGGAGAAATAAGACAGATGCCTAGAGCTTCTTTTTGCCTTTTCTGTACTAATGCCTTGCCATAGAATTTCTATTTCTTGTGTTCCTGCCTGCCCTTCCCATCATTATCTCTCTATACCAAATGTGAATCTGTAAATGCTGTTTAAAAAGAACTACTACCACCACATGCAGAACCCTTGACTCTGACGTTACGTCTGTCCTATGTTTTAAATAAATGGAATGACTGCTATGGAAATAGAAGGCATGATATGCAGTACTTTAGTGCACATAACTGCTAGCAAAGGGCAACTTTGCCTGTGTCAACAACAAGTGTTTGCTGTCAAATTACCAAAAACTAAATAAATGCCATAGCAAAATAAAATAAAATACAATTTATCTCCACAAAATAGAAACCTTGATTTTGGGAAGGACAGGCAGCCTATGGCCATAGGATTATACACCTAATTTTGGCTGCTGTCTGCCCTTCCCCTGGCCATAAAATTCCCCCCTCCATTCAATCTCTGGAAAGATGGGCAACCTAAGGTCATAAGTTTTACCCCTAGTTTTTTTTTTCTCCAGAGTGGGGGATTCAGCCATCGTTAGGACATGCGTCTTTACACTTCTCCTTAAAGTGCAAAACTTGAAACTTCCTCTTGCATGGTAACAATAAATCTCCTGATTTTACTGTGGTATCTAGGAGGGATGAAAAATTCCCCTTGAAGCCCCCCCACATCCTGCTCTCCAATCCTTCTCACAGCCAGTACCCCAACACTGCTTCTCCTCCTCACCAGAGGTCTGTAGACCAGTCTTAGGCTGAGGATTTAATAATATATAGTGCAGCGCTGGTGTATTAATTAAAAAAAGAACATGCTAAAATGAATACAAATAAAATAGTTCATAAAGTCCTTCCACAATTAAGTGACCATAGGTGTATGAAGGTCTTCCTCCTTATAAAGGTGACTGGTATCGGATAGAAAAAATGCGCACTCACCGACCGCACATTTTAAATGCGCCTTTGTGCACTCTTATGCAGATGACCAGCCAGACATGCAGATCCTAAGGACACATGGACCATCCCTCTCAAATACTGACATCGGCCTTGGGTGCAGTACCTCCAGGTATATAGAGCCCTTTCGTTCCAAAAGATAGGCAGGCAGGGGTCCCCCTCCTGGTTCCAGGTACCCCAGAAATGGTAGATGCAGATCGTCGGCGCCTGTAAACCACGTGACAGAGCACAACGGGAGGGGCGGGGACTTCCAGGTTACGGAAGCCTTCAGTATTTGAGAGGGATGGTCCATGTGTCCTTAGGATCTGCATGTCTGGCTGGTCATCTGCATAAGAGTGCACAAAGGCGCATTTAAAATGTGCGGTCGGTGAGTGCGCATTTTTTCTATCCGATACCAGTCACCTTTATAAGGAGGAAGACCTTCATACACCTATGGTCACTTAATTGTGGAAGGACTTTATGAACTATTTTATTTGTATTCATTTTAGCATGTTCTTTTTTTAATTAATACACCAGCGCTGCACTATATATTATTATTCTTGCTTAAAGGTCCAGTGATTCCTTAGAGTGTTCCAGCAGCTGAACTATGAGCGCTCGCTTTACCCTTATGCCATTAGGCTGAGGATTTACCCCCCTTCCTGACCAGGCCAATTTTTGCATTATGGCGCTACGCTACTTTAACTGACAATTGTGTGGTCCTGCAAATCTGCACCCAAAAGAAATTTACGTCCTTTTTTCCCACGAATTGAGCTTTCTTTCAGTGGTATTAGATTGCCTGTGCGTGTTTTACTTTTTGAGCTATAAAAAAAAAAAAGACCAACGATTTTGAGAAAAAAACAATATTTTTGACTTTTTGCTATTAAACATGTCCAGTAAAAAAATGTTAAAAATCTAATTTCGTCATAAAGACAAAGTGTATTCTGCTACATGTCTTTGCTAAAAAAAAATCCCAATACGTGTAAATTAATTGGTTTACATAAAAGTTATATCGTTTACAAATGGCAGTATAGATACTGAAATGTATTTATTTTTTACTAGTAATGGTGGTGATCAGCGACTGTGGGACTGCGGCGGGCATTCTGACACTGGGGGGAACTGACATCCCCAGTGACACCAATACATTGATTAGTGCTAAAAAAAGCACTGACACTGTACTAATGGCACTGGGCAGGAAGGGGTTAACATGTGGGGCGATCAATGGGTTAACTGTGTGCTAGAAGTGTTTTACTGGGGACGGTGTGTTGGTGCTTTACTGCAAGCACACTGCTCTGGATGGCTGTGCTGTGCACAGCCATCCAGAGCAGTGTGCCTGAGCAGACAGGGAGGAGGACTGTTAGTAAGCAAAGAAGTCCTCCTCCCTGTGAGATGCTCGGTAATCACGCACACGTATATATATATATATATATATATATATATATAAGTGATTTTGCGCACCCCTGCTGCTCAGTAGCAGTATATCTGCTATAGGGCGGTCGGGATGTGGTTAAATAAACTTAATTGCGAGTATCCAATCATGTACAAGGCAATAACGAACATGATGAGTTGATTAAAGTGAACACAGTTTTGCCCTATTTACTGATCACTGACTTTGCTAGGTGAACAGTCCTTCACTAAATCAAGCCTAGTGAGTGTTATATCAGGAACTACAATTCTTTAGTATACCAAGTAACATAAACACATGTAAAACATGGATTCAACTTTTATTTAGAGGTGACTATAGGATAAAGCACCATTTCATGTTACTTCCAGCACAGAGAGTCAGTAAATTCAGGTATTTCAACTATACTGAACGCCATTTAAGAAAAAAAGGACACCATAGCTTTTTTTTTTTTCTCGCCCATGGGCACTGCAGATGGTCTTATGTTTTAAGCAATTTCTTCCACTTAGAACACAGGCTAATAATTCCATAACTGCTTTCAGGTATACACATCTGTCTGTCAGCAGGGTAAGGAAAAAGAAAACAGCTGGTTTAGCAAAATGGAATCACCAAAATACATCATGTGAAAACATTATTTCACATGTAGGATAAAATGCTATAGACCACCCTATAGGGATCTTCTCACATGCTGCCAATTCTTTCAACATAATTCTAAAGTGTTTCAAAAACAAATTTGAATGTCACAAAGTGCTGCATTAACCACAATCACATCTTTGGGTTTTACTTCATAGTGTTTGTGTGTTATATACTGTGTATACTGTCAGAACTAGCATCAAAAGGTAGGGCTATAAGGACACAGCCACTCCCCTTCTTCTTCTTTTTAAGGACTTTTCTTGCCCAATTTAAATAAAAGAAAAACACTACAACATGGGTTTTCTTTGCACGGGTATTCAGCATTTATTTTTCATCCAAAAACCTCCCAAACACTCAGCCTCCTGGCCTTTACTCTGATTCCACAGACCACCACTCAGTACCTTGATCCATAAACTTGGCAGCCCCTCTGGCTCCCATCTGTACTCCTGGACAGAGACCTGTTTTGTCTGCTTGGGTGGAGCCCAGAACCGTGGTCAAGTCCCTTCAAAGCCCAGCACAAACATGACCAATTAGTGTGCTGGCTGCTCACAAAACTTGGACCCAGGATTGGAGATTTCATCCCACCCTGATCACTTTGAAATCTCCAGGCTCCAGGTCCCAAAACAAACATGGACACTGAGGAAACTGAAAAGCCAGTTTCCTCTGCATGACACAAGTTCCCTGGATTCCCTCAACCTGGCTGACTGAGAATCATGGGTCATGACCTCTATTTAGACCCTGGCAGGGTACCACACTGCCACAATACATATATGTGTGTGTGTTTTCATAGGTGTGTTCTCAGTGGCAGGATATAGTTAGTTAGCATAAATTGCCATTGTTTACAGTGAACCATTGCAGTTGTTTCTTTCTTTTGTCACTCCTTTGCTGTATACTACTATGTTTCCCTATGTTTGCTCATCTTCTTTGTCTTGGATTTGGCATGGGTCAGCTTTTGGGTTCCATAGTTTTTAATGTATAGCGTAAGCACGCCTTGTGGCCAAACTGCTTTAGCAATAAGTTTGTATTAGGCATACACAGTACATACAATCTCCTAGCAGGTACAGATAACCAAGTATGTCATCTAACATCAAGCATAATACAACAAAGATGTACATTCCAAAAAAAAATGCATTCAGGTGCAATGAGCTACATTTAAAACTTATAAGAGCTGATGTTCAGAAATACATACAGGAATACAATACCAAGAATAGAGTAAAAAACGAAAGCTGAGCCAGAACATGGTGAAAAGAGAGAGGAGGAGGAAAAAGACAACATTCCAGGGATCCAAAAAACCCCTTTCTCAAGAACCTCCTATTTAATTTCCCACAGATTGCCATTGTTAGCTTTTTCCCCCATCTGGCTGTCTGTGACATCACTTCCATTTCCTGTTTCCGAGAAGTGACATCACTTCTGGTTCCTCCCTGCACCCAAGACTTGGCAACCATAAGACCAGCTTCTGATAGGACAAGACTGCACGGGGGCAGAGTGAAACCTAGCACAACATAAATAAAAAATAAAGATGCTTGCAATATGGAACAGATAATGCTCAGCAAAAACTCTGATGGGGATGATTTAGGGAGCAGCTTCCAAAAGATAGCTTGTTGAAGATTCACAAAATTCAAAAAAATTCAGAAAAATAATGGTGATATCTGGAGTACTAAACATGTCTCTACCCTGAAACATGGTTTCTTTTTCTCTAGAGCTTTTGGAAATTATCCTGACAAAAAATAACTTTTGCTTCAGAGGGGAATTTTACCAGCAATGCCAAGGCACAGCTATGGGGTCTAATTTGGCCCTTAGGTAAACCAATCTCTTTATGAAAGATTTTGAGAAAAGATATTTATATGGCCACCCATTGTACATGGATCGTGTACTAATATGGCTTAGGTATATAGACAATGTTTTCTTTATCTGGCATGGCACAGAGGCAGATGTAGCTGATCTTAAGACAGAGCTAGATGGATGCCACATCCCAATATCTCTTTCACATTGGAAAACAGTAGGACAGCTATCCACTTTTTAGATGATCTTGCAATCTTGTAATCAGAAACAAATTTTTTACTCACCTGAGAACAGGGAAAAAGTTTCCAATCAAGTTGTTTGTGAACTGCTCTGCCATAAATGTGATATATCTTCTCGAATGTCCTTGTGGATAGGCATATGTTGGACAAACGAGAGGTTTGGATTAGATCTGGCAAACACAGAAGCGAAGTGAGGAGGAGTTCACTGTGATTGAGAGTCAAATGTCCACCAAAACAGAGAGACTTGGCTAAGCTGATACTCCAGAGGGAATTATATTGTACTGGATACTCTATACTCTAGATATATGAATGCAGAGTGAATGAAAAATGTGACCTTACAGTAATTCTTTGATCTGGTCTGGTTCAAATATGTTGGCCATATACTGTACAATCAGATTGGACGGTCTCCTTAAGATCCAATGTTTACTAATTGGTGCTCTGCTTTTTTTATCAGTTAGTAATTGTTAGTATTGCACAGGTCTCTTTTCATCTTATGCTACATAAACCTGTTGGATTGCAGAGATTGGACAGTTAGATTGTATAGTGTTTGGACAGCTAGGGGTTTTCTCTCAAATGTATATATAGGGATAGAAAGGGGTTTTCACTCAATTGTATATATGTATTATTTGCTGTTTTCTCATTATATATATTTTGGATTAAATATGTGTAGAGTGTTTTAAAATAGGTGCACATTGCTTTTTTCTGAACATTTGTACCTGCTGTACACATGTTCCTCTTTTAATCATTGGTTATTTTGTTTATATTTTAGATTGTGAATCTTCAACAAGCCATCTTTTGGAAGCTGCACCCTGAAACTTCCCCATCAGAGCTTTTGCTAAGCACTATCTGTACCACATTACATGCATCTTTATTTTTTATTGCTATTGTGCTTAGACAAACTAGGTTTCACCCCGCCCCCATGCAGTCTTGTCCTATCAGAAGCTGGTTGGCCATGCTATGGTTGGCAAGTCTTGGGAGCAGGGAAGAACCAGAAGTGATGTCACTCCCAGAAACAAGAACCGGAAGTGATGTCACAGTCAGCTGGGGGAAGAAGCTAAAAATGGTAATCATTGTATATAAGAGACATGTGCTCCAGTGGGAAATTAGGTAGGAGGTCCTTAAGAAAGGTTTTTTTTGGATCCCCAAAACGTTGTTTTTTTTCTTCCTTCTCCTCTCTTTTCACCATGTTCTGGCTCAGCTTTCTTTTTTTTACTCTATTCTGGGTAATGTATTCCTGTTTGTATTTCTGAACATCAGCTCTTATACGATTTAAGTGTAGCTTGTTGCACGTATATGCATGCATGTTCTTTGCTGTTATTCAACAATGGAATGAACATCTTCGTTGTATTATGCTTGATGTTAGATGAAATACTTAGTTATCTGTACCTGCTGGGTGATTGTATGTACTGTGTATGCCTAATACAAACGTATTGCTAAAGCAGTTTGGCTATGTGGTGTGCTTACTCTGTACATTAAAAACTATTGTACTGGCATATTGATAAACTGTTGAGAGGTTTAAGCACCCTAAATAATAATATATAGCTGGTTGCTGAATGATGTTGTTAATACTGGTGTGCAGACCTTTATTGCTAATTACATCAGCTTCTGGGTTCCCTCAGATGATTTTCCTGTTGGGTTTCTAACTGTTGTGGACTGGACAAAATCTGAGCACCTCTGCCCTTCTCCTCAGGATGGTATTAGGTGGAAGTGATAGGGGATCTCCCTTTGGCTGAGGGTGGCCTTTGGGTTGAATTATCTAGCATATTTTATCAGGATTTAGGGTTGTGATTTTTCCCTGCCTGCCTTCCAGCCTGGATAAATGCCAAACTGCTGCCAGCAGATATGATTGTATAGGCCCTGTTAGCACCCTGCTGGGGGTGGGAGAGTGGGCTGAAAATAATTACCTGTTACTTATTGTCTTTGTGAGTCTGCCAGGAAGTCTAGATGGGGGACATTTCTGGGACACCTTGAAGTTAGAGTACTACCTAACCTATGCCTCCCACTGAAACCTATGTTTCAATGTCAGGAATAGACCATTCTTCTCTCACTCCGTCACAATATCACAAGTTTAAGAAATGGGTGCATCATCACTCCGGTGCTCTCATAGAAGATCATTTAAATATTTTCCTCCGCATCACAAGCGATCCCTGTGCACATGCTAGCATCCACCCTTAAGGCAGGTTTTTCTGAGCATGTAAAGCTCTGTCAAGTAAAAATATTTGTCAGGCATGTTTCAGAGAACAAGCTTGCTAATAGGTTATGGCATCAGAAGAGTTTAAAGTGTTTACCCATGAAGCAGTAGTGAATGCCCACGTCTCCCTCAAAAAGGGGTCAAGCAGACAGAACAGAACCCTCTACCTCAACCCATCTTAATAAGAGATACAGACAGGTCTTCTAAAGAGATGAAGCAGAATTAAATTTTTTTTTTATAGTTTAGCAGTTAAAGAAGTGATAAAGTGGCAAGAAAAACTTTTCCAGCCTAAAAAAGCCTGTAAATATTTTCCTCTGCTAAAAAAGGAGCCTTCAACCCACCATCTCATTCCAGAAATAAAACAGCTGCTGCATTGAGGATGGACCTGCAGCTTTAACCATCTGGTAATGTTAGCAGCAAACTTCTATTGGGCAGACGCATATGGCTGATTTGTTGGCAACCCACATTCTGGTGTCACAGGTCATGGTTTCCACTGTTCTGGAAACTACAGGTGTAGGGTCACTTTCCCTAGCAGAAATCCTTCTGACCCATGATTAATATGTTCACTCTCACCCAGAGAAGTTACCTTAAAAGGCAGAAAATGATAGGCTGGTGCTCTCAGATGTAGTAATAGCTAGTACAATTGCCATTTGAACCGCTAATTAAGACTTGGTATCTTCATAGTATCTGACACTGAAGATGGAATTCCTAGTTGCTGTTACCTCTGCCTGAAGAGTTTTCGAGCTTCAGGCACTAAACGTTAAAGATACTTTTTGTGTGTTCCACTGGGACAAAGGGGCTTTGAGACCTTTTCTAGACTTTCTCCCAAAAGTTGTGTCAAGCTTCCATCTGAACATGGAGTGGTCTCGACCAGCCATTTTTCCAAATGTTCAGATTGAATTTTCTTTTGACTTATCTGGAGAAAATAACACTTGTCAGATATTTGGAAACACTTTTCATCCTACCAAAGGGAACAACGAAATGTCAGCCTCAGCAAGAACAGTTGCAGCATGGTTTCTACATTCCTGTCAGGGCTCCCGGGTATGACCAGAGGTGTGTGACTGACGCAGGGAAACGCAGACTTCAGATATGTTATAAACAATGTAATTTATTAACACTAACCATACAAACATAAACGCAGTGCAATACTAAAACATAACACAGTGCAAACAAACCAACCAACCACCCACAGATAACAGTACATACAATGTAAGCGTCGTCAGGCAGGCCGGGTCAATATCAGTCGGGCAGGTAGGTACAGGGGGAGCAAGCGGAGAATGGTCGGGGTCACAGGCCAGGTTCAGCAGGTAGCGGGCAGCGTGGTACAGAGGGTCAGGCAGAGGAGAATGGTCAGACAAGCCAGGGATCAGAGCAGGGTCAGCAGAGAATCAGACAGGAACAGAGAGCAGGAACAGGATACAGGGCCCAAGAGAAACACAACACCATGGCAGAGTCTGCAGGTCTGAATGTCCCTTAAATACACCAGTATAATTAGTTCCAGGTGTTTGACTGGCTGCAAGGTTGAGTCTCTGATTGCTGGGAGCACCCGCTGGCCAGCCCTGGTACTGCAGCTCATAAGGCAGCTGAGTCCCACTATTGCTGGCCAGTCCATTCCTGACAATTCCATCAAGGTAGCATACAAAAGTTGTGGCTTGAGCCTTCTGGGTAAGCCGAAGGCACATTTGGCAAAGGTTTGGCGTCAACCTGGGTATTGGCTGTAGAGGTATTAGCCAATGTCATCTGCAAAGCCATGAGTCAGTCAGTTGGGACTGATAGTGTTGAACTCCACCCCTGAGACCTGTACAGCCCCTTTGAGTGGATATAAACATTCCCTCATAGGCGCAGGCAACTTTCCAATTATAAACTCAAAATTGGGAAGGGAAAAACTGTTGACATGGCGAGGCACCACCTCATGGCTAGCATTGGCTAGTACCTCTGCAACCAATGGCCAGGTTGATGCTACAACTTTAGTCAAATTTACCTTAAGATTATACAGAAGACCCAAGTGGGGATGTAATTCAGATTGTTTTTTGGATTGTAGTTCAAAAACCCCCCTTTGAAACTTTGTTAATAAAAAATTAATTGCATTTTATATTGGAAATTGTGCCTCAAAAAAATCACACCCGAAAATCTTTTTCTATGGATATATATCATACAATATGAGTTTCATTATTTTCTATCAGTATAATTACCCATATATGTATCTATTTCTATTTGTATTTTTTTTTTAATATTAGCAATGACTTTTTATCCAAAAACATCCTGCTGGGTCCTCTGCTCAGTGCACATGCATTATGGCATAAGCCATTGTGTCAGTGGGGAGTTGTTCATTGTGTTTGACTTCGGATCTATATTGCTGGACAACTTGATTTTTTTATTCATTTTATTATTTTCTGTTGCCACTTTTTGTGAACAGTAACTATGGATAACATACTGTACATGCAGTACACCACACACATACAGTATATATTGTGGATAGAGATAGAGATAGATACATACATACATACAGTACATGTATTTTTTATACCCCATTCTCATGGGGGGCAGATATCTGAGTGCCCCATTATTTTAAAAGGATCTTCTGGATTCCAATCCCCCTCCACCACAGACCCCCCCTACATACACCAGACTGGGGGTGGGGCAGTACATCAGATTTATCATCAATGTTTCTTCCACCATTATCCCCATTGCAAATGAATGTTCCCAGGCTGTTGGGTGAATGTCGACAAACCGATTGGAGATCTTCATTTATGTCATTTACTAAATCTCAAAAAAGTGTTGCACTGCTCAAATCAATCACATCAAGCCCAACACTTTTTTGAGATTTCTTATTTCCAGTGTGGGAACACATTGCATGTTTGCTGTAGCTCAGAGTTTTTTTGTGTGCCTGATTTCATTTTGTTGATTTTGAGGTTAGATTGTGGTAGCGCACGGGGATTTCATTTACATTATGTCATTTACTGGTTTATCAAAAGTAAGAGTCCAATATGGATTTTGGGAGGACCCCAAGTCCAAGACTGTGTTTTCTTAAAAGGATATTAAATATTTTTGTAAACAATGTGTATCCTCCTTTTAAAGAAGTGTAGAGTTGAGTGACCTTGATGGCGCTCCATGTCTGGACACAGCATATCATTATTCAAAATGGATAGTGACAGAATTAGAAAGGGTGTATTGCTTTTACCTAATTAAATGAAACCTTTCCTAAGTAAAACTAAGACTTCCAATAATAATTTTTCATTCTGTAAACACTACTTACAGTGGATATAAAAAGTCTACACACCCCTGTTAAAATGTCAGGTTTCTGTGACATAAAAAAATGAGACAAAGATAAATCATTTCAGAACTTCGATCTTTAATGTAACCTATAAGCTGTACAACTCAGTTGAACAACAAACTGAAATCTTTTAGGTGGAGGGAAGTAAAAATAAAAAACTAAATTAATATGGTTGCATAAGTGTGCACACCCTTAAACTAATACTTTGTTGTTGTTTTTTTATTATAGCACTCTTTTTGGGTATGAGTCTTATCATCATGGCACATCTTGACTTGGCAATATTTGCCCACTCTTCTTTGCAAAACACTTCAAATCTGTCAGATTTCGAAGGCATCTGCTAGGGGGGAAGGTGGGAGGGAGAGGATGGGTATCTGTAAAAAACATTTGTTTTGCATGATTATAATATATGGACTGCTACAATTATTACTGCTACACCTGCTACTATCAATAATTATTATCATAATATTATTATTTTTTGCCCATTTAAAGATCAACAAGAACAAATTATCTGATTGTGCCTTTTAGTGTAACACATAACTAATAGCTAGTATACATGTATTTATATTGCTGATGAAAACTACTACTTAAACATAATACAGATATTTCTAAGACTAAGACTAGGGACTGCAGTAACTTTCTCCAGATGCAATTTGGAAGCATGTTTTAAGATCCAAGCACAGCCTTGATGTACACCCAAAACATTAAAGTTTACAATCCATTATTTAGGCTTTTATTATACACAGAATGCCAAGATGCATAATGTGCAAAAGTACTTACTGCACGGGGAGACTTGATTAATTTCACAATTACCATAACATTTTAGGAGCATTTTATCTCTGAGTTTGTGGAATGTTATTAATAATCTCTTGGCTAATGGAAGGGAATCCATCACCACCATTTCAAAGAAGAAATTATGTAGGATTTGCAGTACACAAGGATAACAACTACAAGCAGATACTCAGATCCTTTTGTTTTGACGGATGTCATTCAGTTCTACGTGGACAGCATGGACAAATGGACTATGTGCTGATACTGCATGCAGACAGATGGCTTAGTTCTATTAGGACCTGCCCAGTACAGCTCCCTCTTTAGTGTCTGGAAATACGTGTCCATGATAGCAGAACACAGCTGCACTTCTTCATAAAGAGGAAAATTCAAGTAGAGGAATGGAAAGTGACATTACACACTTGTGTTCACTTACATTAAAAGTTTCAACCAATGACTAATCTGTTATGGTAAGTGCATTCAGTACACCTCCATCATCATAAGTAAATTAAACTCATATTCTAGTGGACATGTTTTCCTTTGGATCTATCAAATACTACAAGGTTGTGTTGCATCAATATAACTAATGATCAGAATAATTTTTATTATACAGTATCTACTAGTGATAAAAATTTTGCAATGGCACAAATTAAAGCATTTTGTTAAGATATGATATTACAGAAATGAATGATTGTAAATTAGTTATTAACCCTGTTAAGGTCTAGGGAGAGGGAAGCAAATTTTGGAATTTAATTCTGGCCATTTGTAGGAATAATAAGCAAGCTATTGTCAAACAAAAGGTATGGGGAGCCAGAAACAGGTACTGTATATTTGGATAAGGTATATTTGTATATCTTTTTTCAAATATATATATGTTATCATCTATGGTGATGAGTTTTAATTTATTCATTAAAGACAGACACAAATGTTATGACATCTCCTTTATGTATACAACATTAAAAATATATGACAAGGATAAAAAAAACTAAATAAATGAAAATGTCACTTAAGGGGTCTAAATGTTCAAAGTACAGAAAAGAAGAGATGTACTTTTGCGTGGGTATCTGTCAGTGGAAGACTAAAACTATTAAAAGTTACCTGTATATGTTGGGCTTATAGTATTTCCGTTCCAAGATATGACACCCTTATTGTCAAAGGGGAAATTTAGGAAAGGCAAAAGTAGGAATTTTATGTTCAAGTTCCCCCCATAATGCCATCTTTAGGCCCACCTCCAGCCTAAACTTTTTTGGTCAAAGTGGGGGAAGAAAGAAAACCTGCCATCTTTTATTTGTGGTATGTCTTTTATTTGTGATCTCGTCATTGGCGAGATTTCTCTTTGCTTCCTGTTGAGACAGAAAATGATGGAAAATCTCTACAGTAGAGGCATGCTAAATTCTCCTCAGGGGGGACACAGTTTGCAACAAAATACTTTATGATTGTCTGTGTATTCCTGTGCCACTGATAGCTACTCCTCTTCTTTTCTTGGGGCAAAAATTGAGGTGAAAATTCCGCAAAGGAAAATCTTTAACTGTTTCAATACCAGACAATTTTACCTCTTCCTGCCCAGGCCAATTTTCAGATTTCAGCTCTGTCACACTTTGAATGCCAATTACTCAGTCATGCAGCACTGTACCCAAATGAAGACAGACAGAGCTTTCTTTTGGTGATATTTAATCACCACTCAGTTTTTAATATGTATTGGTATATAAAAATCCCAAAACTTTTGAAAAAAAAAAAAACACTTTTTCTTCTCTTTTCTGTTTCTGTTATAACATTTCACAAATAAATAACCATTCTTCATAAATGTAGGCCAAAATATATTCTGCTAGATTTCTTTGGTAAAATAACCCAAATCAGTGCATATTATTTAGTCTGTGTGAGTGTTAAAAACGATGTCTACAAACGAATATATACATATTTTTTTTTTTTTTTTTTTGAAAATTGATCAATCCTGATGTACTGGTGAGTTTTTTGAAGTTGTACCTTTTTGTTACATTTTTGGGAAAAGAAAAATGTAACTAACATTTTTTCACAATTTTGTTTTGACATACTGTCACCAGTGCAGTACAGCAACATCATATGACTGGTATGGCAGTGATCAGGGATATAGACTGGTGACAGTATGTTAAAAGCCTTAAAAACATTTAACATTAAAAACACTGTGACCAGAGCAGAGCAGTGTTACTATAGTGACACTGTACAACTCTGGGAAGGTGATCATGATTTTTTTTTCACTCTTATAAGGAATCTTTTGAATGGCATCCTTAAATTCTCAACCTTTTATTGAGTAATTTGTGATTAGCTGTGATCGAGCACAGCTATCACATTCTACACATGTGCTGTGATTGGCCCTGTCTGAACCATGTGATTCCTGTGACCAATTACAAAGCTCATCACAAAAATACACAGTGAATGACTATGATTGAGAGCAATTCATTGTGTACAATTGTCATGTGACTGCTGTGATTGGTCACAGTGGTCACATGGTAAAGGCCCAGTATAACAATCTGTCATGTGTTCTGTGTGACAGATCGCCCCTAAGTGTGGCCGTATGTCTGGGAGTACATCATATGATGTGCACCCTGAATGAGAAAGCTCCTGCTTGGCTATCTTTTGACAATAGGTTAGGTGGGAAGCAGTTAATACCATAATGTGACAATGAAATTAACCACAATGCTCCTGAGAGCCAGAGACTTATGCTTTTTGTCTGGGCTTCAGGGGAAGCTAAGTAGTGGCATTTCTTTTATATTATATATGTAAGATAGAGGTATTTCTTTAACTCACAATAGTAATGTGATTTGGTAGTGCTGAGATGATTTTCACTGATTTTTAACAGTATAAAAAGCTGTTAAGGAAGAGGGAAGGGGACAAAGATGTAGTTCTTGATTTTTCCAGTGATTAAAGCTGAACTAAACTGTATCTGAGCACCACAAACTGAAAACACTATTTCATTCATTGGTAATTTTCAAAGTAAACTCACCCATACATCCATGTCTGACCATTTGACAACTCGGGCACTGCCCGAGGGCCCGGGGTCGGTAGGGGGCCCCATGAGATGCCCCTGGTACCTTTTTCATAGGCTTTTTTGAGTTTGGGCAAGGACACAGGGGCCCCATGATCCCCTATTGCCTAGGGGCCCCATGAGTTGTCAGTCCGCCCCTGCTTCAAGCTTTCTTTTGTTGAGAAATCACTTTGCAAAACACCCCCTAGCATATCTAGTCACGGCCCTCTTGAGCAAGGGCAGATTATTCATGTAGTATTTACCCCATGTAATCCATCTGCCCTTAGTGCAACCGAGAAAGCCCCTCCTCCAGATCAAAGAAAATAAAATGTCCATGAAGACTCCTTGGATGTATGACATTTTAGCCTAGGCCAGAAACCAGGAAGCAACTGAATGCAATGCAAAAAAAGTTTAAAACAATATAACGTCCTATCTATTTACTAGTGGCCGCAGCATAAGGAATAAATATGGTTAATGTTGGTTGGGAGAGTTTAGTTCCCTTTTAAGGTTTTAGCCCAACTTAGATTTATTAAATTGAAATTCTGGCATTTTTACATCAGTATTTTTTTTTCAAATGGATTTTACAGCTAAGCATATATAATAGCAAGGTTCAAAGCAAAAAAAACACACACACTGGGGTTGATTCACTGAAGGTAAACAGGATGTTCACTTTGCGAAGGTCTCATCCCCAGAGCTTAGTAAATGTGGTGAAATGTTACTTTGCGTGGGAATAAAATGCATTTTTGCTCTAACATGGTTGGATGATGGGACTCAGCCTCATTCACTAAATCATCAATCAGCAAAATTCATTCTTTTATGTACATTATTGTAATGTCTAGATGTGAATGGTTGCTTAGAGATACTTCCCCATCTCTGAAATTGCAGAACCTGCAGGAATGGGGGAACGCAATACAGCAGGCAAAGCCCAAATAACCAATTGCCAGGTTGGAGCCTTGTCACATGGTGTGGCATGCCAAAGTACTGCCATTAATGGGTACTATCAGTAATTATAAGTGATACTTTAGGGAACAGCAGTTGAGAGGCACTAAGGGTAAATTTAGGCAATGGGTGGCAATCACATAGGGAGTAATTGTTTTTTAATGTACTTTATGTATTAAAGTGGAGTTCAACTCAAAATCGGAATCTCCACTTATTTCCCCCCCCTTCCGCTGCCATATTTAGCACCTTTTAGGGGGGAGCAGATACCTGTTTTTGACATGTACCAGCTCCCAGTTCCGGCTCAGTTCGCCGCAGCGAAGTGAGCCAGAAGTCGGCCCCCTCCGCCCTCCTTCACAGGTCCCAGAAGACTACCGGTCCAATGGGATTGTGCAGCGTGACTCATGCATGTGTAGTGGGCACCAGGCTGTGAAGCCGCAACCTGTCACAGCCTGGTGCCCACAGTTGAGATTCCAGCGCTTTGAAGGGGAGAAGGTACGGTGCTGGTGTGAACATCGTTGGACCCAGGGACAGGTAAGTGTGTGTTTATTAAAGGTCAGCAGCTACAGTTTTTGTAGCTGCTGACTTTTAATAAACACAAAAACAGCTGAAACTCTGCTTTGACATTCAGTACTTTTTTTATTGCCAACATCTAACTGTGGTATTATTTTAACAACTTTACTCTCTTACCTGGCTGGGATCACAAAGCAATTACAGCTGCACATGTCTACATAGCAAAGACTCTGATTATAGTATCAAGATTACAATGATTTTAGTTCCATACAGCACAAGTATAGTTGGAATGTTTTGTCTGCATGCTCTACAGATGTAAAATAAACACTAGAAGAAAAGAAAAAAAAATTGCAAACAGGCATAATTTATCTCAGACTCTGAAGATCAATCAAACGTACTTTTTAAAGCTTTTTTCATATTTTATTTTTGTAAAGGTCCAGTATTTTCGAAAGTCTTGGAAATAATTAGGTAGCCCTGCGTCAAAAAAAGGTGTAATTTTCCAGAAAACGAAAAGAAAATGTTAGATTGATGCCATAATTCAACACAATAAAATAGATGTCGTGATATATGATGCTGTGGAGTGATTTACTATTGAATACACATTTTAACCACTTCCAGTCCATAGGACATACCCGAACGTCATTTGTTTGGAAGGGTGTTGTTTTTAGACCCAGCGGTTCTGCATCTTGTAAAAGTAATCCAGGCTGCTAAAGAGCTGCTGGATTACTTTTACAGATGGCAGAATGGTGTCCCCCCTCCTGCTGTCACACCCACCTGTATGAATGGGGAGCCTGGTAGGGATGCAACTGGTTACATCCTGTTCTTGAGACACAGTGGAAAGAATGAATGTTGTTCCTTCCACTGTGTGATGTAAGAAAGTGAAAGTGAAATTAACAAGCCATTACCAATATCTTGGCATGATCTGATGCTTTAAAAGCCATAGGAGAGTTATGGGGTCTAATAGACTCCAAATCTTCCCAAAAAGAGGACCTGTCATGGCCCATGATATAACAAGGGATGTATACATTCTTTGTGACAGCAATACATGTTAAAAAAAATGTAAAGAGACAATGTAAAAACAACTCAAATCAAATAAATAAAATGTAAGCATTTTTTAAAACTGCCCTTTCCCACCATACTTGCGTGCAAAGGCGAATGCACACATCTGTCCAGCACGCATATGTAAATGAAAATTGTGCCACACATATGAGGTAACACTGAGAATGTCAGAGTGAGAGCAATAATTCTACTGCCAAATCTCCTGTGTAACTCTAAACTGGTAACCTGTAAAGGCTTCTAAAGCTTTGTCTATGGAGATTTTTAGGTACCGTAGTTTGGTTCTGTTCCACGAGGGTATGCAATTTTAAACCATGACATGGTATTTATTTATTCAGTGTAACATCATCTTTTATATTTTACAAAACAAAATGGGTATTATATTGTGTTTAAATTATGCTTTTTATATGTAGGAGAGGAATGTAAGACTTAGCCTTGACTGGAAGTGGTAGTAAGAATTGGCCTTGACTGGAAGTGGTAAAGGACATTGGGGGAGCTTTACTAGAAAAAAAAAATTAGTAAAGCTCCCATTGTTGGAAACCAAAATTCAATTTCAGCACCCATTTAGGAACCCTATTCAAAACAAAATTGCAGTTTTCTGAATATCCTTTCCCTGATTGTTGAAGAAATGGCAACACTCCCGTAAGTTGGCTGTAACAACTCCAAAATCTGAATATTGACATTTTTGAGAGTCCACCTGGTCAATACAGCCAATTTAGAGTGGAGCTTTTTTATTGGATAGAGCAATGAAGGTCTGGAACCTCACTGAGCACCCAAAAATATCTCAAACCATAAAAACACAGAAAGGAGCACCAGAATAAAATTGTTCATATCGGGTTGATAATGTCACTCTTTCCATCATGTAACAGTGTTGGGACCTGGCGATTGACTGTTCAAGCCAGTGTACTGCATCATAGGGTGAGTACACTTACTATCATATCACCAAAAAAACACAAGATATTCTGAGGCTGGTGAAACTTTACATATTATTTAACTACTCCCCTCCCTAGGTTCATATACTCTTTCTTCTTTCCTTACCTCACACCTTCATTCAGTGCTCGAAACAAAGACAAATACTAATGAATCCCAGGTATGTGAAGCATGTTACTCACTCCCCTTACCAGGTGCTTGGTGAATGACCGCACAGACATCCAGCACTGTCACATGGGATTTGGAAGGGTTCTCAACCCTGTATTAGCTTCATGCCATTCATAGGTGAACAAAAGTAAGTATATGAAGTTGGAGAGGGCAAGAATTAAAATATATGTCAGGGCCATATAAAAAATATATATTCAGTACATTTCCCCTCCTTTTACATCATGTACATTTCCACATATTTCTTTACACCATGTACATTTCCACATATTTCTTTACAGCATGTACATTTCCACGTGTTTCTTTACACCATGTACATTTCCACGTTTCTTTACACCATGTACATTTCCACATGTTTCTTTACATCATGTACATTTCCACGTGTTTTGCATCTTTAGAAATTCTACAGGTAGCACATGAAAATAACCCATTTATCCTTTCTGAAACACAATGGGCTTTTTACTTCCAGTGTACTCTACCTTTGTGTCACTGAAATCCTAAACAGTTTTAGAAACCCCACCCAGTTCACTTCTGTGAACTATAGAACACTCCCATATTGTGGAGATGAGGAAAGGGGTAAGTGTTTTGTAGTGCAATCGAGGAGTTTGATACAAATAAAACAATTCTGTAATAGAAATGAAAGTTTTAACTCCCAAAGGAATGTTTAGGGCTCTACTTAGGGGGCAGTGTAGGTTCGTGTGAAAGTAAAACATCACAGTTCCACATGTTTTAGTCCCAAGCCACTTCAAACATAGGTATATGAATTCCCTTACTGGGTAACCCTGATCTCAAGATTATAAGAGATCAATAGCACAGGATACACCAAATATGAATCACACCAGGGTATGATGGTGTGTCCAAAAAGCGTAATTCTCCACAGGACAATTTACAAAGGGCCATCAAGTAATATTGTTAAAACACCAATTTATGTCATGCAAGTATACTCACAAACATCTCAGGATAACAAAAGCTCAAAAACACCACACTGCAGTACACCGGGGGGGTGTAATGACATTATAGGCCACTAGCCCCACCCAACATGTTTCGTCTATGCAAGGGACATCCTCAGGTGAAGTAGTGTTTTCCCCTATATTGGTGATATTATTCACTGATGTTGACATTATTTATATTGTTTTATCATTTGATTGAAATGAGGAGTGAGCAGCCTAGGGATGACAACACAGCTTCACAATAGGTACAGCACAGCAAGCTATTGCTGCTACCCTAGGACAGGGAGTATAGCACTGAAAGCTCACCATATAAAAGAAAGAAAAGAAAAACGTGGTTGTAAACCCTACATATACCCAGTGAAGTGACAGGTGACAGAGATTAAATTAATCCTTTTACATAGGTTGTACCTGTTTATCTGCAGTATGCTCTACATCTGTATACAGTACAGAATGTATAAAGCTTATCTGAGAGTTCAGAAAATTGGGGGGGGGGGAGCTGAAATTACACACTGCATAGCTCAGTAAGGAGAGCTCTGAGAGCGGATTTGAGGGAAGAGACACACCTCCTTCCACACTGCTCACAGGAACAGAGCTGAGGCTGTCTATCTGCTGAGGTCCCTCCTCTGTCACCATTTTTTCTCTTGGAGTCAGGAAAACTTGTCAGAAGTGATTCATGCAGACAGCAAAAGAACAAAGCAGCAGACAGAAATGATACTTAGCGCACTTAACTGATACAATGACACACCATAGAGGTATATGCTTTTTTCATATTTTATATGTTAGGTTTACATCCACTTTAAAAAGTAAAATGAATGCAGCCACCCCATCTAAGAACTGATAAGCTGTAATAGATAACATTTTTGTTCTTGGGTTTTGATGCACTTTAAAGTACACCTGTTACTTTGTCTTGCATATCACCTTAACCTAATTTCTAACCCAATGCCACAAATGATAATACCTGCTCTAGATACCAGCAGAACTTTTTTTCAGGGGGAAAGTGGGGGGATGCAGTTCTGGCACCATCAGCACTGAATGTATGTAATGGCAAGGTGTGCTGGAGGGTCCATTGATGCTGGCTCCTGGGGAATCTATGGTCACTGGAGGGGATCTATTGTTGAAGGAGCAGTCCATTGTATCTGGGGGGTCTATTGTTGATGGGGGGTATTTTTGTTGAGAGGGATCTACTGTTGAGGGAGGGGGTCTATTGTTTCTAGCTGCTGGAAGGTCTATTAATGCTGGCTACTAGAAGATCTATTGTTGTTGGCAGGGTTCTATTGGTTCTTTGGGGTCAGTCTAATGTTGTTGGGGGGTGTTTTGTTGCGGGGGTCTGTTGTTGCTTGGGAAATCTACTGTTGCTGGTAGGGGTTTGCTGGGGAGATCTATTGTTGTTGGTGGTTGTGGGGGTATTGTTGCAGGCTGCAGGGGATTTATTTTAGGGGCGGTACTGGGAGGTGGATATGGGGTGGAATGAATGGACGTGTTCGAAGGTGAGTAGAGGACAGAGACAGGGGGTTACTTGAATGGGGGAGTACCTGCACCTATTCTCTGAGAAAAAAAGCCCTGGATATCAGGCACCAAAAGCAACTTATGGCAAAACATGGCTCTAAATGTTTCTGTCTGTATGTTTGTAGAAGTCATTTCTCTTCGTGTTCTGTCTCAAGGATAGGAAAAGAGCAAACAACTCCCCAAAAGAGACATTGACAGCAATAAATTACACATAATGAAGGTTAACTTCTAAGGTTTCCTAACCCTACACGCAGAGGGAGAGCAAAATCTATAGAAAATATTACAATTCTACAAACCTACAGCCGCTATCTACCAACCATATATCTATACTTATTTATTCTCTATTTATTTCTTGCAGGGTTGAAATATTGCAAGCCAGCGTTTTACAGTGATAGGTCAGCCTTAAAGTGTATGTATAGTCCAAGCTTAATTTGAATAGAGTAGGAAGGGATTACCCCCCCCCCCCCCCCACCCAGTTAATTATTTTGCTGTTTGTGTGTAGTTGTTGAGATTTTCCCAACTTCCAGTGCCAGAGACACATCAGGAAGTGAGATAAACATTCTGCAAAGTATGGTAAAGCTGGCCATACACCCTTAAATATTTTTTCTTTCAACTTGCAGGATTAACCCCAACAATCTAAGAGATTCCTCCGTTCACACTATGCAGGGCAGAGGACAAATCTCCTGCTTTGGCTATTGTCAGTGTCTGTCAGAATATATGAACAGTGGTTGCATTTGTATGGAGATTGGATGCTGTCACCAATTGGCTGACAATTTTCCACCCAGCTCCTTCAGTTTTTGAATCAAATGAGCTGGAGGGTGAATTCAGTGACACCTACTGGGTGAAATTTGGCTGCTTCAAGAGGAACTGTCTGAAATGCACTGGCCAGCCTAATTCCAATAACGACAGTAGAGGGCGCGATATGAGTGTAGTAAGTAAGTAGGGGACATTTATTAATAAAAATAGCAAATTAGCAACTCACATATATCCAGTATATGTTCACTTATGATCATAGTCAGGCTTGGGTGGTATAGATCTCAGCACAGTAGTAAGACACATTCCAGTCCAGAATAAAGTGCTCAGGGCTGTCAGCTGGGTATGCCAATAGGACACCAAAAGAGAACACCACAGGGAACCAGATTAAGTGCAGTATATAAAGGGCATGGTAAACACACACACAGTGTGACAATAGCCTCCAGGACAAACAAAGAGAATGAACTTTCCTAGAGGGCACATTGACAGCAATAAAAACTTGACAGAGGTTCTAATTCTTCTCTGCTCAATAAAAAAAAAAAATTTTTGACTATACATACACTTTGGAGGTCATTTATAAACATACAAGATGCACACAAATTTGACTCAGGAATTATGTATTGTTCTAATTGGATTCAAATGTGCGATCTTGGGTGAAAGTTGTGTGAATCACATGGAAAACTTTTATAAATAGATCCCTTTAAATTTAATTTCATTCCAATAAATTCAAGATACTCTGCTTTTGTTCTTTTCTTTTTGAAAGACTTAAAATAAGATAATGTACACTTAATAAAAATTCCTAGAAAAAGATAAATCATCCTCAAGCTGTAGTCCTTTATTGAGCTCTTGCACACCTGAGACAACATATTATACTGAGTGAATGAGCGCTTAATCAATTACTCACTAAGCCTTGCCAAAAAAGTGCAGGGTACAAAATAATCTCTATAATTATGAAGGATGATTAATGATGTCAGGTAATTCAGAGCAATGAAACACGTAGTTAAAGAAGGCTATGCTGACAATGCTGTAGTGGATGTGCATGAAACGTAATGCATATAGATCCTGTGTTTTCTAAGGAGATGAATGCAGAAGGTTGATTTATGAGCAATATCAGCTGCCTGTCATATGCACAGGGCCTTTAAAAAAATATATTAGAGGACACAATATTTTTCAACACAAATTAATTTCTCTAGCTCTGACTTAAACTTGTGTAGGCTTATTACAACACATCATCTAAAGTGAATTATATATACAGTATATATATATATATATATATATATATATAATTTTTCAAACACAGCGGTCGATTTGCTAAAGGCAAATATAGTCATAGACGCTTTGTTTTTATACTGTATATATATCTTTCAAACACAGCGGTCAATTTGCTAAAGGCAAATATACTCATAGACTCTGTTTTTGGAAAAGTTAAACTTTGCTGCGGAATCATCCCCAGAGCTTAGAGTATATGGTGAAATTTCACTTTCTAAAGAATACCGAATCACCTATAAGGAAAATGTAAAAAAAATGAATTTTTGCTTGCACATGATTGGATGATTGAAGTCAGTAGAGCGTCACTTCATCCACCAAGCTCTGGTGAAAATTCCCTTGCAAAGTGCAACTTCCCTTGCAAAGTCAACAGTGTAATTGCTTTTAAACTAACTGCTATATGTCAGCAATATGTAGTCTGCCTCAAGTGTCAGTATAGACTGCAGACTGCTTTGAGCACCGTCCTTTGAAGCCATCTTTTCTTGCCCAGATGAAAGCACTGCATATACATAGTAAAATAAAATAAAATACAAAGTAAAATAAAATACATTGGGGTTTTTTTAGGCCTAGTTTACATTTGCGGTTGGGGGGCTGTAACAATAAGTGGTTAAGCAGTAACAATAAGTGGTTAAGCAGTATTTTTACTGCCTCCAACTGCCCCCTCTTACGCTGCAAAGGCAGAGATACTGAGGTATAGACATGCCCCGTCAGCAAAGGTTTTTTATTATGAAGTGGCAAAATATATGCCCCCGCTCACATTTGGCAGGCAGCAGGGGCGGACTGACAACTCATGGGGCCCCAGGGCAATAGGGGGTCATTGCCCAATCTCAAAAAAGCCTATGAAAAAGGTACCAGGGGCATCTCATGGGGCCCCCTACTGACCCCGGGCCCTCGGGAAGTGTTTCCAAATGGTCAGTCCACCCCTGGCAGGCAGTTCTACTCACTGAACGCAACCTACTTAAGTCAATAGAGCTGCACTGCAACCGACCCCAACCACATGCAATGCAGTGGTGTGGTGTGGGCTTTTAGGAGTTAAAACAGGCAGGAGGTGACTTAACACCTCTTCATCACCTGTCAAACACCTTTGACCCACTGCAGATTGCTCTACAGAGGGCTACTGCAAATGTAAATGAGCCCATAGATTTATTGCCCATGGCACATTGCACATTATAGGGTTCCATACCACTGTCGGTTTAAACTGTGATTTAAAGGTAAACTCCAGGCAGATGTAAAAGTCACAAATTAATTCAGCTAAGAACTCATTATTGCATATGTAAAATTATATTTTAAATACAACCTGTTTAAGTACTGAATATGACTTGGTTTTAGTCTCTTGCAACCCTATCCAGCAGCACTCAGACTGGGAAAGGAGGGGCAGGACTTGAAGCCTATCAGTTGCACTGCATGCTAATTAGCTGGCAAGGAACATACTGATAAAAGAAGAGAGCTGTGAGTAGAAGGAGTCTATTGCTGCCTTTCCCCTATCCAATCAGCAGGCTAGGAAAAAGCAAGAGTACCATTGTATCCATTCTACAGCCTATAACTGGGTGGGCAGGATATTCAAGCAGGAGTGCATATTGTGAGTTGCTGACAAAATCAACCTAGTCCAAGACAGGAGGACATAACTCCAGGTATTCTGAATCATGTCTGTGTCCCTAAATCAGCAGAATTAGGACAAAGGTTCTTTCCTCCTTCAAGTTCCTCTGCTGTTGTCTACGCTCTTGCCTTTCAGGTTTAATAAATAAACCTTCAGAAAGTGCAAGGTTCAAATATATAAATATATATATATATATATATATATATACATACAGAATATATATATACAAAATATATATATGTAAAAAAGTATTGGGACACCTCTCTAAATCATTGAATTCAAGTTTTCCAATCAACTCCATGGCCACAGGTGTGCGGGCTGCTTCTACAAACATTTATGAAAGAATGGATCTCTCTCAGGAGCTCAGTAAAATAAACCTTGGTACCGTGAAAAAAGTCCATCCATGAAATGTCCTTGCTACTAAATATTTCATGGTCAAATGTTAGTGGTATTATAATGAAGTGGAAGCAACTGGGAACAGCAACTCAGCCACGAAATGGTAGGCCATGTAAAATGACAGAGCGGGGCCAGCGCATGCCGAAGCGCATAATGCGCAGAAGTCGCCAACTGTTTTCAGAGTCAATAGCTAAAAATCTCCAAACTTCATGTGGTCTTCAGATTAGCACAACAACAGTGCGTAGAGAGATTAATGGAATGGGTTTCCATGACCGAGCCTTGCATCATCAAGTGCAATGCAAAGCGTCGGATGCAGTGATGTAACGCTAGAGTAGTGGAGACATGTTCTCTGGAGTGATAAATCACACTTCTGTGTCTGGCAATACTATGAACCTGTCTGAGTTTTGGCAGTTGCCAGGAGAACGGTACTTGCCTGACTGCATTGTGCCAAGTGTAAAGTTTGGTGGAGGGGGGATTATGGTGTGGGGTTATTTTTCTGGGGTTGGGCTTGGTCCCTTAGCTCCAGTGAAGGGAACTCTTAAGGCATCAGCATACCAAGACATTTTGGACAATGTCATGCTCCCAACTTTGTGGGAACAGTTTGGGGATGTTCCAACATGACTGCACACCAGTGCACAAAGCAAGGTCCATAAAGACATGTATGAGTGAGTTTGGGGTGGAGGAACTTGACTGGCCTGCACAGGGTCCTGACCTCAACCCGATAGAACATCTTTGGGATGATTTAGAGCAGAAACTGCGAGCCAGGCCTTCTCGTCCAACATCAGTGCCTGACCTCAT
Organism: Staurois parvus; assembly: GCF_062004578.1. Lineage (NCBI taxonomy): Eukaryota > Metazoa > Chordata > Amphibia > Anura > Ranidae > Staurois > Staurois parvus. Next base: position 1,214,832 of record NW_028318005.1, read on the forward strand.
AAATGTGCTTCTGGAAGAATGGTCAAACATTCCCATAGACACACTCCTAAACAGCCTTTCCAGAAGAGTTGAAGCTGTTATAGCTGCAAAGGGTGTACCAACTCAATATTGAACCCTATGGACTAAGACTGGGATTCCATTAAAGTTCATGTGTGTGCGAAGGCAGGTCTCCCAATACTTTTGGCAATATAGTATTGGGATGCCTTAACACATACCAAAAGTAGGAGAATCTGCAACTGAAACTGCAGAGTGAAGGAGCATTCACATTGAGTGATCTCTAGAGGATCCAAAATACCTTTGGAATGGTTCACACATATCTGATAGTGTAAACTTACATGGAAAACAGAAACAGGTAAGTTTCATATAAACCCTCTAACTAAGGGCACATTCATTTCTATCACATATGTGGAAAAGTGTTCTGAGTTTGGGTATTTAAAGTATGAAGTCATTATTCTGGGAAAAGGTTGTCTAGTGTGGCATTGCCTTGCATGTGTTCTTGTGTCTGCTCACAGGGGGACTGCATGTTCATGGTTGGTGAATCAGCTAACTCAATCCAAGATTCGACCCATAGATTGCAATCTTCCGGTATAAAACTGATGCAGTGTTTCTTACATCCCCTACTAGCTTGCTCAGGGACAGTGGGACCATCATCTCCTCAGTCAGAGAGAAAAACTCCACAGAATTTATAAAGGATGAACCTTTGTTTAAGGCAGTTGTTCAATAGGGTGCTGGTGAAAAATATTTGGGGAATTCATAAAGGGTGTCATAAAAACTCTTCTAATATCCACAATGGCGAAGCACTGAAAGTATCCATGTTTGGGCCTGATTCATGTACCTGTCAGAGATAGGTGCATAGATCTATTGGTGCCTGCAATGGGGTTGGAGTATCCACACTGAACATTCCTTCCTCAGTTTCCTCCCACCCTGGCCCCTGTGCCCATCACAATGGCAGGTGCATGGCTGTTGATTTTTGTAATGGGGTGGGTGCAGGGGCGGACTGACAGCTCATGGGGCCCCCGGGCAATAGGGGATCATGTGGCCCCTGTGTCCTTGCCCAAACTCAAAAAAGCCTATGAAAAAGGTACCAGGGGCATCTTATGGGACCCAACTACTGACCCTGGGCCCTCGGGCACTGCCTGAGTTTCCAAATGGTCAGTCCACCCCTTGGTGGGTGGAAATTAGTTCCCCATCATGTCCACCTGGCTCTTAATTGACAGCACACAGAAGTGGGCTATTCAGTCCAATAGCAGCTTTCAATTGCACTAATTGCAGTGCTCTGTTAATCAAAAGCGACCTGATGAAAAACTGCAAGGGAGTTGTGACATGCCTGGTGAAGGGGTCCCGCGAGACTCCAAAACATTGCCTTGCTGTAACTATGTGATCATTCATTAAAACATTTGGACCCATACTGGTTGTCCTAGGTGTGCTGGTGACATTCTCACTTGCTGATTCTGTTCGGTTCCAACTGACGGTCACTGCAGCACCCACTTATACCCACAGCCAGTTTTAATGCAGGAACGTGTGCGTTTGGATTGTACACTTGCATTCTGATGGGAAACTTGTCTCTGATTCCCATCAGACTTCTCTCACCAAGTGTCAAGTAATTTCCCAGATATGGTCATTGCCATATTTGGGTAATAACATCACCATTATCCCCAGTAATTTTATTTACATATAACTCTCAGCAGGGAATCTCCCGGCTCATAGCTGGATGGGCCTGGGGTTGCAGCACTGTGCGGAAGGTTCTCACAGACATAACAGCTTCCCACACAGAAATGCCCCACTCTAAATTCTGGCATACCTCTGTGCACCATCTCAGAGCTGGTCTTGATTACTGGCAGTTTCCTATTCTGAGAACTAGCGGTAATTCTTTAACTGCTTAACTCCCAGACCAATTCTGACATGTAAAAATCTGCATTTTTGTGCTAAAAAATTACTTAGAACCCCCAAACATTATATATTTTAAGCAGAGGCTTTAGAGAATAAAATGGCGAATATTGCAAATTTTTTTTATGTCACAGGGCATTTGTGCTGCGGTTTTTCAAACACAGAAAGAAATACACTTTAATGAATTTTAATGCACAAAGACACAATATAATACCCAATTGTTTGGTAAAATATAAAAGATGATGTTAGGTGAGTGAATAGATACCTAACATGTCACACTTTAAAATTGTGTACACCTGTGGAATGGCAACTTAAAATCTCCAAAGGCAATGCTTTAAAAGCCTTTACAGTTCACCAGTTTAGACTTACAGAGAAGATCTGGTGCTAATTACTTTTGTTATTACATTCACAACAATGTGAGTGGTGCGATCACCATTTACATATGTGTGCTGGACCTACGTATGCGTTCACCTTTGTGCTCAAGCATGGGGAATGAACAACATCCCTTGTGATAGCATGGGCAGTGACAGGTTCTCTTTACTGAGACATCTGAGCACTATTGGACCCCAAATCTCTCCTCTGCCCTTAAACATAAAACAAAAACAATTTTTAAAAGCATGCAATTGGATCATAAACAGGGGTGGACTGACAACCCATGGGGCCCCCAGGCAATAGGGGATCATGGGGCCACTGAGTCCTTGCCCAAACTCAAAAAAGCCTATGAAAAAGGTACCAGACGCATCTCATGGGGCCCCCTACTGACCCCAGGCCCTCGGGCAGTGCCCGAGTTACCAAATGGTCAGTCCGCCCCTGATCATAAATAATCAATAACACAGCGCAAAAAAATATTTTTAAAACGTGACAAAATCCGAAGTACAAAACAAACAGTGCTTGAGTGCTCCAATCAAAAAATTGTGTCCAAACGAAATGTGTGCAATACGTAGCCTCACCCCACAGTGATCCATGATCACCTTCCAATAAACTCCACATTCACCAGATATGATGGACTCCTAGCTTTTTTGGCTTAAGAGTCAAGAAGGCTTAAACTGGTCAGGTGTGTTCTCAGGCATAATCAGGACCCAAACAGGCAGAACCAGGATTCCATGTACTTCCTCAATACTTGATCCTCGTGCATTCAGGAAAAATATAAGAAACAAAGGGGACATACATAGTGTAACTCCACAACATCCCTTTATTAAACAATCTCCAGATACATATTGCACTCACATGTAACACAAAGTTAAAAGCTTGTAGATCAAGCAATGTTCCACCATCCCCACATCCATACACTCTCTAGGGGCAAAACTGGTTCCGGAGCTCCACTCACAGCTTGCGCTCCACTCACTGGATGTGACGTCACAAAGGTCGGACAGGAACAAGAAATTACATGATCCACATATCAGGATATCTGTTTGTTCAGATATCCTGATACAGAGATTTGAAGAAAAAGGGTACAGAAATGTTAGGGCAATAAGAGATCATGTAAAATGTATGGATAGAGATGAACTGTTAAGAACAAAAGAGGAAAAAGGTGAAGGTCATGGGGTAGCATTTATCACAGGGTTTTCCAAACAACATAGGTCAATAGAAAATATATTTAGAAAATACTGGTCAATTCTTCTGCAGGATGATGTACTAAGGGATGTTTTGCCCAGAGCACCAAGATTGATTGATACCAGACCTCCCACCCTTAGGACTAAGCTTGTTAGATCCCCCCCAAAAAATCATTTAGTTTTTGGATCAGGTGGGTTTTTTTAAATGTGGTAGATGTCTAGCTTGCAGAACACATGGGGAGTAGAAATAAAGAAACATAGAATTTTCAATCTCAGGCCAAGGGAGACATTTTTAAAATTAAAAAGTTTATCTCATGTGGAAGTACTCATGTCACCTATCTTTTAGAGTGTCCTTGCATTACAGTATGTAGGGAGTACAACCAGGAAGCTTGCTGTGCATCTCAGTGAACATGTTAAGAATATTAAAAAAGGTTTTATACATCATAGCTTTTCCCATCATTTTAGGGTCTTTCACAACAAGGATCCATCTCTTTTGAAATTCTGTGGGATAGATAGGGTAGAACCCCACTAACGTGGAGGAGATATAAAGAAATCTATCTCACAGAATGAAACTCGATGGATTCTTAGACTTGACACTTTGGCCACTCAGGGGTTAAATGTAGATATTGATTTAAATTGTTTCCTTTCAAATTGGTAATAATTATTCCTTTATGTTGGAGGGGGAAGTAATAGGTTAGTGTCTATAATATTCATTTAAACATTATTTTTAACATAATTTAATATATTTAAATTTTATATTTTAACATATGATTTTTAAACTAATTTTATTTTTGATTAGATGTTCTTTGTCTGTTTATCAGGTTTTTGGTATATAATACAATTTTAGTTAGCGGGGTTCCCTCTCCTTGTACGAGCCATGTTGAGTACACCAGGAAGTGCTGTTTAGATGTATGAAATTAAAGCCTGAACACCTTATGGGAAGTGAAGTATCAAGGTGGGAAGAGTGGAGGCAGTGTATGTTTAGTGTGGAGGAACTGGAGATTGTTGTCTTTGAGAATGCCCTGGAGGAGAGGCAAAACATGTCGACGTAATTTCTGGTTCCTGTCTGACCTTTGTGATGTCATGTCCGGTGAGCAAAGCGCATGCTGTGAGCGGCGCTCTGGAGCCATTTTTGCCCCTAGAGAGTGTATGGATGTTGGGATGACGGAACATTGCTTGGGGTGTATTGAACACATTTTGTTTGGACACAATTTTTTGATTGGAGCACTCAAGCACTGTTTGTTTGGGACTTTGGATTTTGTCACGTTTTAAAAATATTTTTTGCGCTGTGTTATTGATTATTTATGATCAGGGGCGGACTGACCATTTGGTAACTCGAGCACTGCCCGAGGGCCTGGGGTCAGTAGGAGGCCCCTTGAGATGCCCCTGGTACCTTTTTCATAGGCTTTTCACTTTAGGAAAAGCAGCATTATATAGTTTTTATTGAACATATGATTTTTTATTTGAATATATGATTTGTCGCGATAGCGCGGGTATTTAAGTTTTTTTGATGCAATTGGATAAGTCCACTAAATTAAGCTTTATCTTTAATTTTGCAAAGAGAAAATCCTCATATTTGCATATAAATTGCAGTCGATAGTTCAGGTGGCCGGCAGTGCCAAACCTGCTCCTATTTCTTATCTTTGATGGCATAAAATCTCATTTGTGCCTCTACTTTATTATGATTTATTTTTTTAGTAAAAGTCTGAAGCATATTTTAACAATCAAAAGGCCAATTTCATGCACAGAGCTATGCAAAACAGTCAACGGAATGGTAACATTTATCAAGAGGAATTTCAGGATCAGTAGCATATACAATGTCACTGTAGTTAATGCATAATTATACTATATACATTCACAAATGTAATAAATTTGCATTAAGCTGCACATTTGCAAAGCATTATATCTGGCCATGTAATTTAGGTAAGATTTATTTCAGTTTGGCAAAGGTTCTGCTAGTCCAGCGTGTCCTGATTAAAACAAGCTTTCCAGCTTTTTCCCTAATTACATTGAGATGATTTTTACCTGTAATTACTCCTAATTATGTTTTCACAACTTACTAATTATCTTTAATGGTGCTTGCTCATTCTTCTGTATTAACTACAGCAGCGGATAGAGATTCTGTGTGTCCGTGTTCCATTAATTAATGTTTCGTCTGTAGTTCCAGAGAAAAAAAAGACAGCGATTTGTATGTCTCTCTTTTTTTTTTGTTATTAAAATGGTCTCTGGTGGAAACAGTGACTGTTTTAAAGCTAAGTGCTAGTCGTCCCTGGAGGTTGACCACTTTCCATGCAATCCTTAGCTCCTTCCAAAAATGAAAAGCCCTTTATCATGCGGCTCAACAGAACGGAACCCACACAATGGCCCGGCTGTTCTGAGCAGGAACCCTGAACATAGTAACCGAGAGAGACAGAACACAGATAAATAAACCGAAAACAAGGTGTTTCCAGAATGATCGACTTGCAAAGCCGAAGAACTTATTATCCGCTGCTTGTGTTGCATAAGTGGATGGAATAACATTACTACAAATTAGTAAAGTGAACTATTCCTGTACTGTCTTGGCAATGTAAAGTAACACTTACGCTCTTTAAAACATGGCGCCTTTGGAATGGCCCAAAGTCAAATATGCCTCATGGAAACTCAGCCCAGACTGCTAGGCAATTTCACAGAGTTTTGACACATGATTACCACTGACAACAAGCAACAAGCCGGCGGTGATGTGTGCCACATTGCTGTGCACCGTGGAATATTTAATCTGCATTTTTTGTTACAATGTATATCTGCACATATCAACATGCTAGCACATGAATCAAAGCTGTTTTCTTTGCTTATGGTTAATGAATGTGTTGTTTGTCTATATAGAAGTGTTAGGAATTTTCAGGTATTACTAATGCCAAGTGATATACCTATAAAGTCTACGTCAGTCTGACTGGTTGACTTGTAACAGTCATGTCAAAGTTTAAAATTCTTAAAGTGGAAGAAAAGCCTAACTCAAACTATTCTTAAAAAAATAGTTTCTCCCCCCACCTCCTACCTATCCTGCATACTATGTATTAAAACAAAATCTGTATTCTTACCTATTTTTAATCTGGTCTGGTCCTGTTGCATAATTATCCATTAAAGACAGGTGGGTTGGTCTAACTGCATCCATGTGACCTCAAACTCAGTGCAAACAACATTACAGTGCTTATATTTCCATAATTCATAGTACTGCATACATTACATGAATAAATAAATAGCAAAAGCCAATTTCATATTAAAAAATAAATACAAATAAATTTACCTGTAATTATCCACATAATGTAGAAAAGAACATACCACATATTATAAAAAATATGTTGTGGCCCATGGATCATTGTGCAGATTTGTACTGCACTTGGGTGCTAAAACAGAAACCATCAGGGGAGCAGCCGAGGCAAGATTGCAATAGAAAATCTAAAATAAAAAAAACAAAATGGTCCAGGAAAGCATGCTAACTAGGAAAAGCGGAAGAGCGGAAGCGGAAGAGCCGCTACTTCATGTTTCAGCAAAACGTCACATCCGGTTGGATGAATATCCTTAGAAGATAGAAACAGCCACTATTGACAGCAGAGTCCACCCTCTGCTGAATTATGCAGCCGGACTAGACCCGATTAAAAAAAGGTAAGTACATAGGTCTTTTTTATACAGGGTATGCAGAATATGTAAGAGGAGGGGAGAGGGAACATTTTAGGAATAGTTAGCCTTTACTACCACTTTAAGTAGTTTATCTAGGAACAAATTTAAAGGGACACTGTCATCTCAATAATAAAAAGGTGATATAAAGAGTAATATGTACATATCAGCATTTGTATAGCAGAGCAATCTCTAAAAAGAAAACATTCCACCTGTCCAGCTGTCATAGAAAAACCAAACAAAAATGCTTACAAAATGCTTACACATACTGTAATGTTATTCATCAGTGTACTTTGTTTCTACCTTAGTCCCAACATAAATCACATCATATAGAACATTTTGGAATTAAAGTGTATGTATTGCCAAAATATTATTGGATGGAGTAGGGAAGAGTTAAAATCCTTGTCAATTCATTTTTTTGCTGTTCGTGTCCCATTGGGACTTTCTATCCCTTGGTGTCCAAAGAGGCAACAGGAAGTGAGAGGCAAACCCTACAAAGCTGGGTTTTCCCCTTTTAGTTGTCACCAGAACTGGTGCTCCCAATGGAAGATTTTCCCTCATCTCTTGTCCTGATGACATCTGTAGAATTTTCATTTTCTGTCACTTTCTGACTTAGTGACAATGGTCACAATGATAAACAGAGAAGGTGGATCTACTTACCAACGGTAAAAATATTATTAAAACTTATAACATGGGATCTATCCCTTCCCCGCACTGTCAAAAAAAAAAAGACTATACATACACTTTATACTCACCGAGGCTATGATGCTGAAAATCCACAGTCTTGAGGCAAGTTATGCTGCACAGTAGTATAGCTCTGATTAGCTAAATGTTGTTCAATCCATATTTGTAGCAATCCTGAAATTCTGTATATATTAGTAGGCTGGTTCATGAAACATTAATGTGCTTACAGTAGTTGCTAGGTCTATGTAAAAACATGTAAGGATTTTTTATAATATATCATTGAGTTACACAGTATTTTGTTATATTTTCTTACAGTTCAACTTTAAGAGCTCTTGCTTCTGATTTTACATTACTTTAAATACTCATTGCTTTATTTGTCTGTGAAAGTTGTCATTTATCCAGGTCAGACTATAGCTAGTAGTGGTCAGTCACTCAAATGGACAGGCTCTACAATGTTGAAGATGTTTTGTCACTCATAGAAGTGGAGTTCTCAGATCTAATAAGTGCCAGGAACATTTATAGCCACATGGATATCTCAGTCATCCTAAAGGTATCATGCAATGTGTCAAGGCAGATGCTGATTGTCCAGGAACATGATGGGAAGGAACAGTTTGTGGGACCACCCTGCTCTGATTAAATAATTATATCACTATGGTGCCATGGAGTTAGGGGCAGGTCTTAATTTTTCAAGTTGTACATTGGAAAGTGTAAATTATTGCAAAATGTTTGGGGTATATATGAGTGATATGTGGTGTAAAACACCTGCACCCCTTTTTAGGGATGGTTGTTGTATTTTAAAGCCAATTTCAACTCATAATTTAAACCAACTAGACATGCTCCAGGTGCATTAAAGCAAAAGGTGTGCAAAGTCTTACAGTTTGTATTCTCTAGAAATTAGCCAAACCTAAAGGAAATTCTGCCAGTATGTTGTAGAGAACAGGGGCAGACTGACCATTTGGAAACTCGGGCACTGCCCGAGGGCTTGGGGTCAGTAAGGGGCCCCATGAGATGCCCCTGGTACCTTTTTCATAGGCTTTTTTGAGTTTGGGCAAGGACACAGGGGCCCCATGATCCCCTATTGCCCGAGGGCCCCATGAGTTGTCAGTCCGCCCCTGGTAGAGCAAGTACATTGCTCTCTCTCTCTGGAAAGTGTGGTCTCTCTGTAGAGGGCAACCACACCCCCAGTGATTTAGACCAATGGCTGAGCAATCAGCATAGCTTATTGTCCAAGCTGATTGGAGAGCTCTAGCTCTGACTTAGTGGGTGGCATGTTAGACCTCTACAGAAAGACCACTGCTTCCACACAGAGAGAAAGGTTCTTTCTCTTCAGCATACTGACAAGCTTTCCAATTAGGTCGTGCCTACCTTCAAAAGAAAACTTTAAGACTTTGTAGAACTTTTTTTATGCAACTGGATTGATTTAAACTGAAAATTCAGTAGAGCTTTTAGTATAGATGGCTTTTTTCAAACGTTCTGGTTTGAAAAGAGACAATTTATATTAACTGGAAGAACTGTATTTACTGGCTTTTAGTACTGCTATAAGCTATATGACATTTCAGTTTTTGGTAGATGTTTAAGGGTTAAGGTGTCCTTTTATGAAACAGAGATCAGCGGTGATCCTAGGATCCTTGCTGATCTCAGATCATTAGTGGTTTAGGAAACAGAGATGATCAGCGGAGAACATGTTCTCCGCTGATCATCTCAGCACACAGATGGCCAGTGTATGAAGGAGCGATGATCTGTGTTCTCCCTCCAGATTCTCCAGCCCAGAGGTGGAGAATCATGGGAACCGCAAACGAAGCGGTAATTTACCGCTGCTTAATGAACGGTGTTTGACTGATCTCTTCCTGTAATCTCGCGGGATGCAGTAAAAGCAGCCGTTTTTTAAAGCGTTTGTAGATCACTTCTCTCCTCATTCGCAGAAGAGATCTACACTAAAAGGCATTCAGAGAAGAACTGTCTCCTCTGAGAATGCCAGAGAACTGAGCAGCTGTCATTTACTGCTGCATGATAAAAGGACACCTAAATCACCAGTTTTCTTATCCCTAAGCATATCCAGACATGAGGTCTTTCAAGTCTGCATCTCTGCTGCATCCATTACAAGGTGTTCCCTTACTTCCTGTTGGTCTCTCAAATCATTTTATGTGATGGAAAATGTAACAGGAAAACCTAAAACTCTAAGCTAGGCAGGAAAAGAACCATAAAATGAGGAAAACTTACCGCTGGAATCCCAAGACTATAGAAGAAGCCAGAAGTTATCTGAGCCCTGGCTCCACCTACATCTAAAATTTTGGTTTGAGTGGACTGACCCTTTAAAGTGAAATAATAATGTTTATGAAACAGTTTTGTTTTCTAGTAACCTTTCTTGTGTAGCCTAAATCTTTGCCCGGTTTTGGCAGTTTCAGTCACATAGTCTCTGGCTGACAATTAGAACAGACCTTACCAGGGGCGGACTGATCATTTGGAAACTTGGAGGGCCCGGGGTCAGTAGGGGGCCCCATGAGATGCCCCTGGTACCCTTTTCATAGGATTTTTTCAGTTTGGACAAGGACACAGGGGCCCCATGATCCCCTATTGCCCGGGGGCCCCATGAGTTGTCAGTCTGCCCCTGGACCTTACAGTAGTAGACTTTGTTGGCCTTTCACACACCAATTTTCTAGTAATTTTCAACACTTGCAAAAATCGTACTACTTACTACTTACCTTGTCATAGAGTTATAAATAAGTACAAACTTCTAACATTATGTTACCTTGTTCCAGTTGACCTCTTTAGAGATGAAGGTGGGTCACTCAGTTGATTGACATGTAGACAAAATTGAAATTTGCCTTTGCAAACATCAAAATTGTATTGGTCATATAGAAGCATACATTTGTTCTAGAGCTATTCAAGTGCTTTCATTTTAGTCTAATCAAACTTCATTCGGTACTGGCAGATCCATTAGTAAAATAACTTGCTAGAGAACATTTTTCTGTTAGCATGAAATGAGTTACTGTATTGCTCTGAAATGAGAGCCCATTATGATGAGGACAAATTCAGTGCTTTACTGTTTACACAGGCCAGCACAATTATCTCTAATGGGACTTTAAAGACCTGACTATTAGCCGTGTTCCAACCTCCAAAAAATACGTATATATTTTATTTCATGTCATTTTCTCAGTGTAAGGTATTAATTCTATATTAACCTTCTAAGTGTTTTTAAATCATTTTATCTTTTGTTTCTGAAGCTATAGCCAGTAAAACAACTGAGAATGACGTTTACCTGTGAAAGGTTCTTTGAGATGTTTATTTTTTAATTCCTGGCGATGGTTTGGCAGTAGAAGCAGTTGGCTTTTTATAGACGTGTTCACTAAATAAACGCAAGCATTAGACTTAATAGTGGGGAACAGCCAGATAGAAATGACTTTGTAGGAAAACAGAGTAAATGTGTTTTCTTACAAACTGTGGAGTTTTCAGAAACGCTCTTAGCTCACTGTGTATAATAATAGTTGGTAATTTGTGAGGCCTATTACACTCCATTCAGTGGGTACAAGGATGGCCACCCACTCTGAAAAGCCATGGTAACCAATTGTTTCTTGGTACTTTGTGTCGTGAAGTGTATATTACAGCCAGGATGAGAATGTGTGAGTAATGGGTGGATTTCTTTATCATAGCATCTGCTCTTCTTATAAATATTGCTCAGTGCAGGAACTGGTCCATCAATAGATTTTACAGGAAATAGCTCCTGGTTTTCAGCTCTGTGACTTTTGTTCAATATAATAAAGAGGCATCAAGAATAGGTACAGATGACTCACGTGGGCTTTAGTTTTACTTACTGATACACTGTTCATTCGGGGGGTCAGTTGTGTCTCTAATGCCTTTTCTTTTAAAGTGTCTTTCCACCCTCATATTTAACACCTTCACGCCGGCCGCACACAATTGTGCGGCCTCTCGGAGTCTGGGCCTAGACGTCGAGCGGCCGCATATTTGTGAGCAATTAAAAAAAACATATGTGCTGAGAGCGTGCGCCTTGCACACTCCCAGCACATATGGCCGGTACTCACGTAAAGGTCCCGATCTCCTCTTTCGATTGGGACCTTTCCCGATCATGTGACCGCTGTGATTCGACCCTAAAACCCCATCCCGCCTCCCGGTTTCTGAAACCCTTATAGGGCCGGGAGGTACCGACGCCAAGGGGTTAAAGCAGAACTACACTACACCGGAACACCACAAACCAAAAACACTAACTCATTTTTTATATTCAAAGCAAACTCACCCATCCATCCATGTCTCTATGCATTATTTTGTCTAGAAGTTACTTTGAAAACACTTCCTATTTTTTCTGGCCATGGCCATCTTGAGTAAGGGCAGATAATTCATGTAGCATTTACTTCCTGGAATCCATCTTCCCTTAGCTCATGCATGCAGGCAGGAGGGTGCGCTTAACTGAGAAAACCCCTCCTCCCCTCCTGAAGGCATCTGGGATGTATGATGTCATTTGCCTAGGCCTGGAAACTAGGAAGTAACTGAAGAAATGTATAAAAATTGTTTAAAACAAGTAAACATGATATGCTTTCCTATCTATTTACTGATACTAGCAAGGATTACAAATATTCAATGTTGATTGAGTGAGTGAAGTTCCATTTTAGATTCTTGGTAGATGCTGTAGCCTTAAAACCGTAAAGACAGGGTTTTTTTTTACCTCACTGCATTCTATACAGTAAGGTAAACAACCTTCTGCTTGCAGCTTCCCCCACATCCCCTCCTAAAGGAATATCTGAGCCTGATCCTGATCCAGCAATGTGCACAAGAGCCTAGGCTCTCTCAGCTCTCTCATGCCTCATTGGCTCCCACTGCTGTCTGTCAACTCAGTGATGAGGGAGTGGGGGGGGAGTGTCTTGTGAACACATTGAGCAAGGCTTGCGAGCGAGCATGAACAAGTTTCCCCATAGCAAGCGGCTTGCTATGGGGCACTCAGCGGGGAGGGGGAGTCAAGTGAGCTGGCAGTGGAACAGAGCAGGTAAGTATAACATGTTTGTTATTTAAAAAAAAAATGAACCTTTAATATTACTTTAAACCTTAACTCCAGGCAAACAGCTAAATGTTTACCAACTAAATGATTTTTTTTCTTTCTATTCACTCCACAGAGATTTTACACAGTCCAAATCTGTTCTGCTGTAGTTAAGCAACACAGCTAGAGCGGAAAAAGTCATCTTTATGCTCTCTCTACTACTGTCAGCACTGTTCTTTATGGCATATGTGAATGGAGGACACTTGATTGACCTTAAAGCAACAACCCAAAACAAACATTTATTATAATGCAGCTTCCCAGTACTTAGATGTGATGGCTGCATTTGTTTTCTTTTTTAGGCTTTCTTCTACTTTCACCTGTGATCTGGCCTGTAAATCTGTCGTTTTTCAACAGCACATGCTGTCCCAAAGATGTAACAGAGGCTTGAGACAAATCATTTGCCACTGACAGGATTGCTTGCAATGGTCAGCTTTTATTTGTTTATGTAAAACCTCAATCCCAAAAGGAACAAAGCTGTTGCTGTAACTGCTTAAAAATTTTTAGCTGGAGTTTGGCTACAATTTGTTATCATATCTAAATCTGCTAGTACATCTAACATTACCCTCTCCCTAGAATGACAACACTGCTGTTAAAAGGTGTCTCTGTTGCTCCTTTATCCAGAGTGGGGCCACTCTAATGCAGGAAGTGTGTTACTGGCCAGTAAACCAGGTGAAACTAATCCAGCCACCATTTAATTATTGGTAAGCTGTAATATTTTACATTTTGGTTTGGCGTTTACTACTGGTTTAAATGTGACCCCCTGCCTGAAATCTAATAATTATGCTAGTTGCATTTAAAATACAATTAATTGCACACATTCATGTTTGTTTAATATTTACCTGGAGTTTAGCTTTAAATTACCAGACAATTTCAAATATTTATCACAGCCCCTTGGTTAGATCTCTGCATTTGGGTTCCTTGGTCTGCACACCTGCTATGACCATATTTTAAAGAATAAAATATGAGTTGCTTGAAAATGTAAAGGTGGTGGTGGTTTGGTGGGGGCACCCAAAAGTCTTAGAACACATGTAATGTGTTCCCAATCCTGCATTCGCTGCCTGATCCCGCCTGTGACAGAAGTCCCCTGTACAAACTGTCACTTATTAAAAACAGCACAGCCGTGCGGGGCTCCGCCTACACTGCCGTGTCATTCATTCACAGAATTCTGTGAATGAATGAACTACAAGTCTCAACAGCCTTAGCGACTGTCGGCTTGCAGTTCTCCATGAACTGCCATGGAGCTATGGAACGCCATGGCAGTTCATTGAATCTTCCTGTCAGTACACCTGCTTGCCTGTACAGCCCATACGGGCTTGACTTTAAACTTATTTTTCTGAGAGCAGAGTATTCAACACATACACTGCTCAAACAAATTAAAGAAACACTTTGAAAACACATCAGATCTCAATGGGGAAATATATCATGCTGGATATCTATACTGATAGGGCTGAGTAATGTGTTAGTAAATGTAAGGATGCCCCATCGTTTCATGGAAGTGAAAACTATCAATCTACAGAAGACTGAATTCATAAACACCCCAAAAATCAAAGTGAAAAAATGATGCAGCAGGCTAATCCATTTTGCTGAAATTGCATTGCAGCAACTCAAACTGGTACTCAGTAGTTTGTATGGCCCCCACGTGATTGTATGCATGCCTGACAATGTCAGTGCATGCTCTTAATGAGACAACAGATGATGTCCTGGGGTATTTCCTCCCAGATATGGACCAGGCATCACTGAGCTCCTGGACAGTCTGATGTGCAACCTGGCGGCATCGGATGGACCGAAACATGATATCCCAGAAGTGTTCTATTGGATTTAGGTCAGGCGAGCGTGTGGGTCATTCAATGTGGGTATCACATTCCTTCATCCTCCAGGAACTGCCTGCATGCTCTCGCCACATGAGGCCAGGTATTGTCATGCACCAAGAGGAACACAGGACCCACTGCACCAGCGTAGGGTCTGACAGTGAGTCCAAGGATTTCATCCCGATACCTAATGGCAGTCAGGGTGCCATTGTCTAGCCCAGGGGTCTCCAAAGTATGGCCCTCCAGCTGTTGAAGTACTACAAGCCCCTCTGGAAGTCTTGCCTGTGGCTGTCAGAGTCTTGCAAAGCCTCATGGGGCTTGCAGTTCCTCAACACCTAAAGGGCCATAGTTTGGAGACCCCTGGTCTAGCCTGTAGAGGTCTGTGCATCCCTCCATGGATATGCTCCCCCAGACCATCACTGACCCACCGCCAAAACAGTCAAGCTGAACAATGTTAATTGCAGCATAACATTCTCCACGGCTTCTCCAGACCCTTTCACATCTGTCACATGTGCTCAGGGTGAACCTGCTCTCATCTGTGAAAAGTGCAGGGTACCAGTGGCGGACCCGTCAATTCTGATGTTCAATGGAAAATGCCAGTCGAGCTCTATGGTGCCATGGATGTCGGGCCCCCAGGCCAACCTCATGAAGTCTGTTTCTGATTGTTTGGTCAGAGACATTCACACCAGGGGCCTGCTGGAGGTGATTTTGTAGGGCTCTGGCAATGCTCATTCTGTTCCTCCTTGCACAAAGGAGCAGATACAGGTCCTGCTGATGGGTTAAGGACATATTGTTTCATGTTAAATTTGACATATTACAGTTTAAAAAACTTTTCACTGATCTATCTAAATTGACTATCTAAATTGAATTGTACATTGGATTTTATTACATAAATGTAAATTTCTATCTACAGTATGGGGTTAATTTACTAAAACTGGAGAGTGCAAAATCTGGTGCAGATCTGCATAGAAGTTAATCAGCTCCAGTGTTTTGTCAAAGCTTAACTGAACAAGCTGAAGTTGGCTACCATGCAGAGCTACACCAGATTTTGTACTCTCCAGTTGTAGTAAATCAACTCCTATGTGTTTTCATTCTACCATCAGCATTAAGAAATAATGTTTTTTTCATATTTACCAAAATAACTTTTATTATTATCAAACCTTTGCAAGACTTGACAACTTATGAAATGCTGCAAGTAGATGCCGGTGCCATCTATACACATATTCCTTAAAATGGTTAAAAATTACAGTAATGATATTATGAAGAAACATAACGTTTTCTGCTGAAAAACACAAATTACATTTCCCATCCACTCCCCCCAAGTTTGTTTTCAAAGTCAAACTCATAATGTATAAAATATTTAAAAATATAAGATTACATATACAATTTGTACAAAGATTTATAGGAAAATCGTGAGTCATCTGGTCTTGATTTTAGCCACGACAATCTCTTGATGGATATATGATTTGTCAGTAATTTTAACAGACTCGGTAAGGGTAGTTGGTATATGCAGAGTGTGCTCTTCAAATTGTAAGCAGGTACTCCAAGGTAGTACAGGTTCCCCACTTTCAAATGACATCTTGTCACAGGGTGCAGGACTCTGTAAGGATGTAGTGATTAATGAGGTGAGAGTTTTTACCTTCTTGATGTTTGTGGCCACAAAAGGAAATAGATTCATTTTAAGGAAGGGTAGTACTTCTTTATAAGGGATAGTGATGGGAAAAGTGCTTCTTATTTGGCCCCTTATGTCACATGGATGGGAAAACGCACTTCATAGCCCCCTGCGCCTTTATTGCAAGATTTTCCATGGGATACCATTGAATCTCCAAGGGACAGGAGCAGGAAAGCAGACCTCCTTGGAGCATGGGTGTTCTCTTTGGGGTAGTGGTGTTGATGGGGGGCAGCTGCGCATTCTGAATAGTAAATATTGGACTGGTATGTGGTCCAAACATTACACAGTTAAAAAAAAATATATATATATATTTTTATTTTTTTTTTTTCTCATACCAAGAAATATTTATTTAGATATTTATAATTGTTTTTATACCTGATCACTAGACTTAGATGCAAGTCAAATGCAGCACCCTTTCATGTAAAAGAATGGTTTGCATTTACAAATATAGGAAATGTGATTACCACTGTAATCTGACTGAATTATCAAAAGGAAATAAAGAGATTAATGGCAAAAGAAACAATAAATACAACTAAACACCGCTCAATGTAATCCAATTTAAAATTGAAGAACTGAGCTCCAGATTCTTCAAAAATGTACACCCACCCTACTTCTGTTTAGCTAGTCTAATGTGACACATCTTTATGTTACCTTCTTTTTCACTGGATAATGATTCCCAGTTCAGCTCCTCCATTCATTTCATTGTGTGGAGCCTACAATCATGTCCGTTCACTGAACCTTTGGAGCTAGGAGGAAGCTTGAATGTAAACACTGTCTGTCCCAGCAGAAAACTGGACAGTGTCCAGTGAAACCACACTAAATTCTGAGGTCTGATTTTAGGTGTACTAGCTAAGTATGGGGGACGCATTTTTTAATATAGAAATGTACTTTTGGGGAATATGATCACTTTGTAAAAATATATAAATGCACTGTAAAGGTCATTTTAATTTCACGCTAGGAATCATAGGGGGTTCTCATAGTGACAAGGGTTCTTTACTGTAAAAAGTATTTTGGTTTGGTTGTCCATGGGAACTGCTTCAAGCCAACTCAATGGATTGTTTCAAAAGTGGGTTAGATATGTTTCTAAATTAACGAACAACTACTAATAAATAATAATAAATATTATTAAATACTATTAATACTAATAAATAACTAGAAATAATCCTGTAGAATGTTGATCCAGAAAGTATTCAGTTGTCTTTGGGGATCAAAAAGGAATATTTTTTCATGTTGGGATCAACTGGACCATGCGTTAGGAGGGATGTTTGCTTTCCTCTGGATCAACTGCATGCTTGGAAGATGCAAGGTGTGGTTTTTTAAACTCAATGGCATGTCCTTTTTGACCTATGTAACATTCACATATATAAACAATATTAGTAAAACCTCCTGCGCTTATATGGATGTGCCTAAATCCAAGCTGCTCTCACCCAACCTGACCCAACTGGTATGTGCAAATCAATATAAATGAAAATGTTGAAGCACAATACAATAAATAAATAACAAAGATAAACCATAAACATACTATAATCCACAAACTTGTGATTTGTTCACAAGAGTGGAGATCACGTATTTCACTTCATCACCTGCATGAATTGTTTGAAGATCATGGCTATATGTTTTGAACATTATTTGGTACTTGTCTGTTAATTCACCGGATTTATTTATATATATATATATATATATATATATATATATATATATTTGATATATTTAAATAAAACATATAAAATATATATATATATATATATATATATTATATGTTTTATTTAAATATATCAAATATATATATATATATATATATATATATATATTTATTTATTTTTATTTTTTTGTTGTTTTTTTTTATATATATATATATAAATAAATAAATCTGGTGAATTAACAGACAAGTACCCATTATTTATGATTTATTTACATTTGTGATATACATTTTATATATTATATATTTTTTATGAGGATGATTTATTAGAGGGTTTCTTTGTCATTTATTATAAGTGGCACTCATCACTATTATTGATTTTTCCCCAGGGAGGGGATTCACTTGGTACACTTTGATTTTTGGTTTTGAATAGTCCCATTATTGGGACGGGGGGGTAGGGTATATATACATATATATATATATATTTATTTTGAGTCACTTTTTAAGTGTGTATGCTAACAGGTCATTCCTGTTTTTTCACCATTTTGCACCTGAATATTCACAGATTGGATCCAGGTTGGATCAGAGCACATATATAGAGTCCCACAAAAATCAGCTAACAAAACTTTTAGTGAAAATATTTTTAGTTAATCTTTGGTAGATAGACTTCTGAGGGGTTGATATACTAAAACTGGAGAGTGCAAAATTTGGTGCAGCTCTCTGTATAAACCAATCAGTTTCCAAACTGTTTTATCAAAGCTTAATTGAAAAAGCTGAAGTTAGAAGCTGATTGGCAACCATGCACAGCTGCACCAGATTTTGCACTCTCCAGTTTTAGTAAATCAGCCCCCTAGAGCTCATATAGTCCTATAGGGGTTTATTTACCCTCTAGAGAGTGCTAAATCAGGCTCACTTCTGCAAAGAATCCAATCAGCTTCCATGTTTTATTGCCAAATCTTCATTGAACAAGCTGAGGTTAGAGGCATCTAGACATTATAAAACCTACAATAAACATAGATCAGTCCTTAGGCAAAACAATAGCTAATAATAAATAAAAAATAAATTAATAATTTTACCTATGAGCTTATGAGTCACTTAAAAGCAAAAGCTTTTCATTTTAGTTTATGCTTTTATTATTTTACCTTTAATTCTGTGATATGATTAGATCATTTTTCTAAACAGATTTTGCTAATTTGACAAATAGTATTTACTTGTGTTTATTTATTCATGTAATTTATGGGTTATACGGGTTTATTTTTCCATTATATTTATGTTCCAGAGATTGTAATTTCTGGAAAATATGATGTCCTTGCGTGCTTGGATGTTTGACGGAAATCTTACTTATAAACTATGCACCTGGGTAATTAGATTTACACCTAAATGTAACTGTTAAACCTTCACACTTAGTAAACATTGCTGGAGCATGAAGAGTATCCTTATCCTGTGACATGATGAAATATGGCATGCGGACCGCGACAGGAATGATGTAGCCCCCTATGGTGTTTACAAATGATTTTCTGAAAAGCTGCATTAGTAAGATCATTTACCATGCAGAATTTTAAAATGTGCTTGGTAAATTCTAGAGACATTCAGGTAGAGACTTAGAAAAAAGTAATTAAGTATATTAATAAAAAAATGTTACCATTAACCAGTTTTTAATAATACATTTTTTGTATGTTTAATTTAAGAATTATGGATACATACTTTTTTTTTAATTTAGAGGAATTTCAGTATGAAGAAATTGTTACCCAAATGATGTCTAAATACACTCACCGGCCACTTTATTAGGTATGCCTGTTCAATTGCTTGGTAACACAAATTGTTAACCAGCCAATCACATGGCAGCAACTCAATGCATTTAGACATGTAGACATGGCGAAGACAACATGCTGAAGTTCAAACTGAGCATAAGAATGAGAAAGAAAGAGAATTTAAGTGACTTTGAACGTGGCATGGTTGTTGGTGCCACATGGGCTGACTATTTCAAAAACTGCTGATCTACTGGGATTTTCATGCACAGCCATCTCTAGGATTTACAGAGAATGGTCCGAAAAAAAGAGAAATATTCAGTGAGATGCAGTTGTGTGGATGAAAATGCCTTGTTGATGTCAGGTTAAAGTTAAGGGAAAGAGTTTATGCATTATAAAACTTTCAGAAATGTACATATTTAAGTGTGATAACTTGTTTTTTTTTTGGCAAAAATGTAATATATGCCAAATTGCTCA